>NC_034607.1:25027609-25029770 GCF_900095145.1 Mus pahari | reverse complement strand
CTGAGATTCTCTCTTCCATCTCTTGTATTCTGTTGCTGTTGCTCACATCTATGGTTCCTGATTCCTTTCCTAGGGTTTCTATCTCCAGAGTTGTCTCCCTTTGGGTTTTCTTCATTGTTTCTACTTCCATTTTTAGATCTTGGATGATGTTGTTAAAGGGATCCAGGTGTCAGCTTTGTCTCCTGGCTGAGGATGAAGGCCTAAAGTGACCTTGTCCAAGAAGCTCTGTTCCTTCTGCCACCCACGTGCTCTCCTTCATAGACTGGTCTCAGTGATCCCAAGATTTTGGGTGTGCTAGGGCCTGCCTTTGTCCTTTGTCCCTGTTGCTGCTAGCACAAGACCCTCTGGGTTTTTGGAACAGATGTTGAGTTCCACTCACCAGTGATCTCATGATTCTTGGTGTGCTAGGGTGCCTGCAGTGTGGACAGTCCTCTGGGGACCTTTGGACCCTCCACCAAGATTGTGCCCAAGATAGAGTGGCAGTGGCATGGACTGGAATGAACCCCAGCCACTGGTCAGGCAGGTGTCCTTTGTTCCTGTTCCTGCTAGCACAAGACCCTCTGGGTTTTTTGGAACAGATGTTGAGTTCCACTCACCAGTGATCTCAAGATCCTGGGTGTGCTAGGGTGCCTGCAGTGTGGAGAGTCCTCTGGGGACCTTGGGACCCTCCACCAAGATTGTGCCCAAGATCGTATATGGGCTTTCTGTTGTTGTTGTTATTGATGTCCAGCTTAATCTGTGGTGTACTGACACAATGCAAGGGGTTATTTCAATGTTCTTGTATCTGTTGGGGTTTGCTTTGTGCCCAATTAAATGGTCAATTTTGGAGAATAATCTGTGAGGTGCTGAAAAGATGGTATATTGTTTTGTTTGGGGATGAAAAGATCTGTAGATATCTGTTAAATCCATTTGTTCGTAACATCTGTTAATTTCATTGTTTCTATCTTTAGTTTCTGTTTTAATGACCTGTCCATTAGTGGTAGTGGGGAGTGAAAGTCCAGAACTATTGCTCTGTGGGATTCAATGTGTAATTTTTAAGCTTTAGTAGTTTCCTTAATGAATGTGGGTCCCTTTGCATTTGGTGCTTAGATGCTCAGAATTGAGATGTCCTCTTGATGGATTTTTCATATGATGATTGTGAAATGTCCCTCCACATGTCTTTTGATAACTTTTGATTAAAATCTATTTTACTGGATATAAAAAGGCTACCTCAGCTTGTTTCTTGTGTCCATTTTCTTGGAAGATTATTGGTTGTCTTTGTTTCTGAGGTGTGTTTCTTGGAGGTAGAAGAATGATAGATTCTGTTTATGTATCTAGTCTATAGGCCTGTGTCTTTTTATTGGTGAATTCAGACATAGATGTTCAGATACATTAATGACCAAAGAAATGGTGCCTTCTAAAGTATAGAAAAACCAACACACATACAAACTCATAGAGACTGTATCAATGGTGATAATCACAGTCCCTTCACAAGTCTGTGCCAGATAGAGTCCTACTACTTATAGGAGAAATGGATGCATACCACCACCCTTAACACAGAAACTATCTTCAATTGATAAGCACTTGCAAATTAAAATTTAGGGCTATCTAAAGGAGTCTCGGTGGGATAACAAATCATAACAGGCTTCATGTCCAGCTGTGGATGCCCAACAATGCAAATTCAGCTTCATGTTTGAAGGTTCATTGCCTCTTAATGTAGTGTCATACATTTATTCATTCATTTAATCTTTACTTTTTACTTATTTTAATTAATTTATTTCTTTTACTGAGAATAGATTTTTTCATACAATAATCTGATTATGGTTTCTCACCTCCCGAATCTACCCAGTTCCTCCTAACCTCCACTTCCATCATGATCCACCCCTTTACTGCCTCTCATTAGAAAACAAACAGGCATCTTAAGAATACTAATAGAATAAAATAAAACAAATTATAGTGTGACAAAATAAACAAAACAAAAGATGAAAAGGAACAAGAAATGTACAGAACATAAAGACATACACATTTGACATCACATTCACAGAAATCCTTTAAAATACATATAATAGCCAGAAACTGGAAAGAACCCAGATATCCCTCAATAGAGGAATGGATACAGAAAATGTGGTATATTTACACAATGGAGTACTACTCAGCTATTAAAAACAATGAATTTATGAAA
>NC_034607.1:25008082-25027382 GCF_900095145.1 Mus pahari | reverse complement strand
GACCCTGATATAGCAGCCTCTTGTGAGGCTATTCCAGTGCCTGACAAACACAGAAGTGGATGCACACAGTCAGCTATTGGATGGAACACAGGGCCCCCAATGGAGGAGCTAGAGAAAATACCCAGGAGCTGAAGGTGTCTGCAACCCTACAGGTGGAACAACAATATGAACTAACCAGTACCCCCTGAGCTCGTGTCTCTAGCTGCATATGTAGCAGAAGATGGTGCATTCAGCCATCATTGGGAAGAGAGCCCCCTTGGTCTTGCAAACTTTATATGCCCCATAGAAGGGAACACCAGGACCAAGAAGTGGGAGTGGGTGGGTAGGTGAGCAGGGTGGGGGGAGGGTACAGGGGACATTCGGGATAGCATTTGAAATGTAAATGAAGAAAATATCTAATAAAATAATTTTAAAAAGAGAAATTTGCAAGAAAATGGATGGAACTAGAAAATATCATCATGAGTTAGGTAANCCAGCCACAAAAGAAAATACATGGTATGCATTCACTGATAAGTGGATATTAACCAAAAAAGAAGCTTGGAATACCCATGATACAACACACATGCTATAAGAAGCTCAAAAAATAAATAAGTAAGTAAAAGGAAGACCAAAGTGTGGATGCTTCAATCCTTCTTAGAAGGGGGAACAAAATACTTAGCAGAAGTTTTAATCTGATTGGATGGGTTCTAAGAAGACGGGAAGAGTAACAATGTGACAAACATCTATATGTTGGAAAGAAGTGAGACAGAGATCTGTCAGATTGACAGATCCGATTTAAGTGTGAGTATTCCATGGTTTCTCTTTGAGTTTCTATCATTGATCTCAGGTATTGCAGGAAGAAGTTTCTCTGAGGAACAAGACATTTATCCAAAAGTATTGCAGAATGCACTTAGGTGCATTTCATAGCTACATGCATTTAGCAAAAAAAAAGAAGAAATTGGTATTGCCCTAAGCCTCTGAGCTAGATAGTCTCAGGTTACAGGCTGCACATGCAACAAGGGGTATGGGGTCAATCTCACAGAGGTGCCCTTAATTGATATCAGATATTTATTGCTTATTCCCACAAGCTTTGTAACACCATTGCCCTGGTATATTCTGAAGGCATGTCACCATTGTAAATCAAAGGCTTTGTGGCTGGCTTGTTTCTCTTTTGGTAGCATGCAGACTAGCTTTCTGTTCCAAAGATGCAAGTATGTAGGGATGAAGGCTCGATGTGGGCACCAGCTCAACTTCTCCATATTCAATTTGTTGTGTAGATGCATTTAGCAATGTATTTCTTGCTGTCATTTTTAGAGCAATGGTTATACTTAGAAATAGTCCAAATGTTTGGTAGTTTCCATGGCATGCCTTTGACCAAGACCTCGACTAGATCTAACCAGTTCCCAGTAATGGAAGCTTTGTTTGATCATGAGAGGCGTACGTACACTTGGGGATTTGATTTCCCTGTAAATTGGTAACTTCATTTAGATCACATTCATATATGTATAAAATGTAGGAATCTTCTATAGTATTGGGTTTCAATACAACTCCTGTATATCCCTGAATTTTATCTCTGCCTTTCATTATTCCATACTTCACCCCATCTTCCCTTCTTCTCTGTGTTTGACTCTACTTTTATTGTCCTCCATCCCTATCCATCCATTTCCCTTTCCCAAGGATGTCCATCTTCTCCCTAGTTCTCCCTGGCCCCTTATTCTATGCTTAACCTATGTTGTTGTATAAACTATAGCTTTCTTATCAATGTCTTAACTGCTAACACCCAAATATAAGTGAAAGTATGCCATATTTATTTGTGTTACCTCACTCAAGCTGATTTTCTTCTACCTTGACTCATTTGTGTGTGAATTTCATGACTTCAAAAATTTGAAGAAGTAGAGGAAGTAACCATAATCAGAATATATTGTATAAAAATTACATTTTCAATAAAAGAAAGATATGAGAAAACTCATAAAATTTTAAAAATTGAAGCTTAAATTCTACCAATCCTGTGTCCAAAATACATAGTTTCTTCAGCAATAGAGACTTACCTTTACATATTGTTTTTAACCTCTCGGAATGCCCTGACCAGAAACTTCTGAGGATATTTCTCATGTCTTATACTGAGGGTTTTGTAAAATAGTCTGATTCTTGGTAGGAGTGTTATCATCCATTGCTAACTTCATTTAAACTATATACCTATATATCTGTATCTATATATGTATGTGCACAAGTACTTAAATATATTACATGTACCTTTATCTAAGTATAAAATATATGATTCCCTATATGTCTAACATTCTTAGTGTTATCTGTTCCTCCTCCCTCCTTTTCTACCTGTATTTCTTTTGTTCCTCCTCTCCAGTTAAAAGCCCCATGTATCACATTTCTCTTTAATATCAACTGTATTCTGATAATCCCTTCTTTATTGCCCCTTCATACTCATCATGGTATTTTCTTTCTTTATTTTTACAGTTACTCTAGGTTATATAAAGTAGTAACATCTGAAGGTTTGGAATGAAGAAACAAAAACAAGAGAAAAGTGAATTTTGTCTTTATGTTTCAGTGTTATTTCTCTAAGTGATCTTTTCTAGTTCCTTTAGTTTACATTCAAAGTTCATGACTTCAGTTTTCTTTATAGCCACATAGCATTCCTTAGTGTATATGTACGACATTTTCCTTATCCATTCATCAGTTGGAACATATATAAGTTGTTTTCCTTTCCTAAATACTGTGAATAGAGCAGCAATCCACATGATCAAGCTTGTATCTATGAAATAAAAATAAATTCTTCTGGAAATAAGACAAGGAGTGGTGTAGTTTGATCATATCATAGATTTATTTTTAGCTTTTTTCGAGGGAACTCTACTCAGATTTCAACTGGCTACACCAGTTTTCAACCCCAGTAATTGTAAAAGAGTGTTCCACTTTTCCCACATCCTCACTGGATTAATCCATGGGCTTTCTTTCATGGGATTGAGTTTTTTCCTTTGCTGTACAAAAGTGTTTTAGTTTTCTGATGTGCCACCTGCCAGGTATTCTTTGAACTGGTTCTGACATGCAAATGTCTTCTGAGAGGACTTGCTTTTAAAATAGCAGAAAGTGTTATGCAACCTGCAAAAGGGGAAAACTAATTAATAGTCCTTCCATCTGGGAAGCCTAATAAGCCTCAACAATAGTGAGTTTATTAAGATATTCCTGAAAATGAAATAATAATATCCACATCTCAGAGGGACTCAACAGTATTATAACTAGTCTAAAGGCTTATTTAAAAGGAGAGAAATAATGCCTGGTTCTGTACATTTAACTATCTACCCTTGGCTACTGGTGCTATGGACAAAATATACTACTGCCAATTATTTCTTGTTGTTATTTGTTTTTTGTTTGTTTTTCTGCTTAAATACCTTTATTGGTTTTTTTTTTTCAAAAATTATTTAGACAATGATAGCTCTGCAAAATAATTCTCCCATTGCAAATTTTCAAACCATTTCTACAGGTTTTACATAAACAAAATATTCATACTTTGCACCCATTCAAATCTAATTTTTAAAAAAAAAAACATTTAAGATTCAAAATCAAGTATTTCTCTTTCCCAGAACTTGTTATTAATTTTTAACCACAATGTAACATACTTAGTGCTGGAAAAAAAAAAAGAACACCAAGAGGTTGCAGGTTGGCTGTTCTTGTATTGTGCTGTATGTTACTAATACTGAATATCTGGGGGCCTTAAGAGAATAGAAGTGAGGAAAGAAACCAGCAGGTATTTGTGATATCAGTTACCCCAATACTTACCCATTCAGAATAATTGGGGCTCAAAAACCATAAAAAGCAAACATCCCAAGACTTAGGTAGAAGAAACTAATTCACATCCATTGCTAGGGCTGAATCAATGATTCCTTACCCTTGAAAAGCAACCTGGGTACAGCAGTGCACCTATAGTCACAGCTACTCAGAAGCCTGAGACCAGGAGTAAGGGTCAGTCTAAGGTGAACCTAAACTTCATCTGACACCAAATTCAACTGAATATCAGATGGTCAGTTCTGATCAGAAACACATGGTTTACAACACAGGACATCATCGCTTCAGTTAAGCCCGGGGGACAAGACTGAAGAGTGAAGGAGGCCGAGAGACTGACTGCTGACTTTTCCCTGCAGCACCCTCAGCTCCTCTGGCTGTCCTTTCCACCATGCTGTTCAACCCTTGTGTGCCATACAGCAGTAGTGCCATGTGAGTCACTACTGCTGAAGCTGGAGATTGTGTGTAGCTCAAGTAGCACATATATGAGCAGTTTCTCTTGTAAACTGGGCAGGCCAAGCTATAGCATAGGGATTTCCACCCCCTTCACCCACTTTTTCTTCTTTGATCTTTGTTGTCAGGGTCTCACTACTGTCAGTTTTTAAATCCATCTCTCCAGCCCAGCCAGTGGGTTCTTTTCATCTTCGTGCTAGCACAGCAGGAATTTGTGCACACAAAGATATATATTCTTCACTAATTATTAAATGTTAAGCTCAATTCAAATGAAGGTGAGAAATATGGAACCCCTTTATGTTATTATTTCTTGGCTTTTAGACAAAATGCTCATCAAATCCTTTTCTGATGTTCCACATGAACATGGATCTTCATGTCTCATACCCATGTGTACATTCTAGTAGTAGGATAAATGTTGAAATAACAGAGCAGTGATTAATACGTAGTTCATGGAACAGAGAACCGTTTCTATCAATTACCCTGTCAACAAGTCAGAGTGAGTTATGCAAAAACCCAATGCTGTAGATATAATCACTAGTCACTACTTAGTGATTTTGAACCATGACAACTGAAGAGGTTAATATGTATAGCAAAAACACTCAATTTAATATATACACAGATGATGACAGACAGAATGGATTTGTTCATCCTAGACTTATTTCTTGGTTTTCTAGGCAATGGAGAATTCACACATTGACAGAGAATTCTATACATAGAATTATCATATAGACACCCATGGACCACACACTGAGTGCACTATGTGACTCTATTAGATATAAGATTTCTGTTAAGTCCTTATAGACTTTGGATATTTAGATACATAGTTCCATCTGTCTTTCTTTTAACTGGGGTTTTTTTTTTTTACATAATTTATCTCCCAACTTGGCTTGAGTCACTGACATGACTTACTTACTTTATTTCAAATGGTGTTTAATATGAGAGTCAATCTACCCAAGTTGAGTTGACCCCTGTGGTTTTGCTATTTTTAACATGGGTTATCATCATCCAAACAGGCTGACCCTCAGGCATATTTTCTCAGCTTGTTTGTTCTACCTGTACAGAGCACCTCAGATGTGAAACCCGAGGGTAGAAATTTTGGAGATTTCTCTTGAGGACTGCAACAAGGAGGAAGGAATAGATTCATGTAATATGAGTGGACTCTCCAGCCTGCAACACATAGAACATATAAGTGTCCACATACGTGAACACATTCAATTGTGCATGATGTGATGGTTTTGTGGGTTGAATTTCTGGCCAGGCATTGCATTTTGCAAGGAATAATGATGATTTTTGTTTCTGTGTTGTTGTTCCTGCATTTTCCTGTAGCTTCCTGTGAACCAGTAAACCCAGTATGCTCTCTGAGCATGGCAGACACTATATTCCAGGATGGAGATATATTGTTTGGTGTATTCTTACCCATTCATGCATATCTAACATCACCACAAATGTATGGTCCTGATATTGATACCACTATGAAACAGTAAGTACCATTAACGCACTTATTTCTTTTTGTATCTGAATGTCATGGTGGATAATACACAGAAAGGATGTACAGCTGTAGACTCTCTCTCTCTCCATGTCTGCCATCATATTCTTCACAATGACATTATCCATGGCAAATTCTAGATTCATTTTGCCATTTCCTTTTAAATATTTCACACTTTTAAAGTGGTAAAAATATTACTCTGGTTTTTACCCTTTTAACTTTCATTCCTTAGGGACACACCATAAGACAGCAAACACAGTAAAACACAAAAGACAGAGAAAGTGCAAACCTATTCTCTGTTTCCACTTCAACTGTGACTAAGCAGGCAACGTCAAGTTACTCAGAAACACGGCCCAAAATGTTGATGTGTTTTCAGTAAGAAGAGGCTTAAGCAAAGTGCTTTATACAACTTAGCATCTTCAAAAGTTAATTTATTGCCGTGTACTTTCTAATGCCTATAGTTAAGTAGAAGAACTTCAGACCTAAAACTCCTAGTGGTGTTAAGAAAATAATCATCAATGGCTCTTGTTAATGTTGGTAGCTGACCCATGTCAAAACAAAATGCATCTCCACAGACACAGGTACCAAAGCAATGGGATTTTCCTGTGATCAAGAGAGATTGGTCACCACTCTGAAGCTACAACATGTAAATGCAAGGTATACAGACACAGAACAGTATAAGAAGATCAGTGGATGCAGAGCCATAAGGTTAAATGCCAGACAAAGAGACTGTGGCTTTATGTTGAAGCTGGTGAAGGTGACCACACAACACCTTGGATATATGTAAGGGTGGTAAATTAATAAGCTCTTGAGAGCAATCAGCTGTCTCAGGCCACTAAAATGACACAGCAAGGATCATGATCAAATGAACACTGAAGACACTAAAAGTTAAAGCCTCGTTGAAAAATATTTCAGGGATGTCTGATCAAAATTTATTAAAAACAGTAAATGTTTATAAAGTAAATGACAGAGTGTCTTATATACTTTACATTGCTATGATGCCCTTGAGGGATACTATGAAAGGGGTATTTCTCTTGATATGAGATGATATAAAGCTAAATTCAATTTCTCATCTTATTTTCTCATTTTAATCTGCTGGGTTGAGCCTCTCAGAGGATAGTAATGCTAGACTCTTAACTCTTGTCTGCAAGCATAAGCTCTGGAGATGACTCAAAAATCTGTGTGCTACAAACCCAGTCTGAAGATTGCAAACAGACATTGCAATGGATTTCCATGTCCAAGATAGAGAAGCCTACTAGGAAGAAAGCTTTAGAGAAAAAGTTATATTTCCTCTATATCCAGAAAGAAAAGAAAACCGTTAAAATAAAATTAAATGCTCTTTAACTGTTTTCTTTCTGCCAACACCGTTACAATATATGATTTTATAACTTCTGTGTAAGAAGAATCACTGATGAACATTTGAGCTCACAAATGTTGTAATGTATCCTGACCCTGGATAAACAAGTCTATAATCATACAATTACAATTATTAATTATATTAATAATTATTAATGTTGTTCATTAGACAATGATCAGTATAAATTCAACAAGTAAGTATTTGGTCTTCTGGTCACCAGCACTATTAGACAGCTGAGCATGGCTCTTACATATAATCAAGCAATAGAAAATCATGCAATCTATATTTTTTGACTGAAATTAAAACGAACAGCATCTTTCAATAGGGAAAATATCCCAAGTTAAATACCACATTCTCCATATATTCAAATCTTACAAGCAACTCATAGTCAAATGAAATAAGAAGTGTAGAATTGTAGATATTAATAGTGACAAAATGTTATAACAAATATAAACACAATAGCATAAATTTTCAATCATCCAACTATTTGATATTTCATAATCAAAATACATAAGTAAAAAGTGGAATTGCAGAAGTTAGATTGAAATGGTTAGCCTGTGCATAATCAAGCACTCTGTCAGTGGTTGTGCTGTGGACCACATGACTCCTACCTATGCAGGTTCATAATTCAAGGTAGGTAACTGAAGTAATGGCTGACTGGACTATACTTTCTATGGTATATTAATGGCTACAGAGATTTTTAGAGGAGACACAGGAACCAGGAGGATCACAATCTCCCATTAATAAGCTCCATTCAAATGAATTTTATTTAATCAGAGATCTAAGGTTCTTTTGGTGTAAATCCAGGGATTAAAACTCATTCAGATATGGTAGAATAAGGCACAAGGCACAAAGGAAACTGCAGAGATTCATAAATGGTCTTCATTAGCTGATATTCCTAAAACCTTTAAGACTTCCTTAGTTTTCACATTGCCTAATACTTATAAACATCATAAATAAAAGATGCAGGTTGGGTAGTGGATTTCTTAAATGAGAAAAATTTTCATTTTCTCAATAAACAGAGAATATATTACCCAGTTATATACTTCTGAGTAATTGTCTTATCCTTCAGACTACAAAAGACCACAATAGAATTTTTTAATGGATGAATAAAATAAAGAATGGGAAAACAAAGACCATAGTGAAGCCATGAAGCCCTAAGGGAAAAGACCAAGATGCTGCTGTTTACTTGACAGATTTTAGATGCAAATAACTTAAAAGAAGGAGAGATGATTATAGATAATTCCTTTATTCTTGTAAATGTGTGTATTTAAGAGTTAAGAGATGATTGCTTCATCAAAATTAATTATCTCAGACCTGTACTGCTTCCTGGTCCCTGCCTACTGTGTGACTGAAACTTCTAGTGGCACACCAGTGATGGCTCTTCCACTGTGCTCAGACAAGTCCTTCTTCCATGACTGTAGAATCCAGCAGGGGGCAGGAGTGGTCCTCCAAATGTGACCATGGAGTGGTCCAGAGAGGAGAACAAGGATTCACAAGTGGTGGTGAGCCCCCTTCCGAGAAACCAGGCAATACCTGAGGCACCTCAGGGTCAGTTTGCAAGGCACCCCAGTCTTCCCGCTGGGTCACAGCCTTCCCCCCAGCTATGTTGCTACTGTTATTTGAGAAGCAGTGAGATACTTCTGCCGGTGATGAACTGAAGCACATGTGCAAGGTTTGGATGAGAGGGTTGTCGTCACCTTCCTGCAGTGTTGGAGAGAGGAGTGCTTTTGAATCACTAACTGGCCCAAGCCCCTTGTGTACAAAGACAGGGTTCATTTATTCCCTGAGTGTTCTGTAGACCTCCCTCATCAGCAAAAATAAATAGCTGAGCTCCGTTCAGCGCCCTGTCCTTTAGCCGAGACCCAAGGATGCCTGAGCCACACTGAGTCTAGAGCCCTGTATTTGTCCCTTGCCTGCAGAGCCTCAAGACTTCCCTAGGAGAGGCCTTTCTCTGCTCTTCTTCTTCCTCTTACACTGTGGCTCCATATGCTCCTACACTAAGATGTGTGCCCCGAGACGTGTGTACCCTTTTGTCCACCAGTTTCTAATGGCTAAAACCCAACCACCCTGACTTCAATAAAAAGTGTTATGTTTATGAAAAATACTGAGGTATATGTGATTTTTCACTGTATTAGAGATGCATGGACCAGTTTAAAATTGAGATTTTATTTACTGTAGAAAGAGAAATCAGAACCATTGATCCCATGGTCTTCTACATTAAACCCAGCTCCTACATCCCTTAATTTATTATTATTGTTGTTGTTGTTGTTGTTGTTGTTGTTGTTAATCACAATTGTTGTTGTTATTTTCATTGTTATTTTGAGGGGTTTCTTGTGTTTTGGTTTTCTTTGCAACTTTCCACACTAAACTCATGATACTGTGGGGAGAAGCCATGACTGAACTCTGTGCTAAAGTAAGGTGTAGCAGGGATTGCTCCCAGCAACAGCCATAGCCAGGGCTGCAAATGGCAAGAATCACTATCAATTTAAAGCTTTATTTAGTCCTGATCTGTTCCTTCCTAGTTAGTAAGGTCTTGTCACATTGTATTAGTGAGATTGAAAGATGAATTATTTGTCTGTTGTCCTGCCCTCCTTCCTCCCCCAATATTAAACTGTGAGGTTTGTGATTTGTTTAAATGATGGGTGAATCATAATGTTAGTTTGCATGTCCAGCTAATTTGCTTCTATACATTATATTTGATTCTCTTTCCCTCAGGGCTTTTACATACATACATTCACACACACACACACACACACACACATATTCAAATTTTCTCTTGTTGCTTTGTCTTGTTTAATGGACACAATGCTGATATTCAATCACTACATAAAACACGTGGCTGTGAAACAAGCCAGAAAGGTCCCATGAGGCTGTATTCCAAGCAGTTCTGCAGAAACCCCACGAATCAAAACCAGTTTCAAACTGATCATCCTGCGTTTATCCCTTTCTTCTCTTCTCTTTCTTCAAGAAAAAAGTTGATCCTAATGATTTCAGTCCATGCATTAAACAGGACGCGATCATAACTGTAGAATTCATATTTTCTAAAGGGAACTTAAAAACAGCTGCTATATGTATGTACAAAAATGGATTATGCCACATGAACAGAATCACACGTTTTGTTTTGGTACTTTTTTTTTTCCTTTTGTACTCTGTTGTATAGAACTTCCAAATTCAGAATGAAAGGAAAGTTGTTCTGTATCAAACCACTTAAGAATAGATGTTGTATTTAATAAAGTAAAATAAAACTCAGCACCCCTTCATGTTAAAAGTCTTGTAAAGATCATGAATTTAAGGCCCATACCTAAACATAGTAAAAGCAATATACAGGAGTAGCAATATGCAACAGTAGCCAACATTAGACCTTTAGTTTAGAAGAGAAATCTGAAGCAATCCCACTAAAATCAGTGACTAGACAAGACTGCCCACTCTCTACCTATCTATCTAATATAGTACTTGTATTCCTAGCCGGAGCAATCAGACAACAAAAAAAGGTCAAAGGGATACAAATTGGAAAGGAAGAAATCAAAATGTCACTATTTGCAGATGATATGATAGTATATTTAATTGACCCCCCAAAAAATTGCACCAGAGAATTCCTAAAGATGATAAAAAAAACTTCAGCAAAGTGGCTGGATATAAAATTAACTCAAACAAATCAGTAGCCTTCCTTTACTCACAAAAATAAACAGGCTGAGAAAGAAATTAGGGAAATGACATCCTTCACAATAGTCACAAATAATATAAAATATCTTGTCGTGCCTGCGGGTCTTATAGACAGGAACAATTCTGAGTCAGAATTTTTGACTATGGGATGGCAACACTCTTTCCACTGGATGCCCTGTTTTTTACTGAAGATGGACTCACTAGTCCACTAGTCCACTAGTCCATTAGTCCATTAGTCCAACTCCCCACTGTTGGGCTTTTCTTTGAGTTCTGACAGACTCAACTGCCAGGTCTGTGGAACTTTCCAGAGGGTTCCCCACTTCCCACCCCCTGAGGTTTCCTATTTCCATTCATTCTGCTGCCCTTCAGAACTTCTCTCCTGTCTCCCACCCCCATTCCTGATCAGGTTCCTCTTTCCCCCTCCCCTCTCCCATCCAGGTCCCTTTCTCCCTCTGCCTCGTGTGATTATTTTCTTCTCACTCTCAAGTGGAATTGAAGCATCCTCACTTGGGACCTTCTGCTTGTTATACTTCTTGAGTTCTGTGGATTGTATCCTAGATATTCTGTATAATTTAGGTGAATACCCACTTATTAGTGAGTGCATGCCATGTATGGCCTTTGGGGTCTGAGTTACCTCACTCAGGATGATATTTCCATGATCCATCCATTTGCCTGAAAATTTCAGGAAGCCATTGATTTTACTAGCTGAGTAGTACTCCATTGTGTAAATGTACCACATTTTCTGTATTCATTCTTCCATTGAGGGACATCTGGGTTGTTTCCAGCTTCTAGCTATGATAAATAAAGCTGCTATGAACATAGTGGAGCATGTGTCCTTATTACCAGTTGGAAGATCTTCTGGGTATATGCCCATAAGTGGTATTGCTGGGTCTTAAGATAGAACTATTTCCAGTTTTCTAAGGAACCACCAGATTGTTTCCCAAAGTGTTTTTTACCAGCTTGCATCCCACCAGCAATGGAAGAGTGTTCCCCTTTCTCTACATCCTCTCCAGCATCTGCTGTCACCTGAGGTTTTGATCTTAGCCATTCTGATTGGTATGATGTGGAATCTCAGGGTCTTTCTGATTTCCATTTCCTTGATGATTAAAACTGTTGAACATTTCTTTAGGTGCTTCTAGACCATTCATGATGTCTCAGTTGACAATTCTNTGTTTAGCTGTGAACCCCATTTTTAATAGGGCTATTTGATTCACTGGAGTCTAAATAACATCTTGAGCTCTTTCCGTGTTTTAGTAATTATTCCTCTATTGGATAGAGGGTTAGGAAAGATCTTTCCCCAACCTGTAGATTGCCATTTTGTCCTATTGACAGTGTCCATTGCCTTACAAAAGATTTTTTCATTTTTTGAGGTTCCATTTGTCAATTGTTGATCTTAGAGCCTGAGCCACTGGTATTCTGTTCAGGAAATTTTCCTCTGTGCCTGTGTTCAAGGTTCTTTCCCACTTTCTCTTCTCCTAGATTCACCATATCTGGTTTTATGTGGAGGCTTTTGATCCACGTCGACTTGAGCTTTGTACAAGGAGATAAGAATGGATCAATTTGCATTCTTCTATATGCCAGTCACCAGTTAAACCAGCACCATGTGTTGAAAATGTTCTCCTTTTCCCACTGGAGGGTTTTGGCTTCTTTGTCAAAGATCAAGTGACCATAGGTGGGTAGATTTATTTCTGGGAATCTTTGTTCTTTTCTATTCTTATTATTCTTAGGTTTGGTCTTTTCATTGTGTCCTGGATTTCCTGGATATTTTGAGTTAGAAGTTTTTTATGTTTTGTGGTTTCTTTGATTGTTGTATCAATATCTTCTAAAGTATCAGTATCTTCCATACCTGAGATTCTGTCTTCTCTCTCTTGTATTCTATTTTTGACACTTGCATCCCCCTTTTGTAGGTTTTCCATTTCCAGAGTTCCCTCCATTTCTGTTTTCTTTATTGTTTCTACTTCCATTTTTAGGTGTTGGACCTCCACAGGCCAAATTCTGATATAGAATAGCTGATGCGTTTAGAGCAATAGATTCTTCACCCAGCCATTGAGTTATCTGGTTAGTTTTTAAAATATTAAGGCTCTTTGGTGTTTTCTATCCATGTCTAAGTTGGGCAAGAGAAGAAAGCAGGTAGCCAGAGGAGCAGGCATAGAGGAACAGGCAATGTTCTCAGGAAAAACACAAGCTGGCAGCTTAGCAGAGCTGAGTGAGACTGCGGCAGCTTGGTGAAGCTAGGTGTGGCGGCTGAGTGAGACAGCCAGTGGCAGTGGCTGATCTCAGAGCATAGCACAGGCCATGGCACTGGGCAAGGAGCAAGCATGCTTTTTAAATTTGCACGAAACAGATGATGTCCAACATGGTAGGTGAGAATCCACTATTAATTTAGGATTCTTGGATGGATCGCACACAGTGATACAAGTCTAGAAGTGGGAGAATTGTTTTCTCAGCAAGCAAGGTGGCTCCAACATGTGGGAATCATAAAGAAGCACAGGGGCCAGCTTAGCTCACAGGCTCTGGGTTCCCCTGCTGTGAAAAGAGCCAAGATGGCCACTCTGAGGCAGAGAGCCAGACAGTAAAATCTGCCTGCTTTCTATAAGCAGGTAGTCATAAGGTAGAATTCTAAGTTTGGTTTAGTTGTTTTTAAAGATAGAAGAGAATACAGATTTTGCCCAAGCCATGTGGGGAAATCTTCACAAGGTTCAGAACTAGTGCAGGGAGTTTGGGTCCAGAGGTGCTGGGAACCCCTGCTGTGCAAAGATAGGCTGAGCTGGGGATAGGCAGAAAGGAATGGCTACTGCCTACAACAAAAGATACAGGGAGATTGTATGAAAAAAGGAAATAAATAAATGCTTTAGGAAAGTCTTGAAGAGGACTTGCAAGATAACTCATTTTCTTCAAATGTGGGCTCCATGGAAATTATGGGTTATATTTCCTGGCATGACAGAAGAAGCCTGAGAATATGTTTATACATTACACAGAAGGATTTTTTCTTTTTTTTTCTTTTTCCTTTTTTTATTGGATATTTTCTTTATTTACATTTCAAATGTTATCCCCTGTGATGGTTTGTATATTCTTGCACCAGGGAGTGGCACCATTTGGAGGTGTGGCCTTGTTGGAATAGGGGTGACCTGGTAGGAGTAGGTGTGTCACTATGGGTGTGGGCTTAATACTCTCACCCTAGGTGCCTGGAAGTCAGTTTTCCACTAGCAACCTTTGGATGAAGATGTAGAACTCTCAGCTCTGCCTGCACCATGCCTGCCTGGATACTGCCATGTTCCCACCTTGATGATAAGAGACTGAACTTCTGAACCTGTAAGCCAGTCCTAATTAAATGTTGTTTTTTATAAGACTTGCCTTGGTCATGGTGTCTTTTCACAGCAGTAAAACCCTAACTAAGACATCCCCTTTCCTGGTTTCTCTCCCTCCAGGAAACAACCTATCACATCCTTCCTCCCCCTGCTTCTATGAGGGTGTTCCTCCACCCACCCACCCACCCACTCCAACCTCCCTGCCCTTGATTCTCCTATACTGGGGCATCTATCAAGCCTTCATAGGACCAAGGACCTCTCCTCCCATTGATACATGGCAAGGGCATCCTCTGCTATATATGCAGCTGGAGCCATGTGTACTCCCTTGTTGGTGGCTTAGTCCCTGGGAGTTCTGGGGTGTCTGGTTGGTTGATATTATTGTTCTTCCTATGGGGTTGTAAACCCCTTCAACTCCTTCAGCCCCTTCTATAACTCCTCTATTAGGGACCCAGCCCTCAGTCCAATGGTTGGCTGCTAACATCTGCCTCTGTGTTTGTAAGGCTCTAGCAGGGCCTCTCAGGACAGAGCTATACCAGGTTCCTTTCAGCATGCACTTCTTGGCATCTACAATAGAGTCTGGGTTTGGTGACTGTATAAGGGATGAATCCTAAGGATTTTAAGAATAGTAGGGAGATTGTATGAAAAGAGAAGTGCTTGAAGTCTTGTAGAAAAACTCAGTTTCTTCAAACATGGGTTCCATGGGAACTCTGGGTTAAATATTCTGGCATGGCAGATTAGAAAAAGCCTAAGAATAGGTTCATACTGTATTTGTTTGGTTTACATCATTTGTTTTGAATTGTTTTAATTATCAAAATGGGTGTGATTTTTGAGTTTTGTGGTTACATTATTCCTCTGGGAGGGAAGTCAAGCTAAAGGTTTTTCTGGTTACTGCCTCAAAGACGTTTTACTTTGGGAGAAAGCCTCTACTTTTGTGTTCACAGTAAAAGAGAATAAGGTCAGGACACCTTCCAGAGCTATATGGATTAGATATGACAGAGGGATACCCTCTGAAGAACTAGAAAAACTCAAGAGAATCAAACAGTATAGGTACAGATTCTTTGTGCCATCCATTACATGGCATAAATGAATACTTACGATTGTTTATTATTAAAATTGGATCATAAAAAAAACACAACTGTTTTTGCATTCTCAAACATGGAGCAGAGTTTCATTCTTAACTAGTGTGTGCACCCTACATAGACTAACACAATCCACCCAGATATCTTGATGGTACTTGAATTCTGTTATGAGATTTGTATATTGCAGAATGTACAGCTTTGGTGAGATTCACCCTCAAACATGGTTAACTCCCAGTGTCACGGATTTCAGGGCATCTTGCCTCATTCAACCTTTCAGACAGATCCAGTCCGAATCTTAGGCATCAGAGAGTGAATAACAATTGCTGACTTGGCTTTCTTAAGGCCTTACCAAATCTCCAATTTTACCTACCTTTCCCCTCCCCTTTAAAGATATTTCATTGCCCCTCTTCTGCAGGAAGAAGCCATGGAGAGTTGTCAGCCCCATTCCCTGCATTTGAGGGTCTGGAAATGGTTATTCTAAAGATTGACATTCTAGGGAATTTTGGAATGGCCATAACTTTGAACAGGAAAGAAATGGGCGGAGTTGATTGTGTAGCCATGATCTTAATTGGTAGAAATATTTACATTGACACAAATTTGGGATTAATATTGCTACCCTTAGACAGGCATTATGCCTATGCAACTCACCTAAGAATACAAGGCTTAGACCCAGTCCTTCTAACTGCTATTACAAACTGTGTTTAGCTTATTGAGCAATACAAGTTAAGGGCCAAATAACAAACCATTACTCTGAATTAATTATAAAAGGGTATTGAGATATTTCAATTAGAAATAGCTGAGAGTCATTAAGGGTAACAGTTCAGACACACTTATCATAGATAGATCATCTTCAAAAGCACCCAAAGTCCACACACTGCAACAGTTCAGACATTTAATTATTAAAAATCATGTGACCAGAGACATGTCTGCTCCTGGCAGTAACCCCTTCACAACTTCCAGGTGGAGTGGCTTTGTGGCAAAGCAGCCACTGGGCAGAAGTTGCCCGTGTCGTCTATAAACAATCCAGAGAAAGAGACATTTTGTAGAGTAGTCGACTACTGGCTTTGTCAAGACAGGGACAGTGGCCCTTCGATTTTCTGCATAATAAGTCTGTCAGATAGATCTTTAACCAGAAGGCCAGAGATGGATGGTCTTGGATTCTGAAAAATGGAGAACTGTCCAGATAGTCAACTGTCTCTACACTGGGTCAAGTTTGGAAGCTGGGTTTGGGGCTTCCTATGGTTTCAGGTAATATTTAGTCATTCTCAGATCTCTGATGGGGTTGAAGACTAGTTTTAGTCTCATAGTCAAACGAAAGTTGCTGAACAGATAGTTTATAGAGTGAATGACATGGTTTTCTAGTCATGTCACAGGCTGAAATTCTAAACATAATACGGGATAGAATCATAATTCTTTCAGTTAGAGAATACAATACTTTATCTAAATTGACAAATTGTTGGACTGGATGTCATTTGTGTCTCATACTGTGTAATTTACTTAATTCCTGTGATTTGTGTTCAATTTATGTCAGAGAGAAGAGAAAAGGTGAGAGGAGGTGTTGTTTCCCTAATTAGTTCTGGATTGTGTCAATAAAGATAGCAGAAGCTAATCGATAGGCAAAGGAAGAAAGGTGGGATTTCCAGATCCCAGGAGGCAAAGAAGGGGAAGAGGTAGAGAGGGGCCATTTTGGGGAAGGCTCTGGGCAGAGGAGACAAATGCCATGTATGGTCTAGGGGCAACTAGAACTGGTAACAGCCTAATTGCTCTGGTTAGAACATCTAGTACTATATTGAATGCATAGGGAGAGAGTGGGTAACCTTGTCTTGTCCCAGATTTTAGTGGGATTGCTTCTAGTTTCTATCCAATTAATTTGATGTTGGCTGTTGGTTTGCTATATATTTCTTTTATTGTTTTTTGGTATATGCCATGAATTCCTAATCTCTAACAAACTTTTAACATGAGGACTACTCTATTTTGTCAAAGTTCTTTTTTCAACCATATAATGAGATAATCATGTGGCTTTTTTCCTTGAGTTTGTTAATCTAGTGTATTATGTTGATGGATATTAATATATTGAACCATTCCTGCATCTCTGGGATGAAGCCTACTTGATCTTGGTGAATGATGATTTTAATGTGTTCTTGGATATGGTGTGTGAGAATTTTATTGAGTATTTTTGCATCAATATTCATAGGCCAGATTGGTCTGAATTTCTCTTTCTTTGTTGGGTCTTTGTGTGGTTTAGGTATTAGAATAACTGTGATGTCAGAGAATGAATTAGATAATGTTCTTTCTGTTTCTATTTTAGGGAATAGTTTGAGGAGTATTGGTATTACCTCTTCTTTGAAGGTATGGTAGAATTCTGAACTAAAACATTTTGCACCTGGACATTTTGGGTTTTTTTTTTCTTTTGGTTTTGTTTTGTTGTTGTTGTAGTTGTTGTTGTTGAGAAGTTTTTGATGACTATTTCCAGTTCCTTAGAATCTATTGGAATGTTAAGATAGTTTACCTGATGTTGACTTAAACATAGTACATGGTATCTGCCTAGAAAAATCATACATTCTAACAGTAACTGACAGACTGACTAATGAAGTTGCCTAACTGATTAATTTATAAACTTCCTTACTACCACACATAATTAAGGATATGGCTCATATTCTAAGTACGCAATATCTGTCATTTATAAAGTTTTACTTTACTTTTTCTTCCTATTATGTCTTAAAGATGTTTAAAAATACTTCTATACGTATAATATGCTACTTAAAATTTGTCTTTAATATGCATTTATTTGCCGGGCGTGGTGGCGCACACCTTTAATCCCAGCACTTGGGAGGCAGAGGCAGGTGGATTTCTGAGTTCGAGGCCAGCCTGGTCTACAGAGTGAGTTCCAGGACAGCCAGGGCTATACAGAAGAACCCTGTCTCGAAAAACCAAAAAAAAAAATAAATAAAAAAAATGCATTTATTTGTGGGATTTGAAGATGCCTTTGTTATTGATTTCATATTAATTTCTAACACTATCCGAGCATATACTGAATACAATAACAACTTTAGAAATACATTGAGATTCATGTACATATAGTTTTCTAGACTGTATAAAGAAATAAATATGAATCCTGAAATTATAAAAAAAGAAGATCATACATTCAATCTAGATTTTACAGTTTTATATAATATAGGTTTTTATAGTAGGTTCTGACGGTTTTTTTAATTTCCTCAGTTTGTGTTGATGTGTCTCCCTTTTCATTTCTGATTTTTTAAATTTGAATATGGTCCCTATGCCTTTTAGCTAGTTTGGCTAAAGGTTTATTTATCTTGTTGATTTTTTCAAAGAACCATCTCTTGGCTTTGTTGATTCTTTGTATTATTTTCTTTGTTTCTACCTGTTGGTTTCAGATTTTTCTACTCATTTTAAGTATATTTACTTCTTTCTGTTCTAGAGCTTTCAGATGTGCTGTTAAGTTGCTTATATGGAATACCTCCAGTTTCTTTATGGTGGCAGCTAGTGCTATGGATTTTCCTCTTAACATGGCTTTCATTGTGTCTCATCAATTTGGATATGATGTGTCTTCATTTTCAGGGAATTCTAAGATGTCCATGATTTCTTTCTTTCTTCCTTCCCTGACCAAGTTATCATTGAGTAGAGAGTTGTTTAGTTTCCATGTTGTACTTTCTGTTGGTTTTGATGTAATTGAAATCTAGTTTTATTCTGTGAAGATCTGATATAATTCATGGGATTATTTCAATCTTCTTCTATCCTTTGAGGCTTGTTTTATGTCTGATTATATGATCAATTTTGGAGAAGGTGCCATAAGATGCTAAGAAGAAGGTTTATTCTCTTGTTTTGGGTACTAGTTAGTTCATATTGTTGTTCTACCTATAGGGTTGCAGACCACTTCAGCTCCTGGGGTACATTCTCTAGNTCCTCCATTGGGGAACCTGTGTTCCATCCAATAGCTTACTGTGAGCATCCTCTTCTGTGTTTGCCAGGCTCTGGCATAGACTGACAAGAGACCACTATATCAGGAACCCTTCAGCAACATCTTGCTGGCATGTGCAATAGTGTCTGTGTTTGGTAGCTGATGATGGGATGAATCCCCTGGAGGGGTAGTCTGTAGATAGTTCATCCTTTCATCTTAGCTCCAAAATTTGTCTCTGTAACACCTTTCATGGGTATTTTG
>NC_034607.1:24987895-25005291 GCF_900095145.1 Mus pahari | reverse complement strand
ATATTCTTTCTTTATTTAGTGTATTTGTTGTTCTGATTATTATGTGTCCAGAGGAATTTCTTTTCTGGCTCTGTCTATTTGGAGTTCTGTAGGCTTCTTGTATGTTCATGGGCATCTCTTTCTTTAAGTTCGGGAAGTTTTCTTCTATAATTTTGTTGAAGATATTTGCTGGCCCTTTAAGTTTAAAATCTTCATTCTCATCTACTCCTATTATCCATAGGTTTAGTCTTCTCATTGTATCCTGGATTTCCTGGATGTTTTGAATTAGGATCATTTTGCATTTTGCATTTTCTTTGATTGTTGTGCCCATGTTCTCTATGGAATCTTCTGCACCTGAGATTCTCTCTTCCATCTCTTGTATTCTGTTGTTGATGTTGGCACCTATTGTTCCTGATTTCTTTCCTAGGGTTTCTATCTCCAGAGTTTTTTCACTTTGGGTTTTTCTTTGTTTGTTTGTTTCAACATCTCTTTTTAGGTCTTGGATGGTTTTGTTCAGTTCCATCACCTGTTTGGCTGTGTTTTCCTGTAATTCTTTAAGGGATTTTTGTCTTTCCTCTTTAAGGACTTCTACTTGCTTAGAAGTGTTTTCCTGTTGTTTTTTAAGGCTTTCTACCTGTTTAGCAGTGTTCTCCTGTGATTCTTTATGGGCTTCTACCTGTTTAGCAGTGTTCTCCTGTATTTCTTTAAGTGAGTTATTAATGACCTTCTTAAAATCATCTACTACCATCATAAGATATGTCTTTAAATCCAAATCTTGCTTTTTGGGTATGTTGGGGTATCCAGGACTGGGTGAAGTTGGAGTACTGGGTTCTGAAGATGGTGAGTGGTCTTGGTTTCTGTTAGTAAGATTCCTACATTTGACTTTCAACATTTGGTAATCTCTGGGGTTAGTTGTTATAGTTGTCTCTGGTTGGAGCATTTTCCTCCTGTTTTTCTCTTAGCCTCTGTCAGCAGTCCTGGAAGTCCAGCTCTGTCCTGAGTCTCAGTGGTCAGAATACTCTCCGTAGGCAAGCTCTCCTATTGCAGGGAATGTGCACAGAGTTCTGGCGTTCAGACCTGCCTCCTGGCTGAAGATGTAGGCTCAAAGTGGGGCCTGTCCCAGAAGATGTGTTGCCTCTGCAGTTTGCACACTCACCTGCAAAGACTAGTCTCCAAGGGACCCTGGACACAATATGGCTCTCTCACACGCTCTGCTAGACAGAGCCCTCTCAGGTGGCCACCTCTCCTCTGGCAGGGAAGGTGACTGGGTGTCTGGAGCCCAAAACAGGGTCTGTCCCAGAAGCTGTGTCCCTTCTGCCATCCACACTCTCACCAGTGCAGACTCGACTCTTGATTTCTTTCCCAGGTTTTCTATCTCTGGGGTTGTCTGCCTTTGTGATTTCTTTATTGTTTCTATTTCCATTTTTAAATCCAGAATGGTTTTGTTCAATTCTTTCACCTGTTTGGTTGTGTTTTCCTGTAATTCTTTAAAGGATTTTGACTGTTTACCTGAGATGTGATTTTAAATCAGAGTCTTGCTTTTCTGGTGTGTTGGGGTAACCCAGGTTCACTCTGTTGGGAGAACTGGGTTCTGGTGATGCCAAGTAGCCTTGGCTTCTGTTGCTTAGGTTCTTGCACTTTCCTCTCACCATCTGGTTATCTCTGGTGTTAGTTGGTCTTGCTGTCTCTGACTGAAGCTTGAACCTCCAGTGGGCCTGTGAGCTGTGATAGGTGTGTCAGCACTCCTGGGAGACCAGCAATCTCTATGTGGAAATGAGCAGCAGAGAGCTGTGATCTTAGGTGTGTCAGCACTCCTGGGAGACCAGTTCTTTCTGGGCAGGATTTGGGTATGGAGTACTGTGTCACAGGGTTAGCTCCGGGGCACTAATGGAACCCAGAAAGATTTTTGTCCCTGGTTGTTTCCACAGTTCCTGTGCCCTGCGGGCTCCTTTCTGGTCCTTCTTTGGATGGTTATTGAAGCAAACATGGTGGTCTCACCTGTGAGCTTAGGCGTGACAGCATGCCTGGGAGACCAGCTCTCTCTGGGGAGAATTTGGGTATGGAGAGCTATGGGACAGCCTTAGCTCTGGGGCACAGGCAGTGTTTTGATTATTATGTGATAAGATGATTTTCTTTTCTTCTCCAATCTATTTGGTGTTCTTTAGGCTTCCTGTACATTTATGGCCATCTCTTTCTTTGGGTTGGGGACATTTTCTTCTATGATTGTGTGGAAGATGTTTTCTGGCTCTTTGAGCTGGGATTCTTCATCCTCCTCTATTTCTGTTATTCTTAAGTTTGATTCTTTTATTGTGTCTTGAATTTTCTGGATATTTTGGGTTAGGAGCTTTTACATTTTATATTTTCTTTGGTATCTTCTATGAGATTCTCTCTTCTATCTCTTTTATTCTGATGGCAATGCATCTCTAGCTACTAATTTCTTTTCATCTCCAGTGTTGCCACCCTTTGTGCTTTCTTTATTGTTTCTATTTCAATTTTTAGTTCTTAGACTATTTTGTTCATTTCTTTCACCTGCTTGATTGTATTTTCCTGTATTTCTTTAAGGGATTTATGTGTTTCTTCTTTAAGTGCTTCTACCTGTTTACCTGTGTTTTCCTGTATTGCTTTAAGAAGTTCTTTTTATCTTCCTTAAAGGCCTCTGTCATCTTCCTGAGATGGGATTTGGGGTCATTATCTTGTTTTTCAGGTATGTTGGAGTATCCAGGGCTTATGATGGTGCCAGATTGCAATGGGTTCTGTCACTTATAATCCTGCACTTGCTTCTGGCCATCTAGTTGTCTCTGATGTTAACTGACTGGGTGTCTCTGACTACTACTGGCCTCCTTGGAGGCAGATAGAGCCAGTCTCCATGGAGGCAGACAGGCTGTCTCTGGTTAAGGTGGGCCAGTTGTGTTTCTGGTTAGAGCAGTTGTGTTTCTGTGTCCTGAAGTTTGCAAACCTCATGGGGGACAGGCAAGCTCTGTCTCTGGTTATTTTGGCCTCCTGAAAGGCAGATAGCCTATGGAGTATGGTAGAGTATTAGGCCCACTGATCTGGCCTGGGTGCAAAAGCAGACCTGTAGGAAAGCTGAGCTCTACAGGGCAGGTGGGCCTCCTGTGTCAGTTGAGCTCTGTGTCTTTGGTTACTGTTGACCTCCTATGTGGTAAGCAAGCTCTGGTGTGTGTGTAGGTATTTGGACTGTGAGCTGGCCTGGGTAGGAAGCAGGCTGGAAGAAGTGTGGAGCTCAGGGATTGGGGGTATGGAGGTGGGTCTTGCATCAGCTTGTCCCTATGGATGTCTCAGTTGGCAAGATACCAGCTGGAGAAAACAAGATATTTCAAGACAAATCCAAATTCAAGCAATATCTGTTTACAAATCCAGCCTTACAGAAAATACTACATGGAAAATTCCAAGCCAAGAAATAAGTAATCTCATACCAGAAAAACCATTTGGGTGAGATTCTCACTTTGTGCCTCCTGGAAGGCATGCAGACTGAAAATATGGGCAGGTATCTAGCTACTGATCTAGCCTGGATAGAAAGCCCTCTGTTGGTCTTAGTGTGGAGTTCCTATTCCCTTTGGGGTCATAATCCTTCCTCCTATTTTTCCATAAGATGAGAAAAAAAAGAACCTCCCACCACATGATAATCAAAACACAAAATCTACAGAAGAAAGATAGAATATTAAAAAGCATCAAGGAAAAAAGGCCAGGTAGCATACAAAGGCAGACCTATTGGAATTACATCTGACTTCTCAACAGAGACTCTAGGAGATAGAAGGACCTGAACAGATGTTTACAACCTCTAAAATTCCATAGATGCCAACCTAGACTACTGTACCCAGCAAAACTCTCAATCACCATTGATGGAAAAAAAAAAGATATTTCAAGGCGAATCAAAATTCAAGCAATATCTATCAACAAATCCAGACCTACAGAAAATACTGCATGGAAACTACAACCCAATGAGTTTAACTATATTCAAGAAAACACAGGAAATAAGTAATTCCATAACCAGCAAAATCAAAAAAAGCATACACGCACCAACAACAACAACAAAGTAACAGGAATTAATAATCACTGGTCATTAGCATCTCTCAACATCAGTGGACTTAGGTTCTCAATAAAAAGACACAGGCAAATGGGATGGCAATAAAAATGAGTTCTATCATTCTGTTGCATACAAAAAAAAACACACCTCAACAATAAAAAATACATTAGAATAAAGAATAAAAATATATTACCTCAGAGTACACACCTGGAAAAAATTTTCCACATAAGAGGACCCAAGAAACAAGCTGGAGTAGCTATTCTAATATCTAATAAAAGACTTTTATCCAAAATTAATCAAAAGAGACATAGAAGAACACTTCATACTTATCAAAAGAAAAGTCTACCAAGATGATATGTCAATTCTGAACATCTCTGCCTCAAACACAAGGGTACCCACATTTGTAAAAGAAAGATTACTAATGTTTAGATTGCACATCATGGGCATTCTTAACCTTGGTTCATATATTTTCTTCTAGCACATCGTATAGGGCCAGGTTTGTACACAGATACTGTTTAAATTTTAATTTATTGTGGATTATTTTATTTTCTCCTTCTATGGTGACTGAAAAATTTACTAGAAATAGTCTGAAACTTATGTCCAAATCCTTCTGGCTTTTAGAGTCTCCATTGAGAAGTCATGGATAATAAATAGGTCTGCCTTTACGTGCTACTTGCTCTTTTTTCTTTGAAGATTTTAATATTCTTTCTTTGTTCTATACATTTAGTGTTTTATTATTATGTTGCAAGGAGACTTCCTTTTCTGCTCCAATCTATTTGGTGTTCTGTATGTTTCTTATACCTTTTCAGGTATCTCCTTTAGGCTAAAAAAATTTTCTTCTATCAAATTTGTAAAAATATTTTCTGGGACTTTAAACTAAGTATTCTTCTCCTTCCTCTTTTTTATTATTCATAGTTTTGATCCTCTTAGAGTGTACCAGATTTCCTGGATGTTTTGTGTCACAAAGGTTTTAAAATTTATAGTTTCTTTAAGGTACGTATCTATTTCTTCTATAATACCTTCAGTCTCTAAGATTATTGCATCTCTTGTGTTTTGTTGGTGAAGCTTGCATTTGTTATTTATATTTAGTAATGTTTTGCATTCCTGTATTTTAATTTCTAGAATTCCCTCAGTTTATTTTATTTTGTTTGGTTTTTTCTTGTTTTTATTTTCATTTTCAGGTCTTGAACTGTATTATGGTTTCTTTCAGCTGTTTATTTCTTGACTTTCTTTAAAGGATTTATTCATTTTTTTCACTGTGTGTGGTTTCCTGTCTTTCTTTGAGGTTTTCATACATTTTCTTCAACTATTTGTTTTTTCTTGCCTGTCTTTAAAAGATTTATCCCTTCCTCTATCATCTTCATATAGTTGGTTTTATAGGCTTTATCTTGCACTTCAACTATGTTGGAATATTCAAGGCCAGCTATAGTAGAATAGCTGGTGGAGACTTGTTGCCTTGAGTGTTATTGAATGTGTTCTTATGCTATTGTTGAGGCATCTGGCTTTGAGGTGATTATAGGTTTAGATGATGATTTCTAAGTTTGTCTTTGTTGGGTGGGTGTTTTGTTCCATGGTTTTTGTTTCCTGTTGTGATTTTCAGAGAGCGTGATGCCTGTGTTTTGCCAATTTCACTAGTCTGCTCAGCTGCTGTGTTCAAGGGAAATGCTTGCTGGTGTTGGAGGATGGGAGTAGGAGGGGCCAAATGGAGATGATCTGTTTCAGTGCTAGGGGCAATGCTGGTAATTATGACTGAGGCAACAGAGAACGTTGAGAAAGCCCACAAACAGGGTAACTAGTCATCTGGTAAAAATGACCTCTATATGACTGAGCAGGGTGTGTCACCATGAGTTGGGGGCTGGGACATAGCTGTGATGCAGGGAGGAAAAGGTGGGAGGAATGGTCTGAGGAATCCACAAAATTCTAGGTCAAGAGAAACTGGAGTCAGGTGGTATGGTGCAATATTATGGGGGACACTGCAAATTGGGTTCACAGGGAAGGTTCATGGGCAGCCTACCTTATTATGAAAGTTTAAACATAGTTTCCTATGTCTATATACAGGATACATCCAAATAAGTATCAATATGTGATGGCATTGAATTTTGCCATTGAAGAAATCAACAAGAATATACATCTCTTACCTAACATATCTCTGGGTTTTGATATGTACAGTATTTCTCAGTATCATGGAAATATATTAGAGCACTCCATCAGGTTTCTCACAGGCTTGGAAGAGGCCATCCCTAACTACACCTGCAGAAAAGAGGCAAAATCAATAGCAGTAGTGACAGGAACATCATGGGACTTTCCTTCCAGAATCAGCACCATTCTAGGTCTCTACAAATATCCTCAGGTGAGGCTGAGTAAAAACAGAAGAGTACAACCATTTTCTCTTGGGGACACTGTCAGGATTAAAGGGGATTGAAAAGATGGGATGAGAGCACAGTCCATGAATGTATCAAATATGTAATTTAAGAATGACTACTCCAAGATATGGTGAAATATCCACATAACTGTTGTTTTCATATATATGTGGGTAAATGAGAAAACACAGGGTTATGGTTGAGTTCTCAATATTTTTAGTCATTTCCTATAAAGTTGTGTTTAAGTTGGCAGCAAATTTTTTAAAAAAAATTAAAATCTTTATTCTTAATTATTTTTCTTTGCTTAGAATCCATTAGGTCTATTTGAAATTTATGGGATTGTTTTCTTCATTTCACTCCATATCTTCTTTTCTCATCAGTTGACATTTGGGCCTTTTGATCCAATGCTTAGTGACCATGTGAAGTTTCCTTTTATCTATCAGATGGCACCTGAGGACACATCTCTGGCCCTTGGCATGGTCTCATTGATGGTTCATTTTAGCTGGACCTGGGTGGGGCTGATCATCACAGAGAATGAAAAAGGTATTAAATTTCTGTCAGACATGAAAACAGAGATGAAGAAAAACAGTGTGTGTACAGCCTTTGTACAAATGGTCAGTGTCAAATACCAGTACAACTGGAATGATCTGCTCAGCACTGATCCTGCAATCATGGGGGAAACGGTAAAGGTGTTCATTGTATTTGCTGAGATTGACTCTACTCTAGTTGTAATATTTAAAGAGTCAGGACAAGTAGACCCATGGAGGGTGTGGGTCACAACCGCACAGTGGGATATTGCTAGCAGTGCGAGACATTTCATCCTGGACTCATTCCATGGAACCCTCATTTTTTCACATCATCATCCTGAAATTTCTGCTTTTAAAGATTTTATACAGACTGTGAACCCATCCAAATATCCAGATGATGTCTTTCTTTCAAATATATGGGCAATGTATTTGAATTGTCCATTTTCACGGGTTTACTGTAAAACACTGAAAATTTGTTCATCCAATGGATCCTTGGCATTGTTACCTTGGCACCGATTTGACATGGACATGAGTGAAGAGAGTTATCACATATATAACGCAGTGTATGCAGTTGCTCACAGTCTCCATGAGATGCTCCAAGAACAAGCAGATGTACAACCAATGAAAAACAGGAAAAGACTGATTTTTTCCCCTTTTAGGGTAATGTGACTTCTTTTCGATGGGTTGTGTCACCAAAAAAAGATATATATAACATATATAATTATATATGTATAATATGTAGTAATATTAAAAGACCCTTTATATATTAAATATATTATATATAAAGTGACCCATATGGCTCCAACTGCATACGTAGCAGATGCCTTGTCAGGCATCAATGGGAGGAGAGGTCCTTGGTCTTATGAAGGCTCGATAGATGCCCCAGTGTAGGGAAACAAGGGCAGGGTGGCAAGAGTGGGTAGGTGGGAGGAGGAGCACCCTCATAGAAGCAAGGGGAGGAGGGAGGGGATAGGGAGTTTCCAGGAGGGAGAGAAACCTGGCAAGGTGATAACACTTGAAATGTAAATCATCTTTTTTAAGATTTTTTAAAAAGGAACGTAAAGAAAAAAGATATATTATATACATATATACAAATATATACATATGTGTGTATTATATATACATGTTATATATGTATATAAAATATATATGTGTATATATATATATATATATATATATATATATATATAGGCCCTGAATTTGGAAGAAATATATATCATATACATATATATATATATATATATGTGTGTGTGTGTGTATATGAATATATATGTATGTGTTTATATACATATGTATGTGTGTTTTACATATATATAAATGTCAGCTATATATGTATATATGTATATATATATATATGTGTATGTGTATATATGTATATATGTATATAAATATGTTTATACATACATATATGTCAGTGCCCTGAATTTAAAGGAGAGTAATGTATACCATATATAAATGTATATACAAATGTATATATGTGTTCATACATATGTATATGCAATATATATATTACATATACTATTAGTTGTCTATATGTTTTCAGGGTCAACAATTTCATAAAATTCCTTAAAGTTTTCAGAAACATTCTCCAACCAAACATTTAAAATCACTTTTTATAAACACAAGATTTTATGAACATTTTTATTGCATAGTAGTTAAATCTAAATCTAAGTTAAAATATAAAAAGTGATGCTAGTTACATATGAATAAAAAATTGTCATTTATGATCAGAGATTTTTATTAATGGGTTTCCTAACATACTGTCAATCTTATTTTTTCTTCAGGAAAATCTGTTTTTTCCCATGAGTTTATCAAATGAGAAGATAGTGGGTGAATAGGCATTTTAAGTCTGACAGTGATGCAGATAACTATGACACACTCTCATGAACCGCTTTATAGGGGGGTTCTGAGTTTAAGAGAAATAGCTACCCTCACAGAGTACCCGAGTTCAAATTCACAGACCCACAAGGAGACTCACAACCATCTGTAACTTAAGTCCCAGGGGATCTGAAGTTATTCTATCTTCCCCATGGACACTGCATGAACATAGTGCACAGACATGCATGTAGACAAACACCCTTACTGATAAAAGTAAATACTTTTCAAAATGAAATTGTTTAATAAATTTGTGTAGTTCAGATAGACAAAAGTCAGCTTTTCCTTTTTTGTGCTCTAAGAACAAGTTGAGATGAAACAGCATTTGATAGTTTCTCTTTTTTAATTTATTTATTATTATTTTCTTTATTTACATTTCAAATGCTATCCCGAAAGTTCCCTATACACTCCCCCCCGCCCCTGCTCCCCTACCCACCCACTCCCACTACTTGGCCCTGGCCTTCCTCTGTGCTGGGTCATATAAAGTTTGCAAGACCAAGGGGCCTTCTTCCCAATGATGGCCGATTAGGCCATCTTCTCCTACATATGCAGCTAGAGACTCGAGCTCAGGGGGTACTGGTTAGTTCATATTGTTGTTCCACCTACACGGTAATTGCTAACTAATCATGGAGCCCTTGCTACTGCTATTTTCTTTTTTGTGAGACTGGTTGTGAGATATTAATTCTGCAACTCCTCATTTGTGAAATTCTACTGTACAAATTTAATAAGATTCTGTTTTTAAGGGAGATATTTAAGAAAGTCAGGGCATCTTCCTAATTTTATTTGTCTTAAATATGGGACATATGCCAATATTAGATCCTGACTCTCTTTCAGCTACACCCTTTCCTGAAGAACATCCAGTTTAATAATCCTAGTGGAGACAAAGTAGATCTGAGCCAGACAGGAAAACTGGAGGCAGAGTATGACATTTTTAACTTCTGGAATTTCCCACAAGGTCTTGGTCGTAAGGTGAAAGTAGGAACATTTTCCTCTTTTCTTCCACATAACAAACAGTTGTCTCTGTCAGATGGCATGATCGAGTGGGGTACCAAAGACAAACAGGTGGGTTAACTTTATCATAATGTTTTTTGTGGTGTTTTCCTATCATCTAATAAATGGGAAAATAGCATATGGGTATTTAAGTAGTCTCTTTCCAACTTTCAGAATTTTCTAAACAATGTTTAGTAGATAAGGAAGAAATGTGACCATCCACAAATGATATAGGGTGTACGAGTCGTCTGCTTAGTTTGCATACATGTTCTACAAAGGAAATGTATTTTTTGCCCAATACTTAAGTACATTTCAATGATGTTTTAAAATATGCTTTGTAATAATTTTATCTCTTCTCCACATATGTCTATAGACTCCCGTGTCTGTGTGCAGTGTAAGCTGTGCTCCTGGATTCATGAAATCCCCTCAGGAGGGCAAGGCTTCATGCTGTTTTTATTGCCGCCCCTGCTTAGAGAATGAAATCTCCAATGAGACAGGTACCCACATGCATTTCTGAGATACCAATCGCTGTCTTGCAGTATGACCTCTGTGCCATAGAGTGCAAAGGACTTGGAAGACAATGTTCTCTGTTTCTTAGTGTAACGATCTTTCATATTTCATAGTCAATGAGATATCTCATTTGAAACAGCATGGTCTCTGTGCTTCTAAAGCATTAATGACTTAGGTTTCCATTGAAAATACTTTGGAAATCCCATTATATATATATATGAAAATGAGGACCTCTTTGGGATTTCCAAAGTATTTGGAAATATATACATGCTCATTATATTAAGTAAAGAACAGAGAGTAGGAGTGATACATACAAGTGCTAAGATTTCCTTCAGATAAACCATTTATTTTGACAGAATTGCACACAAGAAGTAACCCAACACTATTGGTCTCAAGTCTCAAGCAAAGAGACTATAGAACAACAGGAATTAACAGGAATTACCTTTATAAGTTTATTGAAATGATAGGCAAGGCAAGACATGGTCTTCTCAATGAGAAATTTTAACTTGGAGTCACTTATAGTTTGAAGGCCAAATTAGGATTGTCAGAACACAAGGCCTTGTCTACTTTAGACAAGGAAACAGCTGCACCTACCTACAGAGGCAAAGGTGGGGGTGGTAGCTACCTTAGCACATGTCTACTATATCCACAAAGGAATTCAACCTGTGGCTGTAGAGAAGTGTGGCTAGATACCTGCTGGGCAGCCTAGTTTCTTTAAAATAGTCTAAAAGAAGTCTATGTTTTAATATAAGAAGCAGGTCTATGTTCTCTCTCTCTTCTTCTCTCTCTCTCTCTCTCTCTCTCTCTCTCTCTCTCTCTCTCTCTCTCTCTCTCTNTCTCTCTCTCTCTCTCTCTCTCTCTCTCTCTCTCTCTCTCTCTCTCTCTGTTTATGTGTGTGTGTATACATGTGCGTGTTTGTGTCTGTCTGTGTGTTCATGTCTGTGTTTTAGGTTAAAGGGTGGGTACAGAAAAACCCAGGGAGTAAGATGTCAATACAGGTCTAAGCATTGCCTGCTGAATTAGGATGCAAAAATATAAGAGGCTAAGTTCCCCTCACTTTTTGACCAGTTGTTTCTTCTTGGGTCAATGGTTAATATCAGTATCCCTGAATCAGGATCAATCAGAATAGCATGTATATTAGATAGTCACCTACAGTTATAAAAAAATCAAAATAGTTATTAAATACATAACCACAGCAATAATCCAGGAAATCCAATAAGATTTCAAACTGCCCCATGATTCTGGTACCTGTTGTCTGACTCTTTTGGGAAATTTCTGACATATATATAATATCTTTTGATTATATTCACCCCCATTCCCTCCAGACCAAAACCTCTCCCATTTCTCCACTTCTCCCTCCCAATGTTATGTGTTCTTTTGTAAAGTCAAGTGAATCCACTTGGTGCTGCAAATCTTCATATGACTACAGATAGGGCCATCGACTGGGACAAGGGAACCACTTCCCTGCAGAAGACTGATTTTATCTCCTCTAGAAGCCAGTAACTCTCAATACTTTCTTAGCAAAAGAAATAAGTGATATCCTGAAGCTATTTAATGAGAAAGAGAAAGAAGGTATAGGCAATTACTAAGACAAATTTTATTTAGTTAAAATTTAAATAGATACCTAGTAGTAATATCAGACTCCACAATGGAAACTCAATTCAAGGTCTGAAGCAGATGAAAATTCTGAGAAACAAAGGGGATTCCCAAGCTACATAGGATTCCTGTGGAGCGAATATTCTTGGATATAACACCATTATATCCAAGTATGAGGCAATTGAACTTGGAAGCACTAGGCTATGTGCATGGTCATAACTCAATGTCATGGCTACCATAGACTGTTCAGTGACTGTGTGCTTTTCACAGTTACAAACATGGAAGCAGAGGCCATGTTAGTGCATTGCTGTTCTGTGTCTACAGGGAGTTGGGGCTTGAAATCACAACTGTTAAAATGGCTATACATTAAAATTGAATCTGATCCAGAAGCAGGATCATGTCTTCACAGTGCAGTGCAGTGAGGCCGTGAAACTGTGTACATCAATCCATCAGATTTACTCCTTCTTGAAATGGCACAACAACACATTGCAGGCATGAATTTTTCATAGCCCTCCATCCAAGTACCCAGCATTATACTAGATACTAAGCTAGTGCTTACAAACCATGATCTTTTTTTTTACTTAATAAATATGCATTTCTGTTCATAATAGCCTATGGTACAGAACATCCTCAATGGAGATATTTTTTTCTTAGTTCACATCTGTGTAGCAAGTACCAGATGTAGAGTAATATGAAGTCAAGTCAGAGCTACTGAGCTGCAAAAGGCAGTGCACAGTCCTGGAGACAGAAATAAATGATAGTATCCATGTTTTAAGATGATGGTATATTGAACCTATAGAAATGTACTTATTTATTTATTTATTTATTTATTTATTTATTTACATCATATGTCAGTTGGCATTTTACTGCTGTGAACAGACACCATGACCAAGGCAATTCTTTTTGTTTATTTATTTTATTAGATATTTTCTTAATTTACATTTCAAATGCTATCCCGAATGTCCCCTATACCCTCCCCCTGGCCTGCTCACATACCCACTCACTCCCACTTCTTGGCCCTGGCCCTGGCCCTGTATGAAGCTTATAAAGTTTGCAAGACCAAGGGGCCTCTCTTCCCAATGATGGCCGACTAGGCCATCTTCTGCTATATATGCAGCTAGAGACACGAGCTCTGGGGGTACTGATTAGTTCATATTGTTGTTCCACCTATAGGGTTGCAGACCCCTTCAGCTCCTTGGGTAATTTCTCTAGCTCCTCCATTGGGGGCCCTATGTTCTATCCTATAGATGACTGTGAGCACCCACTTCTGTATTTGCCCAGCACTGGCATAGCCTCACAAGAGATAGCTATATCAGGGTCCTTTCAGCAAAATCTTGCCGATATATGCAATAGTGTCTGCATTTGGTGGCTGATTAGACCAAGGCGATTCATATAAGGACGACATTTAATTGGGGTTGGCTTACAGGTTCAGAGGTTCAGTCCATTATCATCAAGGTGAGAGCATGGCAGCACCTAGTCAGACATGGCCCAGGAGTAGCTGAGAAATAAACATCTTGCTCTGAAGGCAAACAGGAAAGACTGGCTTCTAGGCAGCTCAGATGAGGGTAATTAAAGCCCACACCCACAGTGACATACTTCCTTCAACAAGGCCACACCTACTTCAACAAGGCCACACCTCCTAATAGTGCCACTCCCTAGGCCAAACATACTCAAACCATCACACATCCCAAATGTTGCCCCCCCCATCCAGATCCCTCCTCCCAGAGCTCTTTACCACATCCTCAATCCCCTTCACCTCTGAGAGGATGACCTTCCCTGGGTATCCCACTTCTCTAGGGCATCCAGTCTCTATAGGATTAAGTCCATCCTTTCCCACTGGGCCAGGCAAAGCAGTCAATCCTCTGCTACGTGTGTGTGGGAAAGAGCACCTCAGACCAGTCTGTGTATGCTCTTTGGTTGGTGACATAGTCACTGGAGGATCCCCGGAGTCCAGGTTAATTGACACTGTTGATCTTCCTAAGGAATTGCCAGCCTCTTTAGCTCCTTTAATCCTTCCCCTAACTCTTTCATGGGGTTGCCTGACTTCAGTCCAATGGTTGTCTATAGTATCTACATCTGTCTCAGTCAGCTGCTGTTAGGGCTTTTCAGAGGACAGCCATGCTAGGCTCCTGTTATGGATGTACTATAAATTAAATGTATTTAAATGGCTAAAATGTGAATTAACTCCTCATTTATTAATAGTATCAACTTAAAAATCTCTCCAAGAAAGCTTTGACACAATGATTCTGGTGTTGATGTTAGGATGTCACTAAGAAAGAAGACGAAAGGCCCAAGTGCTGTAATTTTCATTTAGGCATCATATTTATGATTTTATATGGTTGTGTTCTCACGATTTGATTTGTAGTGATTTTCTGACTTTTACTTTCTTAATTGTGAGATAACTTTGCAGTATACAAAGAATAAAATCAACTCATTTTATATGTATCATTTCTAAAACATACTTTGGCCACTTGAATAAGTGCTCTAGTTGCCTATTATGTAATAATATTTCCTGTGGGACTCTTCTGGGCATATATAACAGCTACACCTCCCATCAACTTGAAGTCTATGTGGTTGAAGATTAGAAACATATTTCTCAAAAATGCATGGACAGTAGAAAAATAATATAACTGTAGTATCAAATTGGAGATTCCATTTATTATACCATATAGAGCTGTTGGAATTATATTTTTTATTCCTATTTAGTATTCTGAATTATATATTGTGTACATAATCTATGTTCATGCAAGTAAAAAATTAAAACTGTATGCTGTGATGTTCTTTACATCTCAGTATAGAAGAATAAATGAGTGAGAAAGTGTCTGGGCCCCACCCCCAACATTCAGGTACCGAGGTAAGAAGCAATGTTGGACTAAGACCAAAGGCTTATGACCTCTGGCAATCAATTAATGCTTTCTTATAGTTCTGGAGGTCAGAAGTTTATGGCTTCTGAAAATTTAACTCTCTTGCTGGAGCTAAAATCTGAGGGCTTCTCTCAGTTGACTTCTGCTAAAAGCAGAAGAAGATTAAGAAAAGAATCTTCCTTGCTTGGAATCTTTATTCTTTGATTCAGGACCTCTTGCTGGCCAGGTGAAAGACTCAGAGTTCATCAGCTCCTCTTGACCCAGAGAGAAAGGAAAAGTCAGAAAGGAATGAGGGAAGGAAGAAAGGATAGAAGGAAGGAAGGAAGGAAGGGAGTGAGGAAGGGAGGGAGGGAGGGAGAAGTCAAGCACACAAAAAGACACACACACATTGGATAAAGCAGAAAGGAGCTATACTGAGTCTTTATTTTTGCTTTCACTTCTTTATAGCATTTTAGACAAATGTCTTCATGTAAAAATATTACCTCATATAAAGTATTACACAAAAGGGAGTTACAGCAAAATGTAAATTATAAGTTCAAAGCAGTGCTTCATTCTATAGTCTCATTATAAGATCAAAACAATATTTTTACATGGCCTTGCTTTCTCATACTGCACAACTGTGGCCTGATCCTTGGACCTGAACTTGAACTAATGTATTTTTATCACTAATTTGTTCTAAGCCTGTTTTCTTTTCCTAGTGCAAATAGTCTATGCTGCATGACAGTTTACAGAGATCTATTTGCAGCTTTTATTCTATAGGGGCTTGAGATTACTTGTATCAAATTAGGAGTTTTATTAAATCCTTATCAAGAATTATGAGATGCTCAGTTCATCTAAACAGCATGACTACATGAAAGCACATCTTCATATATATTCAGCAAAACTGAAGTCTGCAAAACAGAGTAGGCAAATAATTTAAAAATCATTAAGCCATTTAATGATAGCAAGAAAGGCATATTATAAGTGAGAAGCAATTCTGGGACAGTCTCTGGAGTTCAAGCCTCTCAGAGTGTGACCGTTGCAGCCATGCAAAATGGTAGGACACCTTCCAAAAACTCAGTTGCTTGCCATAGCCTTTCCTAGATGGCTTCTGTCAAGAAAATAACTGGGAAACAGAAAATGATGTATACCACAAAACATAAGAAAACAGAACAGAGAGAGGAGAGGTGTCCACCCTGGAGCACTCACATTGCCTAAGCTGGTAAGGGAGCCATCTTTGCTCCGGTCATTGCTGGGGAGAGGGCCCCTTTTCTGAATCTAGACATCCAGGCACCATCCCCACCAGAGGAGAGGTATCCACCCTGGAGCGCTCTCACTGCCTGAGCTGGTAAGGGAGCCATCTTTGCTCTGGTGCACACAGGCTCATTGCCAGGAAGAGGGCAGACTGCAGAAGGGACACAGCTTCTGGGACAGACCCCCATTTCTGGCTCCAGACATCTGGACACCATCGCCAACAGAGGAGAGGTGTCCTCCCGGGAGTGCTCTCACTGCCTGAGCTGGTAAGGGAGCCATCTTTGCTCCAGTTCGCTCAGGCTCCAATCTGCAATGGAGAGAGTGTGAACTACTGAAACTTCACAGCTTTGGGACAGACAGAAGCAATCTAGCTTCTTGGACAGACCCTGTTTCAGGCTCAAAACATCTGGGCATCATCCCCGCTAGAGGAAAGGTGGCCACCCAGGAGGGCTCTGTCGGCCAGAGCAGGTGAGAGAGACATATTGTGTCCAAGGTCCCTTGGAGTCTAGCCTGTGCAGGTGAGTGTGCAAACTGCAGAGGCAACACATCTTCTGGGACAGGCCCCATTTTGGACCTACATTTTCAGCAAGGAGGCAGATCTGAATGCCAGGCCTCTGTGCACCTTCCCTGCAAGAGGAAAGCTTGCCTGCAGAGAGTACTCTGAGACTCAGAAGAGAGCTGGACTCCCAGGACTGCTGACAGAGGCTAACAGAATCACAGGAAGAACAAGCTTCAACCAGAGACAACTATGACAACTAACTCCAGAGATTACCAAATGGGGAAAGCTAAACATAGGAATCTTACTAACAGAAACCAAGACCACACACCATCATCAAAACCCAGCACTCCCACCTCAGCCAGTCCTGGATACCACAACACACCCGAAAAGCAAGACTCGGATTTAAAAGCATACCTCAAGATGCTGGTAGAGGACTTTAAGAAGGGCATTAATAACTCACATAAAGAAATACAGGAGAACACTGCTAAAGAGGTACAAGTCCTTAAAGAAATACAGGAGAACGCTGCTAAAGAGATACAAGTCCTTAAAGAAACACAGGAGAACACAAGCAAACAGGTTGAACAAAACCATCCAAGGCCTAAAAAGGGAAGTAGAAGCAATAAAGAAAACCCAAAGTGAGACAACTCCAGGAACAAAATCAGGAACCATAGATGTGAGCATCAGCAACAGAATACAAGAGATGGAAAAGAGAATCTCAGGTGCAGAAGATTCCATAGAGAACATGGGCACCATCCCCACCAGAGCAGAGGTGTCTGCCTGGGAGCTCTCTCACAGCCTGAGCTGGTAAGGGAGCCATCTTTGTTCTGGTAAGCTCAGGCTCCAGTTTGCACTGGCAAGAGAGTAGACTACAGAAGCTACACAGCTTTGGGACAGACAGAAACAATCTAGCTTCTGGGA
>NC_034607.1:24605564-24608012 GCF_900095145.1 Mus pahari | reverse complement strand
AGCTGTCCTGGAACTCACTCTGTAGACCAGGCTGGCCTTGAACTCAGAAATCTGCCTGCCTCTGCCTCCCAAGTGCTGGGATTAAAGGCATGCACCATTACTGCCCGGCTTATTTATCTCCTTCTTAAAGTCCTGTATCATCATCATAAGATGCGATTTTTAAATCAGAATCTTGTTTTTCTGGTGTGTTGGGGAATCCAGGACTTGTTGTGGTGGGAGAACTGGGTTCTGATAATGTCAGGTAGCCTTAGTTTCTGTTGCTTATGTTCTGTTGCTTGTGTTCTTGTGCTTGCCTCTCGCCATCTGGTTATCTCTGGTGTTAGTTGGTCTTGCTGTTTCTGACTGGAGATTGTCCCTTCTGTGAGCCTGTGATTCTAGTTGTGCCAGCACTCCTAGGGAGACTAGGTCTCTCCTGGCGGGATTTGTGTGCAAAGGGCTGAGAGATGGCCTCAGCTCCTGGGTGAAGAAGGAGACTGGAAGGCAACATTAGGCATCTCAATTGATTATTCTCCTTGTTTCCTTATTTCTCATTTCTTTTGGTGTGTGTAGTGCTGGGAGTTAAGCTGAGGGTCCCCGACATTCCAGGAAGGCACTACAGTCCCAGCCCCACTTCGGCTTTTGAGAGAGTCTCTCTGAACCTTGATGGTCTCCGTCTGCCAATACTGTGATTATAGATACAGAGTACTACACCCAGACTTTTAAAACTTTTCTCTTTTTTTATTTTTTAAATTTTATTTATTTTATGTGTATTGGTGTTTTGTCTGCGTATTTTATGTCTGTGTGAAGGTGTCAGATCTTGGAGTTACAGACAGGTGTGAGCTGCCATGTGGGTGCTGGAATTTGAACCCTGGTCTTATCAGAGCTCTGAGCCATCTCTCCAGCCCAGCCTTTCTCTTTTTATTAACTGTATCACTTACTCCAGAGTAGGGGTGGAATGTGTGTTCATGCCACGGCATGCCTGTGGAAGTCAGAGGACAATCGCTCAGAGTTGGTTCTCTCCTTTTACCCATAAGGTCCCTAGGATGGAAATTGGGTCATGTGACTTGGCAGTAAGCATCTTTACCCACTGAACCCTCTCACTGGTCCTCTGCTAAACCCTGTTCAAATTAAACCCTTCCTTCCTTGCACTGCTCTTGTCAGTTATGCTGACACAGCCAGAGGGCAAGTAAGTTACACAACGGCTCAGCTACAGAATGCAGAACAGGGGCTCCGGGGCTGTCTCCTCATGGATGGAAAGTCTGGTCATTACTCATAGATGGGTCCTGATGATTACATGGTTCCAGGCCTGAGCTAGCCTGTGAGTCAGTGATGACCCTCCAAGCACTTCACAGAAGAGCTTCAGCTTCCCAGAGTCAGCAGAGCCGCTCTGTGAGGAACAGTGCAAGAGCATGGGCAGTCGCTACAGTCCAAGTCTGAGAGAACTTCAGGATGGCTTTGTTCATTTATTCATGCATTCATTCCATACATGCATTTCACACATGCATACAATGTATTATTTGAGACAGTCTCATAATGAAGCCCTGGCTGGCCTGGAAGTCCCTATGTAAACCAGGCTGGCCTTGAGCTCAGAGACCTACCTGTCTCTGCCTTCTGAGTGCTGGGGTTAAAAATGTGTGCTTTCAACACCTGGAACAGTGGATCTTTTTAAAGATTAGTTTGTATTGTTATTTATGTGTATTCGTGTGGATGTGTCCATGTGAGCGTACACACTTGCATGCTGGTACTCTCAGTGTTGTGAGGAGGGCACCTCGTCAAAAGGAGCTGGAGTTATAATCAGTTCTGAGCCATTCAGTGTGGATGCTGGGAACTGAACTCAAGTCCTCTGGAAGAGAAAGAAATAAGTGCTCTTAAGCTCTGGCTCGCCTCTCCATATAGTCCTCATACATATATCCAATGTATCATTTACCCAGCTCTCTCCCACCAGGCTCACTTCAACACACTGTGTTCCAACTTTATGTTCTGGGGGCCGCCCGGGGATTGTGATGGCTGTTCTGGGGGTTGGCCAGGGGTTGTGATGGCTGTTGGATTGCCTGTGTCACTGTGGATGCCCCAACCAGGCATGTATACACAGCTTAATTGGGCTCAGTGATATATATATATGGTAGCATTTTTAAATGTCTCACCTCCTAGTCTAGCAGTTCTTAAATTAATTGGGTAGCCCAGGTTGGCTTCAAACTGCTCAGCCTCATAATTGGTGGGATAATAGCCCAGCACAGTTCACAACTTGACTATAACACAGTTCAGCATCTCACCGCTAGCACTGAAAGGGCACTGCCCAGTGGCCTATGCTACAGAGATACACAGAGCAATGTTAGAATTAGCATCTAATTAAGACCTGGACTGAGTGCCGGGCGGTGGTGGCGCACGCCTTTAATCCCAGCACTCGGGAGGCAGAGGCAGGCAGATTTCTGAGTTCGAGGCCAGCCTGGTCTACAAAGTGAGTTCCAG
>NC_034607.1:24602745-24605519 GCF_900095145.1 Mus pahari | reverse complement strand
GGACAGCCAGGGCTACACAGAGAAACCCTGTCTCGGAAAAAAAAAAAAAAAAGACCTGGACTGAGGGCGTGGCTCAGGGGTGGAGCTCCTTCCTAGAACTCCCCCCCCCCCCAGGAAGGGGCTGGGGGTGTAGCTCAGCAGTAGACTTGTGTAAAGGTTCCATCTCTACCTCTGCAAAACACAGTATATAAAGAGAGAACTCTAACAGTGCTAATCGATTCTGGTGACTTAGTCAATAATAAGTCTTTTTTTCCCACAAGTGTTAGTCTGGATTTCTGTAGAAGCAGAAACAAAAGATAATTTTCAGAGTAATCTTTTGGTTTTGTTGTGGGTTTTATTTATTTATTGATTGATTGATTTTTTTGTTTGTTTTTCAAGACAGTCCTGGAACTTACTCTGTAGACCAAGCTGACCTGGAACTCACAAAGATCTGTCTGCCCCTGCCTCCCAGGTTCTAGGATTAAAAGTATGCACCACTGCCCAATGAGGAGTCTTTGTAGATTATTTTACACAGTGCATGTGTGAGTGTATGTGTGTGTGTGTGTGTGTGTGCGCGTGCGCGTGCGTGTATCCATGTGAGGGTTCATGTCGGTGTCCCCATGCACCCTCACATGTAAATGGGATCAGGAGTCAGGTGTCTTCCTCCACTGCCCTCCACTTTATTGCCCAGACATGGGCTCTCTGTGAACCAAGAGCTGCCCAGTCAGCTAGACTGGCCCTGGTTGCAAGCGAGATCTCAGCATCTGCTTGTCTTCTCCAAAGCAGGGATTGCAGGCACCTACAGCCATGCACAGCTTTTTATAAGAATGGTGGAGATTTGAACCAAGGTCCTCACGCTAGCCCCTAGATTGATCCCCTCAAGTGATGTCAGAGATAGGAACTTCTCCAGATCACCTCCCAGAATGAGACAGTTATCAACTAGAGCCTTTCTTGAACATGTTGGGGACAACAAAGACCTCTTCCCTCTATTTCAACATAAAACTTGGGTTTTATGGAAAGAGGGAGACAGAGCCACAAAGACATAAGAGGGGGAAAAGAAAGTTCCATCTGAAGTTAAATTAGACCTTTACAGTCCTTAACACATCCCACCGCTCCCCCGACCGCCGAAAGTACACATCACCCAAAAGGGGAGTAGCAACCAGAATGGCCTATGATGAAGAACACATTTTGTTTGTTGTTGTTCTGGCTTTTGAGACAGGGTCCTGTATAGTCTAGACTGGCCTCAAATTCACTCTGGAGCCAAAGATGACCTTGAACTCATAGATGATCCTCTCTCCTCCACCTCCCCAGGGCTCGGATAACAGGTGTGCACCTGTACACACAGCCCAATCAAAAAGGGTCTAAAGATCGGCAGCTGTGGTGGCAGACACACTTCAGGACTGCAACACTTTAAAACGTATTAACATAGGGCTGGCAAGATGGCTTAGCTGAGAAAGGCTCTTGCTGCCAAGGCTAATAACCTTAGTTCGATCCCTGGGACCCACATGGGAGAAGGGGAGAAGCAAGCCCTGAAAGTTGTTCTCTGAGCTCTGTATGAACACTGCAGACGTATGTGTGAGCACACGCAGTACATAAGCATGTGACTTGGAAGTGATTTAGGTAGCAGTAAGCATTCTGAGCAGAGGAATCAAAGGTTTGGAGACTAAACTGGGATGCACCAGCCCTTGTCTCAAACACTCAGGCAAAATGATTGTGATGGGAAATGTTGAAGCCAGGCATGGCAGCAGGCACCTGTCATCCCAGCACTGGGGGGGGTGTGGGGGGGTGGGGAGGTGGAGGGGGGGCTGAGGCAGGAAGGTCAGAAATTCAAACTTATCTCTAGCTTCATAGAATTTCAAAACCAGCCTGGAAAACATGAAACGGTCTCAAAATTTAAAAAAATAAAAATAAAAAAAAAACCCTGAACAACAGAAAACATGGAAAATATTATGTTTTATAAATTTCATCATGATAAAATTTTTAGTAAAATATATAGGTTTCCTGTGTCACTGATGATCCTCTCTCCCCCACCTCCCCAGGGCTGGGATGACAGGTGTGCACTTGCACACACAGCCCAATCAAAAAGGGTAACATCTGATGCCATGTGTCTCACAAATGCTATGGACACGTGTTTTACTTTCTTATTTCTTTTGAAGCTTTTATTAATTCTTTGTGAATTGCACATCACACACTCCAACCCCACGCATCTCCCTGTCCCACCAGATCTGCCCTGGGCCATTGCAACTGCTTCCCCAAAAGAAAACAGAAAGTGTAAGTAAATAATAAGAATTAAAAAATTAAAACATCTCACTCTGGAAGCTGCAGTGTATACACAGTGCACCCTTTTGCTCAAACAGTTTTACTTGCAAACGTTCACGACAGTGCACCACAGGTCCAGTTTGAGGCTTCCGGCTTCTGCTATAATATCAATACTAGATCCTCACTGGGACTCCTCTCGAATATCCTGGATCATGAAGATCCTGTAGCTTTGGATCATTACACACTCCAGCAGTTCAAAGATGGAATAGATGTTGTGGTGGACCAACTCAAAGCCCTGGATCAGAGCCTGGGTGATGATAGGTGAGTTAGTCAGCCTGCCAGTTGTCCTGCTCTTGTGCCACCAGGGCCAGCTCTCCTACTTTGCCCAAGCAAGGGACAGAGCCAGCTCACCCAACCTAATTTAGGTTTCTTTTTTTTTTGAATATTTTTTATTTACATTTCAAATGTCATCCCCTTTCCCTGTTTCCCCTCTGCAAACCCCCTGTCCAATCCCCCCTTACCCTACTTCTATTAGG
>NC_034607.1:24596697-24602734 GCF_900095145.1 Mus pahari | reverse complement strand
AAGTACCCAAATAGGTGAAGGGGGATGCAACCCTGTAGGTGGAACAACAATATGAACTAACCAGTACCCCCTGAGCTCATGTCTCTAACTGCATTTGTAGCAGAAGATGGCCTAATCGGCCGTCATTGGGAAGAGAGGCCCCTTGGTCTTGCAAACTTTATATGACCCAGCACAGGGGAAGGCCAGGGCCAAATAGTGGGAGTGAGTGAGCAGGGGAGCGGGGCGGGGGGGGGGGGGTATAGGGGACATTTGGGATAGCATTTGAAATGTAAATGAAGAAAATATCTAATAAAATAGTTTTTAAAAAAAAGAAAAAAAGAAAATAGAACAAAAGCCTGATGTAGCTGTCTCCTGAGAGGCTGTGCTAGAGCCTGACAAATATAGAGGTGGATGTTTGCAGTCAACCATTGGACTGAGCACGGGGACCCCAATGGAGGAGCTAGAGAAAGGACTGAAAGAGCTGAAGGGGTTTACAACCCCACAGGAAGAACAACAATATCAACCAAACAGACCTCCCAGAGCTCCCAGGGACTAAATCACCAACCAAATAGTTCGTATGGAGGTACCCATGGCTCCAGCCGCATATGTAGCAGAAAATGGCCTTGTCTGGCATCAATGGAAGGAGAGGGCCTTGGTCCTTTGAAGGCTCAATGCCCCAGTGTAGGGGAATGCCAGAGCAGTGATGTGGGAGTGCGTGGGTGGGTGGGTGCAGGAGCAGGGGAGAGGGGATGAGTTAGGAGGTTTTCAGAGGAGAAGCCGGGAAGGAGGATAACATTTGAAATGGAAATAAATAAAATATACAATAAAAAATTGATATAAAACTTGTTTAAAAAGAAAATAGAAGGTGAGGAGGAAGAATAAAGAAATTTAAGCATGATTATAGAGTGATATAGGAATAATTCATAAGTCACTAAGAGTATTGCTAAGGAATCCATGACAAAACCATTGCAGGGGTGATATGGTTTATCTACACAATTGACCAAAATGCTGGCAGTAATGTTTTGGGTGATTTTCTACTAAGACCACTTAGTTTAAAAAAAAAAAAAAGTTCCTAAATTCACAAGTAAATGGTCACTATGAAAAGAATCCAAGAGTAATTGAATAATTAAATGTCACCATATTAATTAAATAATGAAATCTCTACTTTAAAATATATTAATCCTCCATCATGTTTTACTGGTGATTTTAATCTCTACTGCCATCCATAACAGTATTATCACTGGTATCACTTTGGTCAATCATACAGATAATACATATGCAGCCCTAACAAAATTTTGTCATAGTTTTCTTTTTCTAAACAATATTCTTCATGATTTATGAATTATTAATGTATTTTTCTAGAATCACTGTTATATTTGTTGATTCTTTGTATTGTTCTCTTTGCTTCTATTTGGTTGATTTTGGCTCTGAGTTTGATTATTTCCTGCCATTTACTCCTCTTGGGTATATTTGCTTCTTTTTGTTCTAGAACTTTCAGGTGTGCTGTCAAGCTGCTAGTGTATGCTTTCTCCAGTTTCTTTTTGGAGGCACTCAGAGCTATGAGTTTTCCTCTTAGCACTGCTTTTATTGTGTCCCATAAGTTTGAGTATCTTGTGCCTGCATTTTCATTAAATTCTAGAAAGTCTAATTTCTTTCTTTATTTCTTCCCTGACCAAGCTATCATTGAGTAGAGAACTGTTCAGCTTCCATGTGTATGTGAGCTTTCCATTGTTTTTGTTGGTACTTAAAAGCAGCCTTAGTCTGTGGTGGTCTGATAGGATGCATGGAGTTATTTCAAACTTCTTGTATCAGTTGAGGCCTGTTTTGTGACTGAATATATGGTCAATTTTGGAGAAGGTGCAATGAGGTCCTGAGAAGGTATATTCTTTTGTTTGAGGATAAAATGTTCTATAGATATCTGTTAAATCCATTTTGTTCATAGCTTCCGTTAGTTTCACTGTGTCTTTGTTTAGTTTCTGTTTCCGTGATCTGCCCATTGCTGAGAGTGGGGTGTTGAAATTTCCCACTATTATTGTGTGAGGTGCAATGTGTGCCTTGAGACATAGTAAAAATTTCTTTTATGAATGTTGGTGCCCTTGCATTTGGAACATAGATATTCAGAATTGAGAGGTCATCTTGGTAGATTTTTCTTTGATGAATATGAAGCATCCTTCCTCTTTTCATTGAAGTCAGTTTTATGGGATATTAGAATGTCTACTCCAGCTTGTTTCTCGGGACCATTTGCTTGGAAAATTATTTTCCAGCCTTTTATTCTGAAGTAGTGTCTCATTTTGTCACTGAGGTGCATTTCCTGTATTCAGCAAAATGCTGGGTCCTGTTTATTTATCCAGTCTGTTAGTCTAGGCCTTTATATTGGGGAATTGAGCCCATTGATGTTAATAAATATTAAGGACCAGTGATTGTTGCTTCCTGTTATTTCTGTTCTTAGAGGTGGAATGATGTTTGTGGCTATCTTCTTTTGGGTTTGTTGAAAGAAGATTAATTTCTTGCTTTTACTAGGGTGTAGTTTCCCTCCTTGTGTTGGAGTTTTACATCTATTATCCTTTGTAGGTGTCTTAGTCAGGGTTTCTATTCCTGGACAAAACATGACCAAGAAGCAAGTTTGGGAGGAAAGGGTTTATTCAGTTTACATTTCCACATTGCTGTTCATCACTGAAAGAAATCAGGACTGGAACTCGAGCTTGTCAGGGAGCAGGAGCTGATGCAGAGGCCATGGAGAGATATTCTTTACTGGCTTGCTTCCCCTGGCTTGCTCAGCCTGCTCTCTTATAGAACCAAAACTACCAGCCCAGAGGTGGCACCACCCACAAGGGGACCTCCCCCCTTGATCACTAATTGAGAAAATGCCTTGCAGCTGGATCTCGTGGAGGCATTTCCCCAACTGAAGCTCCTTTCTCTGTGATAACTCCAGCTGTGTCAAGTTGACACAAAATTAGCCAGTACAGTAGGACTGGATTTGTGGAAAGATATTGTGTAAATTTCGATTTGTCTTGGAATACCTTGGTTTCTCCATCTATGGTAATTGCGAGTTTTGCTGGATATAGTAGCCTGGGCTGGCATTTGTGGTCTCTTGGAGTCTGTATGACATCTGCACCAGAAGTCTGGCGTAATTCTGATAGGTTTGGCTTTATATTTTACTTAGCCTTTTTCCCTCACTGCTTTTAATATTTTTTCTTTGTTTTGTGAATTTGGTGTTTTGATCTTTATGTGTTGGGAGGAATTTTTTTCTAATCCAGGCTATTTGGAGTTCTGTAGGCTTCTTGTATGTTCCTGGGCATCTCTTCCTTTAGGTTAGGGAAGTTTTCTTCTATAATTCTGTTGAAGATATTTGCTGGCCCTTTAATTGTGAATCTTTACTCTCTTCTATACCTATTATCCTCAGGTTTGCTCTTTTCATTGTGTCCTGGGTTTCCTGGATGTTTGGGGTTAGGATCTTTTTGTATTTTGCATTTTCTTTGTCTATTGTGTCAATGTCTTCTAGGATACCTTCTGCACCTGAGATTCTCTCTTCTATCTCTTGTAGTCTGTTGATGATGCTTGCATCTATGACTCCTGATCTCTTTCCTAGGTTTTCTATCTCCAGGTTGTCTCNCTTTGTGATTTCNNTATTGTTTCTATTTTTATTTTTAGATCCTGGATGGTTTTGTTCAATTACTTTACCTGTTTGGTTGTGTTTTTCTGTCATTCTTTAAGAGATTTTTTTTCTGTTTCCTCTTTAAGGGCTTCTAACTGTTTACCTGTGTTCTCCTATATTTCTTTAAGGGAGTTATTTATCTCTTCTTAATGTCCCCAGTAATCATCATGAGATGTGATTTTAAATCTGGATCTTGATTTCCCAGTGTGTTGGGTTATTTGGGACTTGCTGTAGTGGGAGAAATGGGTTCTGATGATGCCAACTAGCCTTGGTTTCTGTTGCTTATGCTCTTGTGCTTGTCTCTCGCCATCTGGTTATCTCTAGTGCTACCTGCCCTTGATTTCTCTGACTGTAGCCTGACCCTTCTGTGATCCTGGTTTTGTCAGAACTCCTCAGAGTCCAGCTGTCTCTGTGACCCTGTGATTCTGGGATCTTGAGATCCTGGGATCCTGAGTGTGTCAGAGCTCCTAAGAGTCAAGCTGCCTCTGGTATCCTGAAATCCTAGTATGACCAAGCTCCTGAGATTCTGTTGTATCAGAGCTCCTGGGAGTCAAGCTTTCTCTGCGTGTTCCATGTGTGGGAGGGGAGTCAGAGTCCTGGGTTTGCTCCAGGCACAGGTGCAAGCTGGAAGCCTCTGGTTCCTATGGGGGTCCCAGTTAGGCTCGATGTTGGGAAAGATGTTGTGGCCTTGGCTGTGATCTTGAGTATGTCAGAGCTCTGGTGCTTCTGGGTGTGTCCGATCTCCTGGGAGTAGAGCTTCCTCTGTGATCCTGTAATCCTGGGCATTTCAGAGCACCTGGGAGTCGGGCTCCATCTGGATGTTTTAAGAGCAGGTACAGAACCAACACCCCAGGTCTGCTCTAGGTGCAAGTTCAGACTGGAAGGAACCCATGCCACTTACTGGGTGGAGGTTCCTGCATCCCTGGATCCTGGGGGACCCAGTTTACTCCAGATGTTGTGACCTCCTCACCTGTGATCCTGGGCATGTTAGATCACCTGGAAGTTGAGCTTCCTCTAGGTGTTGTGGACTGGGTGCGGAGTCAGCACCAAAGGTCTGCCCAGGGCACAGGCTCAGACTGGAAGGACACTGTATTTCTTTAAGGGATTTATGTATTTCCTCTTTAAGGGCTTCCACCTATTTACCTGTGTGCTCCTGTATTTCTTTTTTATTGAATATTTTCTTTATTTACATTTCAGATGTTTCCAGAACTCCCCTAAGGAAATCCCCTATCCCATCCCCCCTCCCTGCCTCTATGAAGGTGCTCCTCTACCCACCCACTCACACCTTCCCCTCCCTGGCATTCCCCTACACTGGGGCATCATCCTTCTTAAAGTCTTCTATCATCATCATGAGATATGATTTTTTAATCAGAATCTTGTTTTCTAGTTTGTTGGGTGTTCAGGGCTTGCTGTGGTGGGAGAACTGTGTTCTGATGATGCCAAGTAGCCTTGATTTCTGTTGTTTAGGTTTTTGTACTTGCCTCTCACCATCTGATTACCTCTGGTGTTAGCTCATCTTGCTGTCTCTGACTGGAGCTTGTCCTTTCTGTGAGACTATTAACCTGTGATCTTAGGTGTGTCAGCACTCCTGGGAGACCAGCTCTCTCCAGGCGGGATTTGGGTATGGAGAGCTGTGGCATATAGTTATCTCTGGGGTGCATATGGAAACTGGAAGGAGTCTGTCCTCCACTGCTCTGCAGTTCCTGTGCAAATGCGTAGCCAAGGATGGCCTTGAACTAGTGATCCTACTGCCTTTGCCTCCTTCAGCAAATCCTACTGGTGTGTATCACCACAAATGGCATAAGTTTTAATCTTATCTGTGAGTTTTCTGATGGAATATTAGAGTCATTCATGAAAATAATGATTACTTTGACTGCTTAGTTTCTTCTTTGTATAAATTTTACTTTATTCCTCTTGCCTCTTGCTTTATCTCAATATTGCAAGCACAATATTGATGAATTGTGAAGAAGGTAAATACTTGTCTTGTTTCTGATCTTAGTGGAAATGTTTTCTACTTGTCTTTTAAAACACAATGTTATCTGTAAATTATTTACATGCTGTCTCCCTGCTGTTGTGAAATAATGCCACCACTCCTGGTTTAGTGGAAATATCAAAGTGTTTCTCCATTAACTGAGAGGACCATGTATCTCCTGCCTTTGAGTCATCTAAGTTATGTGTTCTGCAGTTTTAATGTCCATATCAATATCTTTATCAATATTCATCAGGATACTGATTCCTTACTTTCTTTCCTTTTTGTTCATTTACTTGGTTTTGGTACGAGACTAAAATTGGTTTCATTAAGAGAGCTTCAAACTTTCATCTTAGCTCTAAATTTTGTCTCTGTACCTATATCCTTTCATGAGTATTTTGTTCCTTATTCTAAGGAGGAATGAAGTATCCACA
>NC_034607.1:24569447-24595921 GCF_900095145.1 Mus pahari | reverse complement strand
GGGGGGGAGGGGTATAGGAAACTTTCGGGATAGCATTTGAAATGTAAATAAAGAAAATAATAGTAATAAAAAAAGAGAGCTTCAAACTATTCTTTCTTTTTTATGAAAAGATATCTTCAAAAAGATAGGTTTTGTTTCTTCTTTTAAGGTCTGCCAAAATTAAATAATAAAGTTGTCTTGGTATTTTTATTTATTAAACAGTTAACTAAAAAGGAGACTAGTGAAATTTCTGGTTGGAATGTAGTACTAGGTTTCTGGGGCAGGTTACTTCTAATGAATGGTTATTATACTTCATCTAAACACTATTAAAGTGTTATCCAGGCTTTCCTCCAAATACAACTTCCTAGTATATTCTATACCTAAAGATTGTCTGACAGACAAAAAGAATTCTTTAATAGAAAATGGTTAGAGTTGATATTAATGACATCATTACATGCATTCGTGCCTGAATTCACTGTTTCCTTTTTAAAAATCATGTTTTACTTTATATGCTCCAGTACAGGGGAACACCAGGGCCAAGAAGTGGGATTGGGTGAGTAGGGGAGTGGGGGGAGAGGGTATAGGGGACTTTTGGGATAGCATTTGAAATGTAAATGAAGTAAATACCTAATAAAAATTGAAAAAAAAATCATGTTTTAAATGAATAATCCCACTGAATTTAGAAATAAAATTCAATTTGAAGTATATGAAATTCCATTAATTTCAAATACCTAAAAAATATCAATGAAATGTTTAAAAGACCTCTAAGTAGACAAGATAAATATCATATAGAAAAATAAGAAACACTTTTAAAGAAAGGACAAAGACATGTTCTTGGCTGGAACATTTTAATGCTGAAATGCAATCAAAAGTGATCTATTCACTGTTTTCATCTTTGTTCATCTCATGGTTAGGCATTTATGTTGATGGACATTTCATGAGTGTCACTTCGTATATTACTAGGAGAGAGTCTCCCAGCAAATTGTTTGATCTTCTGTCTCTTGCTATATGGAAGTGTTTTTATAGTTATACCCTAGGACTGGGTATCATTTTATTGGCTGTACACTTCTGTAATGGTCTCTGTCTCTTGTACACAGATGTTTGCCTCGTGTAACATTAGAATTGCATGTATCTGTCACTATAAGAACAAATCTTTAGACTATAATCTTTGGAATAAACTGCATCAGTGAAAAGAAAAGTCTTTACCAACACTGAATAAGACAGCTCTTAGATCTTCATGACTTTCCCTCTAGAAAAACACATTTTGTTCTTGTGACATACACATTCAAATATATTGAAAATGCTGCAAGAGAATAACTTGTATTTGCTGTGTGTTGAGAGTTTTATTACGAATATGCCATATGATGAAAAAGCGTTGGTATATGCACTTGAATTGAAAGAAGAAATGTAGGGTTGAAACATTGCTGACAGTTCACTCTATTGTCCACTGTCAAAACAAACAAACAAACTACTTTATCCAATGCCACCAGGGGTTATAGGAATGTGATAATATTTGTTGGATTATGACTGATATGATATTTCATTTTTCACCAGACAGTATTCAGTGTATAAAATGTCCAGATGATCAGTATGCCAACACAGAACAAACTCACTGCATCCAGAAAACTGTGACTTTTCTGGCCTATGAAGACCCCTTGGGGATGGCTCTGGCTTGCATGGCTCTGTGCTTCTCTGCACTCACAGCTCTTGTTCTTGGTGTCTTTGTAAAGCATCATGAAACTCCAATTGTGAAGGCCAATAACCGCACTCTCAGCTACATCCTGCTCATCTCCCTCATCTTATGTTTTCTCTGCTCATTGCCCTTCATTGGGCTTCCCAACATGGCTACTTGCATACTACAGCAGATGTCATTTGGAGTTGTGTTCACTATAGCTGTATCTACTGTCTTGGCCAAAACTGTTACTGTGGTTCTGGCTTTCAGAAGCACTGTACCAGGAAGAAGGATGAGGTGGGTTCTGGTTTCACCTAACTTGATCATTCCCATATGTACCCTTATCCAAATGGTTCTTTGTGCAATCTGGTTGGGAGTATCTGCTCCCTTTGTTGACATAAATACACACAATGAACATGGCCACATCACCATCATGTGCCACAAGGGATCCGCTACTGCCTTTTACTGTGTGATGGGATATCTAGGATTTTTAGCTATGGGGACGTTAACTGTGGCATTTTGGGCCAGGAACCTGCCTGACATCTTCAATGAAGCCAAGTTCCTGACATTCAGCATGCTGGTGTTTTGCAGTGTCTGGATCACCTTCTTCCCTGTCTACCATAGCACCAAGGGGAAGGTCATGGTGGCTGTGGAGGTCTTCTCCATCTTGGCCTCCAGTGCAGGGTTGCTAGGATGCATATTTGTCCCTAAATGCTACATAATTCTTATAAGATCTAAGCATGACTCTTTTAAAGGACTGAGAGACACAAGAGTGCGCAAGTGAAATATTCAGTCTGCAAGATTGCCTTACATGTCTGCATTTCAATCTCAGGATTTTGAGCCATCACAGAAAAACCATGGTATGAGAACAAACAGTAACTAAAATCATCTTACATCTTATCCACAATATTCAGCTTCTGTACAAACATCTAGCCTACTATTACAAGCATAAACGGGTTTTTAGTTCAGAATATAAATACAAAGCTGTAACAATATTATAGATATTTTAGAACAAAAAAAATGAAGAGTGAGCACTCTGTTCATTTACTGGCTAACTCTGGGATTCATATGTAGTATATGAAGTACAGTTATTACTGATAGCCCCCTTAACACTTGTTTTATAGCATTACATTTTAATATATTATTGAGTTTTAAGATTATTTTGGCTATTTCATACATTTACATCATGACCTATAATCACATATATCCTGATTTTTCTCCTCTATTTTGTCGTATATCTTCACAAATTACCTCCTCCTACACTATGTTTCCAACAAATCACCTAAGTTTTATCAGTGCTGCATATGTGTAAGTGGTTTTGGACTTAAATGGCTATTGCACCCATGATTTGCTGCTAAATGAAGTTACCTACAAAATACCTACACATGATCAAGCAGCCAAAATTCTCATACTGGTGGGAAAGATAACCTACAGGCCCACACATTATTAAGGAGCTATTGGTAGTTCATAGCTACTAAGGAAGGTAAAAATCATTCTTTGAGAATGTGGCCACTATTGGGTTTCTCATGCTCCAGTGGATAAATACACATTTTCTTTAAAATGTCTCCATTCATTAATCAATCACATTTTTGTTTTACAAATACAAAATGTGTTGTGGATTTGGTCTAACATTTGTATTATGCTAATTGGGTTCCCAAAATCACATATAAGTTTCTGAAGGTTCCTGGCCTAAGTGGATTTTTGATTGGAAAATATAGTTGTCAATGGCTGGGCAGGGAGACAGAGGCGGGACTTTAGGATTCCCAGACAAGAGACCTGGAGACACAAGGAAAAAGAAGTTGCCATGCCAGAAAAGGGTGAGGAGCAGGCCTGAGAGGTGCAGAGGAGGAACCACAGCAATCATGCAAGATCCAGGGAAGAGCAACCTCAGCTCCTTCCCTCAACTGGGTCTAGCATAGTAAAGATGGAATATAGACTTTAGTACATAATAACTCAGAAATATTAGAGGGGGTGTTAACTATGAGGAGGTTTGGGATGGGCCCAGCCTTTGAGCTGTTTAAGGCATGTTAAAACAAAAGTCTATATGTGTGTGTTTCGCTCAGGAATTCAGAACATAGGGACAGGCAGCGAGGAATATGAATGGCCACTACTGGGTCAATTTGAGTAGATTAATTGGCAACTGGAACAAAACGCACCATTCAGTAACATTACTGAACAATAAATTTTTGTTGTTAACTAGTTTTAGAGTGCTATATTTGCATGTGTACAAAGCATTGATTCAAAGACTAGTTATTCGTTTCAATTTACTTCTTTTGCTATTTTTTGCTCTTTGAAACACACTAAGAGTTCCTGATAGAGTTATTGACAGAACTGAATATTATTAGCATGTTTAACTGAATATTATTATAAATATTAACAAATTTCAAAATATGTATGTTATCTTGTTCCAAAATTTGTCTTCACTCTAAAGTAAAACACTTCCTTTCTTAAAGTTACTCTAAATTCATCTTCTCCCTTGATAATCCAAAATAAACCTCACTTGTATATGTGTGAACTCAACCACTCAAGATAGTTACATATGTAAAAGTACATGATATTATAATAAGGGACTCACCCTACCCCACCCCACCCCCACTTTCCCCTTCTCTGAGGCCTCAAGGCTCTTGAGGATTAAGTGCATCTTCTCTCATTGAAGCCTGACAAAGCAGACCTCAGCTATACTTGTGCCAGGGACCTCGGAACAGTGTATGCTCATGGTTGGTGGGTCAATTTTTTGGAGCTCTGTGGGGTCTGTGTTAGTTGAGACTCTTAATCATCCTATGAGGTCACCCTCCACTTCAGTTTCTTCAACCCTTCCTCTAAGTCAACCATAGGGGTCCCTGACTTCAGTCCAAAGGTTAGTATAAGTATCTGTTTCTGTCTCAATCAGCTGCTGGTAGTAGGGCCTCTTAGAGGACAGCTATACCAGGCTCACTTCTAGAAGCACATGATAGCATCAGTCATAGTGTCAGGTATCGGTGCCCTTACATAAGATGAATCCCAAGTTGGACCAGTCATTGGACCACCTTTCCTTCAATCTCTTCTCCATTTTTGTCCCTGCAGTGCTTTTAAGCAGGAATAATTATGGGTCAGAAATTTTAACTGTGAGTTAGTAGACCTGTCCCTCAGCTTGAGGCCCTGCCTATCTACTGGAGGTGGACTTTGTAAGTTCCCTCAACACAAAGATGGGCATATTGGCTAAGGTCACCCCCATTGAGTCCTCACATCCTAAGTGTCTGCTACTTTCTAGAGGGTTCTCCCACCTCCCACTCTCCAATGTTGCTTATCTCCATTTATTCTTTTGGACCTCTTGGGCTTCTGTCCTGATCCTCCCCCATACCAGACCCTGTTCCTCTTTTCACCTCCCCCAACCCAGGTTCCTCTGTCTCTCTGCTTCCATGATTATTAATTTCCCCCTTCTATATGGGAGTGAGTAATCCTCTCTTGGGCTTTTCTGCATGTCACACTTCTTACTATCTGTGGGTTAAAACCTAGGTATTCTGTATTTATAGTTAATATAAATTATGAGTGGGTACATACTAGATGGTGGACGTGTCCTTGTGGTATGGTAGGGCATCCTTTGGGTATATGCCCAGGAGTACTATAGCTGGGACTTCAGGTAGAACTGTTTCCAATTTTCTAAGAAATCACCAAATTGATTTCAGAGTGTCTGTAATGGTTTGCAATCCCACCAGCAATGGATGAGTGTTACTCTATCTCCATATCCTAGCCAGCATGTACTGTCACTTCAGCTTTTTATCTTAGCCATTCTGATTGGTGGAGGTGGATTCTCAAGGTCATTTTGATTTGCATTTCTCTGATTTTTTTTAAAGGCTTCTTGGTCATTTAAGATTCTTCTGTTGTAGATTCTCTGTTTAGCTCTGTACCTCAATTTTTAATTGGGTTATTTGGATTTGGGGAGATTAACTTCTTCAGTTCTTTATATATTTTGGATATTAGCCTTTTAACATGACAGGGTGTTGTGTTTTCAAAGGATTTTTCAGCATCTAATCAGATGACCACATGGGCTTTTTCTTTGAGTCTACCACATGGATGGATTTTCATATACTGAACCACCCCTGCATCCCTAAGATGAGTCCTACTTGATTGAGGTGAATGATGGTTTTGATATGTTCTTAGATTCAGTTCGTGAGAATTTTGTTAAGTATTTTTTAATCTATATTCATAAGTGAGATTGATTTGAAGTTCTCTTTCTTTGTTGGGTATTTGTGTGATTTAGGTATCAGAGTAATGCTTCTTTACAGAATGAATTAGGTAGTGTTTCCTCTGTTTGTATTTCAGGCAATAGTCTGAGGAGTATGGGGATGAGCTTTTCTTTGAAGGTACAACAGAACATTCTGGACCGGAACTAAAACATTCTGGCCCTGGGCTTCTTGATAACTATTTCTATTTCCTTCGGATTTATGGGACTGTTTTAAATAGTTTTCCTGATGTTGATTTGACTCTGGTACAGTGTACCTGTCTAGATAATCACCCACATCATCTGGATTTTCCATTTTTGTTGAGTATAAACTTTTCTAATAGATTCAGAGACTTTTCTAATTTCCTTAGGTTCTGTTAATGTGTTTCCCTTTTCATTTCTGATTTTGTTAATTTAGATAGTGTCTCTTGCCCTTTAGCTAGTTTGGCTAGAGGTTTATCTATCGTGTTGATTTTCTCAAAGAACCAGGTCTAGGTTTTGTTGATTCTTTATACAGTTCTCGTTGTTTCTACCTGGTTGGTTTCAGCTCTTAGTTTGACGACCTCTTCTCCTGCCTTCTCCTCTTGGATGTGTTTGCTTCTTTCTGTTCTAGAGCTTTCAGGTGTGCTGCTAAGTTGCTTATATGGGATTTCTTTAATTTCTTTATGAAGGCACTTAGTGCTATGAGTTTTCCTCTTAACACTGCTTTCATTGTATCCTATGGATTTGGGTATGATGTGTCTTCGTTTTCAGTGAATTCTATAAAGGCTTTGATTTCTTTCTTTATTTCTTTCCTAACAAAGTTATCATTGAGCAGAGAGTTGTTTAGTTTCCATGACTATGAGAGCTTCCTGTTGTTTTTGTTATTATTGAAGTCTAGCCTTAGTCCATGGTGATATGATTATTTCATAGGACAGTTTTAATCTTCTTGTATCTCTTGAGACGTTTTTATGTTCAATTATATAGTGAGTTTTGGAGAAGGTTCTGAGAAGAATGTATATTCATATGTTTTAGGGTGAAATGCTCTGTACATATCTGTTAAATCTATTTGATTCATAACTTCTGTCAGTTTCACTGTGTCTCTGTTTAGTTTCTGTTTCAATGGCCTCCTTTTCCATTGGTGAGAGTGAGGTTTTGAAATCTCCCACAATTAATATTTGAGGATCATTGTGTTTTGAACTGTAGTAGTTTCTTTTATGAATGTGGGTGCCCTTGTATTTTGTGGCATATATGTTCAGAATTGAAAGTTCATCTTGGTGGGATTTTCTTTTGAAGACTATGAAGCACCGGGCTTGCCTTTAATCCCAGCACTTGGGAGACAGAGGCAGAGGCAGGCAGATTTCTGAGTTCGAGGCCAGCCTGGTCTACAAAGTGAGTTCCAGGACAGCCAGGGCACAGAGAAACCCCGTCTCGAAAAAACAAAAACCAAACCAAAACAAAACAAACAAACAAAAAAATATGAAATGTCCTCCCAATCTTGTTTGATAACTTTTGGTTGAAAGTCAATTTTATTGGATATTAGAATGGCAATTCCAGCTTGTTTCCTGGAACCATTTGCTTGTAAAACTCTTTTCCGGCCTTTTACTCTGAAGTAATATCTGTCTTTGTCACTGAGATGTGTTACTTGTATGCAAAAAAAAAAAAAAAAAAAAAAAAAAAAAAGCTAGATTCTTTTTATGTGTCCAGTCTGTTCGCCTGTATTTTTACTGGGAGAGTTGAGTCCATTGATGTTGATGATTGATGATTGTTGGTGATGATGATTTTTGGTTCCTATTATTTTTGTTGCTGGAGGTGGTATTGTGTGTGTATAATTGTCTTCTTTGGGGTTTGCTGTGAAATGTTTAAATTCTTGCCTTTTCTTGGGTGTCGTTACCTTCCTCGTGTTGGAGATTTCATTCTAGTATCCTCTGTAAGGCTGGATTAGCAGAAAGATATTGTTTAAATTTGGTTTTGTCGTGGAATATCTTGGGTTCTCCATCTATGGGGATTGAGAGTTTTGCTGGTTATAGTAACCTGGACTGTCATTTGTGTTCTTCTAGGGTCTCACAGATATCTCTCCAGTATCTTCTGGGTTTGGGTTTTAGAGTCTCTGTTGAGAAATCTAATGTACTTCTGATAGGTTTGCCTTTATATGTGGCCTTCTATTATCATTGCTATTATTATTATCATTATTATTATCTTTAATCTTTTTTACAGTCCAGTTGTTATCTGCCTCCTTGTCTACCCTCCGACAGATCCTCGTCCCATTCCTCCTCCTCTGTCTCTAAAAGGATGTCCTCATACCCCCATAGCCTCCCCACACCCTGCCATGCCTCTGCATTTTCTGGGGCCTCAAATTTCTTAAGAGTTACATGTGTCTTTTCTTATTGAAGTCAGACCAAGCCGTCATCTGCTGTATATGTGTCAGGGGGTCTTGTACCTCATGTATGCTGCCTGGTTGGTGATTCAGTGTCTGAGAGATCTCGGGAGTCCAGGTTAGTTAAGACTGCTGATCTTCTTATGGGGTCACCCTCCTCAAATTTTTCCTGCCTTTCCCTAATTCAACCACAGGGGTCCCTGATTTCAGACCATTGTTTGGGTGTATTCATCTGCTTCTGTCTCAGTTAGCTGCTTGTTGGACCTCTCAGACGGAAGCAATGATAGGCTCCTGTCTGTAAGTGCATCATAGCATCAGTAATAGTGTCCTTGGAGGCTCCCCTGGAGATGGATCCCAATTTGGGCCAGTCACTGGACCCCCTTTCCCTCAGGCTCATCTCCATTTTTGTCCCTGCAGTTCTTTAAGACAGGAACAATTCTGGGTCAGAATTTTTGAACAGCAAAAACTACAGACCCCACATACATGTGGAAATGGAACAACTCTCTACTCAATGATACCTTGATCAGGGAAAAAAAGAAAGAAAGAAATTGAAGACTTTCTGGAATTTAATGAAAATGTTGACACATCATAACCAAACTTATGGGACACAATGAAAGTGCTAAGAGGCAAGTTCATAAGACTAAGTGCGCTGTAAAAGAAACTGGAGAGATCTTACACTAACAACTTAACAGCACACCTGAGACCTCTAGAACAAAAAGAAGCAAATTCACCCAAAAGGAGTAGAAGGCAGGAAATAGTCAATCTCAGGGAAAGACGGAAACAAAACCTGGAGCAGAGACTGAAGGAAGGGGCGTCCAGGGACAGCCCCACCTGGGCATCCATCCTGCCTGCAGATACCAAATCCCAACACTGTTGCTGTTGCTAAGAGGCACTTGCTGACAGGAACATGGTGTAGATGTTCCCTGAGAGTTTCTGCCTGCCATTGACAAAGCAGATGTGGATGCTTAGAACCAACCACCAGACCAGCTCAGGGACCCCAGTGGGGGAGTGGGTGGAAAGCCTGAAGGAGCAGATTGGGATTGCAACCCCATAGGAAGAACAATGTCAGCTGGACAGACCACCCAGTACTCCCAGGGACTAGGCCACCAACCAAGAAGTGTACAGGGAGGGATTCAAGCTTTCAGATACATATATGTAGCAGAGGATGACCTTGTCTGACATCAATAGGAGGGGAGGCCCTTGGTCCTATGATAGTTTGATGCCCCAGTGTAAGGGGAAGCTGAAGTTGTGGGGCAGTAGAGGGTGGGTGAGCACCCTCATAGAGACAAAGGAGATGGGTGAGAGGGCAGATGTGGGATGGGGGGATTGTGGAGGGGTAACCAAGAATGAGATATCATTTGAGATGTAAACAAATGGAGTGATTAATAAAAAACACAATATATGTAGGTTTTAGTGTTTGTAGAACATTTGCTCCACTCTTTGTATGATGTTGCTTGCTTGGTCTTCCCATTATGGTTTTACTGGTCATTTCTTTTAAATTACAAAGATCCAAAGACTCATAACTTTTCAAGTACTGAAAATAAATAACTACTTAATGCTTGGCCCTAAGTAAGACAGTTATATGAAACCCCCAATTCAGAGAACATTATGGAAGAGAAGCTAGAATGTATGAGCTGGAGATGCCATGATGTCTTCTGGACATGGCATAGACCCATGTCCTTATACTCACTGTAGCTATCGTTTCTACACATGATCAAGCTGCAACATCCACAAAATCAGTTCACATCCCAGCATTCAGAAGCAATAACTTGACCCACTGACTTACAAGAGATACAGAATGTGAAGATAGTTTGCCCAGGAAGTGGAAGAATTGGTGTGGATATAACCAATGCATACATACCTAAATTTGTAAAAGAATAAATAAAAGATAAATAAGTCATTCAGACAGACAACAAATAATTTATTGGGAGCTAATCTGTGTTCACCACTTGATAAGTATTAAACGAGAATTTCTGGAACACCACAAGAAAGTGCAAAAGAGACACAAAAATGGTAATTTCTTGTACCATCGAAATAGGACATGCTCTTTTCAAAACATGTGGAGCATCATAGTTGTAAGGCACAAAAGACAAACTTATTCAGGTAAGTATCTTGTGTTTCTCCTTGGTGCATGAAACTCCTGGAGTTTGGATCCATCTGTCCATGTTTTGAATTTAAAACAAAACTGCCATCAACTCCTGATACCCTAAATTTCCATAAGCTAGATAGTGATTAAAAGTGTGCTCCTTAAAGCACTTACAATCCTCAGATGTTATTCCATAATATATTTAAAAGCAAGAAAGGATGTTAACCCTGAAAAACACAAAAGAGAATGACCTCAGTTAGAAGCAGAATTGATCTAAAAATTATCCAGTCTTATCTGTGGGGGCAACTGTCTCACATGTACATGGATATCAATAGAGAAACAGGCTATAAGCATAAACATTGAAATGCTAAACACAATTGTCCTTCGTGATTCACTGAATTTAACTAGTTACTTGTGTGAGCATCTTTGGGTGAGGTGATTTTCTGGATCATGGTCCATTTATCAGGGATACAGCAACAAAGAATAGAACAAAGGTAATGGTTAATTTTATCTGTCCACTAGACATAGTCTGGAATCACCTGGGAAGAGAGTCTCAGTTTGGGATTATCAGGCCAGGCTAACCAATAGATTTGTCTTGATTATACTGACTGATATAGAAATACCCACCCACCATGGGTGGTACCAATTCCTAGAAATATGATTCTAAACTGTGTAAGAATGGGCAGTGTGCTGAGCACTGCATGCATGTTTTTTAATTTGTTGCCCTCTGCTGCTGAGTGTGAATGTAATGTGGCCAGTTCTCTCAATATCTTACTGTGGCGACTTCCCTGATGATTAATTGTTTTCTGGAAATTTGAGATAAAATAAACTCTTTTTCTACTAAGTTGCTTTTTTCATGGTATTGGCAAAGGAACTGAAACTAAGACAGACCCATTTGACCAAGTATTTTGTATGCACTAAGTGAATAGTGAGGTCACAGCATGAAGTTACGTTAAGGTAAAAATTGATACAAAATCATTGAATAAATTAAATAAATATTATATGTATATTATGTGATATATAATAATCCCAGAATATGTGTGTGTGGTGTGTGTGTGTATGTGTGTATAAACATGTATATGTTATTTATTTTTTATTAGTATATTGAACAAAATGATGTGTTTCTCTATAGTGGTTTTATGCACATACATCACACTTACCTTGTTACCCTCTATTCAATTCTTTCTATTCCCATTGATCCTCTTTCTCCTCCCAAATGGTTACACTTCTACTTTCATGTCTCTTATTAACATGAATTCTACATATGACAGACAATATGTGATATTTGAACTTCTGTGTCTGGGTTATTTCACTTAACACAATGATTTCAAGTTCTAACCATGTTTCTGAAAATTTATTTCATTTGCTTTTGTTTATGGCAGAATAAAACCTCATCTCCCATGGTTAATATTTACTGTCAACTTGAAAGATTCTGGAATCACTTAGAAGCCTCCAACTATGCCTGTGAGGGATTGTCTACATGACATTAACTGAAATGTGAAGACCTACTCTTTCTGTTGTAGTATCATTCCAATAGCTAGGAGACAAGATTAAATAAGAATGAGAAAGTGAGCCAAGCATCAGCACTCATTTCGCTGCTTCCTGATTGTGGATGACATGTGACCAGCTTCCCCATGCTCCTGATGCTGATCTCTGCACCATAATGGACTATACCATTGGACTGTGACAAAATAAACCCTTCCTTCTTATGTTGCTTTTGTTGGGTATTGGATCCTGGCAACAAAAAAAGTAGCTAAGACACCTTTTTAGCCTAATCCACTCACCTGTGACTTAACAACTAAGCTGGTCACAGAACTTGGGGTTATCAATTGTCACATTCTTTGAACCAGTAATATAACAAGTCTCTGACATCCTCATTGGTCATTGACTAGAATAAAATTCTTAGCATGTGTATTCTCTTTGCATCTGTCGATGCCACCCTATTTAGGTTGCCCAGTTAAAAAGTATTAAATGTGGGGTGCAAACCCTGGGATTCTGGCCCCAATATCCCCATCTTGCAATCCACACAGTGAGCATACTTAGCAGTCAGCAGTACTGACACAAGGTATTCTTCAGTTTTGTTGAGCTTCTGTGCCCCTTCTAATCAGCACCAGTGGGAAATGTACAGTCCCTTACCATCTTGGAAGTGGATGGCATAGATGACAGTAAAATCCCAGAAGTCTGGGAATGGGAGCTAAGATCAGTCTTCCTGGTGAGGAGTTTCCTATATTCATCCCGTACCTGGAGGTGGAAACAAATGAAAGCAAAGTAAACCGGGCTGGGAAATGGCCCAGTCACTAAGTTTGCTATACAATATGAGTTCCTACGTTTGGATCTCCAGCACCCACATTTTTAAATAAATCAGTATAGGGCTCAGCCCTAAACCAGACCTATATCAACCAATATACAAAGGGTCAAGGAACATCATAGAAAAATGATAGAAATAATGTAAGAGCTGAAGGAGATAAGAGGTACTATAAAGTGCTGCCTTCTGGACATGACATGTCCGTCAAACTCATGAACTCATGGGAGCTGTTGGTACCTGCACAAGATCAAGCCAACCAAATCCTAGCATGTATTGGTTAGAAGACTTCTGGTCTCCACCCCTTACTGAGGAATTATTGGAAGTTAATAGTTTCTGACAGAGAAAGAATTATTCATTTCTGGGGATATGCTCCAATGGATAGTTCCACATTCATTCATATATGGAAAACACTAACTGGACTTTTTTAAGTCATGAAACATGACATTGGTTGGGTACCATGTTAAGAGGAATATGTAGAATCTGGTGAAGAGGAATGGGAGTAGGTATGATCATATTTCATTGTGTGTATGTACTAAATTCAAGAATAAGGAAAATTTGGTGGTGGGTTTGGTGGGTACCAACATGGCTCCACACGACAGAAATCCCACCTCTAGGGAGGTGGACATAGGAGAACACTTTCTGAGGCTTGATGGCCGACTAGTATAGATCAGTTGATACTTCAAGCTCAGTGAAAGATCCTCTCTCAAACTACAGAATGGAAGAGATAGAGAAAAGAGTTGGGGCCTTAAGAGTCTGCCTTACTCATGTGAAGGACCCAACTTCAGTTCTAAAGACATGTCAGGGGGAGGCTTACAAACACCCACAGCTTCGGCTCTAGGGGATCCAGCACTCTCTTCTAGCCTCTACATGCACTACACTCATGTGCATAGAAGAGGTGATACATTCTTCTGAAAATACCATCTGCCTTCAGAGACACTGAACTTTTTCTAAACATTGCTACCAAGTTAATAATATACCTTGAAATAATCTAAGATTAATGTGTTCAACTTTCTATCCTGCATGTGCTCAGAATGTTTAGCCTAGCCTCTTTTTAAGAGAACAATGTAATTAATCTTACTATTCCTTCAATTATTCAGGTTATCAGCTTTTTACATCTAAGCCATTTAATTAAATGCCCTCCTATATCCCTGGCCCAGCACAATGTATATGGGGTGTGGGAGGGGATGATCATTTGCTGAGAGCAACAAACAAGTTGAAGGCAACCTGAAACAAAACACATGTTGCATAAATATAGAAGGCAATGTGTGGAAACAGGTTGATAAGATCTGCAACAATTTAGGTGATATTCTGAGTCAACTATGGTCAGTAAAGTAATTTCTTCCCTGGTAAAACTCTGTCAAATTTTTCTGAAAATAACTTCTTGTCCCTTTTCTATGCTGCATTTTCTGTGCTATTCAATAAACACAGGGTAATCCCTTTATTAGACAGTGGCACAACAAACCGATACCATACACAGGCAATTAAGACAGATCTAACAAACACCACATGCTGGCCAAACAGACTACAGACCACAGACTATAGACATACAGAAGGCCCAGGAGGAAAAGTAGGGAATTCACAATTTGGCTGTTTCTCAGTCAAACTGCTCCACAAAGAGATTACACACATATGCACAACAATTTTATTTAAATAAAATATTAGAGATATGGGAGAACATGATAGAGAAATATTTCCAATGTCTGTGTCTAGCCAAGAGCACAGGTATGAATCCACACATATAACTCACAACACAAAGAACACATATACTCACAAATGCATACAAAGCACACACACACACACACACACACATACACACACCAGTCCTAGATATGGGAGTTGGTCTGCTACAAGCACATGCAGTAGGTGGTTTTATTCAGAGAAGCTGATCCAAGTAGGCAACATCTGCATACCTGGCGGTTGAGCAGACAGTGAATGAGGAAGATGAAGGCCCCCTGCAGACTGTTGATAATGGTGAACAGGTATGCCATGATTCTTGTCAAGGGGCCAGTCTGGAAAATGCCCAGCACCCAGGAGCAGCCCAAGATGAAAATCTGGGCAATGGCCTTGAAGGTCAGCAACCTAGAAGATAATGTTTACAAAATGAATTGTCTTGAGAGCTGGTATGGTCTCCATGGAGACCTGGCACTGTCTGAATATGACATCACATGGGTGATAAAGACAGAGAAAAATTTCCTGTCTCTTGGACATTGCTCTTGTTTACTATAACACCAATACTCTTGTATACTTAAAAATGTCTGACATAGCAAAGTTTGTTGTGTATTTCAAAAATAAATTTTAAACTTGTAGAAATAAAAATAAACCCAAAATCTCAAAGAAAATTTTGCTGTCTCAAGTCCTATAGTCAACTAAAATGCTGTTGTCCACAAATACACATGTATTCAAAGATGTGTGGAGGTGTGTGTCGAATAAATTTTTGGTTTAGCAGTGAATGGCTGGAAAGGCCCATGTACGGACACTTAGATCTCATGTGAGTGGTAAACCCAGGGTTATAAAATGCTGAGAGGTCCTTTCACTGAGGCAAATTCATCATGTTAAGTACAAAAAAATGTGATTCGGTGGCTTTAAGTACACTCACAGTTCACGCAACCATCACTACTATATAGTTCTTAGTCATTTTTATTATCTTAAAAATGAAATAGACACATACATGAAAAGAACAGTATGCAGGCAAAGCAATCATTCTCTCTTCCCCTTCCTAAGGAAGACAATTCATATTCATCAAAATATGAATGAATAGAATAAGTATAGATAAATATAGGCTAGATCAGATTTGGTTAAAACCAGTTAGTGGACATACAATAGAATAAAAACATAGATGTAGGATAAAGAAAATGTAGAATGGTCATTCAGTGGAATATTATATTACCATAATAAGGAGTGAGGCAGTTGTAGCTGAAAGAATATGCATAAATCCTATAAACTTCATAATAAATAAATAAAAATCCAGACAAAGGCAAGCTGTTGTTATAATGATGGGGAAGGAGGAGTATGAGAAGTATGAGGAGAGAGAGAGGAAGGAGAGGGAGAGGAAGAAAGAAGGAAAAGAGGAAAAGAGGAAGAAGAAAGAGAAGGAGAAGGAGGAGGAGGAGGAGAAGGAAGAAGAAGAGAAGAAGAAGAAGAAGAAGAAGAAGAAGAAGAAGAAGAAGAAGAAGAAGAAGAAGAAGAAGAAGAAGAAGAAGAAGAAGAAGAAGAAGAAGAAGAAGNAAGAAGAAGAAGAAGAAGAAGAAGAAGAAGAAGAAGAAGAAGAAGAAGAAGAAAAGAATTAAGTGAGTAACAACAGTCAATGTCCAGGCTTGGGGCCAGTTAGTGGATGATTTATTCAATCACTAATTTTCTAACATTTATGAGACCCTATGCATCACACTGTCCTGTATGACTCCCCAGCCAGAGAAAGAGAGTCTAAGCCAGACCATATGGCACACTGAATAATCACAGCCCTGAAGAAGCGTGGGTTTCAGACCTGCTTGTCCCGCAGAAGGGAAGTCTGTCTCAAAATAGGCAAACATTTAAAATATTATGAGCCTTCTTATATGTTTTTGTGTTGCATGTGTATATGTGTCTTTTGTGCACTCATATGTATATGGTGTGTGTGTACATGTGTGATGTAAATGTATGTGTGTATGCATGCACATCTGCATGTTTGTGAATGGATGTGTATTTATGATTTCATGTATGAATGTTCATTGTGTGTGAACATGTGAGTGGTTGGGTATGTACATGAGTGTGAATGTGTATGTGCATGTTGTGTTTGCATGTGTGTGTACTTGAGCATGTGAGGTGGGCATGTGTATGTATTGTGTGCATGTATGTGTGCATATATCCATGTTTGTATGTGTCAAATATGTATGTGTGCATTTGTAGGTATGTATGTGAGTTCACATGTGTGCATATGTCCATGTATGCTTATGTCTATGAGTATATGTGCGCATGTGCATATATGTTCCTGTTTGTGTGTGTGCATGTGTGTCCATGCATGTGTATATCCATGTTTATATGTGTGAATGTATATGTACATATGTCTATGTTTATTTATGTTCATTATGCATGTGTGTCCATGTTTGTGTGTGTGTGCTCACACTGAATGTATCAATATTTGTGATCCATGAAAGTCTCAGTGTTCCCAAAAATTATAGCAATACTTCATTAGCTACCTAAAGTGAGCCATATTAATATCCCCTTTCTACAAATAAAGAAAGTGAGCTTTGTAAAGGTCCTATATAAGCAACATAATGTCATACAGGTCATAAAGGACATCAATGGAGTGAGAAGTCTGATGTCTGATTCTTCTATTCTATGCAAGCCTCATCATGTCTCTGCAATGAATGTACAAAAAAAAATGATCATACTGGCAGGTAGCTCAATGGGTGAAGTGCTTAATGCACAAACGTGACGACCTGAGTTTAAGTCCTGAGAATCCATGTAAACCATGTGCATATAGCATGAACATCTGTAATACCAGCGCTCCTGAGGTGAGATGGGAGGAGGAGACAGGAGAGTAGAGATCAACACCCTAGGATTCCTCTGACCTCTGCATGTGTGTCATGACATGTACACCCCTGCATGTGAACATCATATACAGAGAAAGCTGAGAGAGTGGTAAGGCTTTGTCAGAAGAAGGAGAGGAATGAGGAAAGGTGAGAGACAGTACCTCGTGTCCTTGAGCGTAGAGACTTCTGAGCTGACACTGCAGAGCTTCTGCCTCAGAACCCACAGTGTCCAGGCAAGGAGGACAGAGTTGATCTGCAAGGAGAAGCAGAGGGTGTGTAGACAAGATACATAGACTGACCACGACCAGTCCACCTACACATTAAAATATGGCCTCTAGTAACCTACCCTGGATGGAGGATGCCAGGATGCAGTCCTGGATTTGTCAGGTCTGAACAGCCTGGACGTGATACACAGCCAACAATTACCCAGCCGATGCCTCTTCTTCCAGTTTAGGATGGACAGCAGAAAGCCAGCATCACCACTGATGGCCCCCATAAGACACCCGACTTGTCATTTCCCAACCTACTAATTCATGCCACAGCATTTAAAGCCCATTTCTTAAGCACTGACACTCCCTGCCTGCTTCTGAGTCTACAGTGTGAGTGATGAAAACGCATGCCTCTGCTATTATATTGTATCTACCTTGCAACAAATTTTTCTTTGCCAATCACATGTAAATATTTTTATTTCCATCAGCTGTTTCCCATCATTTCAGCTAGAACTGAAGCCAATGTTGATGTCAAAGACTGTGACACAGAACAGATGGTTCCTTCTCTTCAAAGGTGTTCCCTCAGCCTTCTCGCAGTGGTGTGATGATTGGTATTAATTGTCAACACCTAGGAGGCAAGCCTCCAGGGACACCAGTAGGGGACTGTCTAATTTAAGGTTAGTCTATGAGTATTCATGTGGGGGATTATCTTGATTAAAAGGAAGACCTTTGTGGGCGGTACCATACCCTAAACAGAGTCTTACGAAAGTGGGACAGTGAGCTGAGCACAGTGCATAAATTCATTGCTCATTGCTCTTGACTGTGAATGTCTTATGATGGACTGTTTTGAGTTCTTTTAGTCTTGACTTCTCACAGTGATTGGATATACCTTGGAACTGTGAGCCACGTAAGCTTTCTCCCTTCCATTGCTTTGGTCAGGATACTGGGGGTAGGGGGAGATTAGAATATAATTATACTCATTTTCCCTTCCTCGCCCTTCTTCCAAACCTTCCAATATACCCCTCCTTGCTTTCTTCGGTATCCATGGTCTCTTTTTCCATCACTATTATATACATATATATTCCTAAATGCAACCTGCTTAGTCTGTATAATATTACATGTATGTATGTTTTCAGGGATGACCATTTGGTACTGGATAACCAACTGATATGCTCTTTCTTGGGTGGGTTGGTGAGCAGGGCATAGCAGTTTTTGGAAAGGAAACTAGGAAAGGGGATATCATTTGAAATGTAAATAAAGAAAAATATCTAGTAAAAAGTAAAATTAAAACAACAACAATAACAAAAACAAAACAAAAAACCAAAAACCAAAACAATGGCAACAACAAAAAAGAATAAACTCATAGACTTAGTTTTGTTCTACATGCAGACCCTGGGGATCTTTTTGTGTGGTTTTATATTCCTGTATATAGCAATAGAATCATTTTCATTTCTGGCTTAATATTTCTGTGTAAATAAATAGAATCATTTCCAAAAAAATAAAAAATATTTTTATATTTGACATATCTTTTCTGTGTGGTGGGATTCAATTCCAATCAGGAAATAGTTGTTTACTTCCAAAAATATTCATGCCACTATTGCACCAGGAGGCATATCTTGCCTGGCAGGTTAGAATTTTATTAATTTTACACAGGGTCCAGAGACTGTTGATGGCTGTTCCCTCCTGCCCGGCACAGAGGCTTCCAGAACTATGAATGTTAGCCAGCGTGGAGGAAGTTGAAATGTTTATTTCACCTACTTCCAAATTTTCAACACTATTTTTCCTCCTGAAAAATCTTAGTTGCCAGGAGAAATAATACCCTTATACCATACATAGGCTTTCCACTGGGGCAATTTTGCCTTTCAGGGGACTGATGCAAAAATATTTTTTGTTGTTGTTCTCACAACGAGGAACGAGGGTAACACTGGGATCTAGTGCACAGTGTTCGAGAAGTTGTTCCACAAACTACCAGAAGGTAGTATGGAAGGTGGTATGACCCCAGATATCAATATTACCAACATGGAAAACCTAGGTTCTTGGTTTACGTGAATCCGATGGTCTTCGTTTCCTTCCCTGTTGCTGTGACAAAGTGCACTGCTGATTCCTCCCATTCATAGCACCCCTGAGTTGTTTGTTATTCTTTGTGTAGAGTTGAAGTCTCAAGGTCTTTCCTTTTTCCACTTCAACATGCCCATTGCTACTGTCTTTGTCCAGCCTATGTTTCTTCAGTCATGTTGAGACTTCCTGGGTGTAACTCCTGACGATGTTAGGAAATATAATCTCACACCAAAAACCTTCACAGTCCAGCTCCTAGAATATTTTTGTCCTCTCTCCCATAAATTTCCCCAAACCTTTTTCTTTCTTTTCTTTTCTTGGATATTTTCTCTTTTTTTCAATTTTTTATTAGGTATTTACCGCATTTACATTTCAAATGCTATCCCCAAGGTCCCCAATATCCCCCCTGCTCCCCTACCCACCCACTCCCACTTCTTGGCCCTGGTATTCCCCGGTACTGGGTCATATAAAGTTTGCAAGGCCAAGTGGCCTCTCTTCCCAATGATGGCTGACTAGGCCATCTTCTGCTACATCTGCAGCTAGAGACACGAGCTCTGGGGGTACTGGTTAGTTCATATTGTTGTTCCACCTACAGGGTTGCAGACCCCTTCAGCTCCTTGGGTACTTTCTCTAGCTTCTCCATTGGGGGCATTGTGGATATTTTCTTTATATACATTTCAAATATTTTCCCCTTTCCATGTCTCCCCTTAGAAAATCTCCTATCCCATTCCCCCTCCACCTGACTCTATGAAGGTGCTCCTCCACCCACCAACTCCAATCCAACAACCCTGGCATTCCCCTACACTGGAGCACTGAACACCCTCAGAACCAAGGGCCTCTCCTCCCACTGATGTCCAACAAGGCCATCTTATGCCACATATGTGACTAGTACCAAGGGTCACTCCATGTGTATTCATTGGTTGGTGGTCCAGTCCCCAGGAGTGCCTGGGGGCTGGTCTGGCCTGTTGACATTGTTGCTCCCTCCATGGGGCTGCAAATACCCTCAGCTCCTTCAGTCCCTTCTCCATATCCTCAACTGGGGACCCCCAAGCTCAGTCTAATAGTTGGCTGCAAGCTTCCTCCTCTGTATTTGTCAGGCTCTGGCACAACCTCTCAAGAGTCACCTTTATCAGGCTCCAGTCAGCAAGCACTTGCTGGCATCCACAATAATATCCAGGATTGGTGGCTGAATATTGGGTGGATCTCCAGGTGGGTCATTCTCTGGATGGCCTTTCCTTCTGGTCTCTGCTCCACACTTTATCTCCATATTTGCTCCTAAGCACTGAAGCATCTACATTTTTGTCTTCCTTCTTAATTTTCATATGGTCTATGAATGGAATCGGGTATTCTGAACTTTTGGGCTAATATCTACTTATCAGTGAATGCATACCACGTTTGTTCCTTTATGACTGAGTCATCTCACTCAAGATGATATTCTCAAGTTTCATCCATTTGCCTACAAATTTCATGAAGTCATTTTTATTGGCTGAGTAGTACTCCACTGTGTAAATGTACCACATTTTCTGTATCCATTCCTCTGTTGATGGACATCTGGGCTCTTTCCAGCTGCTGGCTATTATAAATAAGGCTGCTGTGAACATAGTAGAGCATGTGTCCTTNTTACATGTTGGAGCATCTTCAGGGTATATGCCCAGAAGTGGTATAGATGGGTCCTCAGGTAGTACTATGCCCAATTTTCTGAGGAAACACAAGACTGATTACCAGAGTGGTTATAACAGCTTGCAATCCCACCAGCAATGGAGGAGTGTTCCTCTTTGTCCACATCCTCACTACCATCTGCTGTCACCTGAGTTTTTGATCTTAGCCATTCTGACTGGTGTAAGGTGGAATCTCAGGGTTGTTTTGATTTTCATTTCCCTGATGACCAAGGATGTTGAACATTTCTTTAGGTGTTTCTGAGTTCTTCAACTTTCCTCAGTTGAGAATTCTTTGTTTGGCTCTGTTCCCCATTTATTCATAGGGATATTTGGATGTCTGGAGTCTATATTCTTAAGTTTTTTTTGTATATATTGGATATTAGCTCTCATTAGGATGTATAATTAGTAAAGATCTTTTCCCAATGTGTTGGTTCCCGTTTTGTCATTCTGAAACAGTGCCTTTTGCCTTACAGAAGCTTTGCAATTTTATGAGGTCCCATTTGTCAATTCTTGATCTTAGATCATAAGCCATTGGTGTTGTTCAGGAAAATTTCCCCTGTACCCGTGTGTTCAAGAAGTTTCCCCACTTTCTCTTCTTTTAGATTCAGTGTATCTGGTTTTATATGAAGGCCCTTGATCCATTTGGACTAGAGGTTTGTACAGGGAGATAAGAATGGATCAATTTACATTCTGCTACATGTTGACCTCAAGTTGAATTAGCACCATTTGTTGAAAATGCTGTCTTTTTTCCACTGGATGGTCTTAGCTCCTTTGTCAAAGATCAAGTGACTGTAGGTGTGTGGGTTCATTTCAGGATCTTTAATTCTATTCCATAGATCTACCTGTCTATATCACTGTACCAATACCATGAAGTTTTTATCACTATTACTCTGTAGTACCCCTTGAAGTCCAGGACACTGATTCCCCCAGAAGTTCTTTTATTGTTGAGAATAGTTTTCACTATCCTGTGTTTTTATTATTATTATTATTATTATTATTATTATTATTATTATTATTATTATTATTTATTCCAGATGAATTTGAGAATTGCTCTTTATTTTTTTATTTATTTTCTTTATTTACATTACAAATGCTATCCCGAAAGTTCCCTATAACCCCCCCCCGCCCCTGCTCCCCTACCCACCCACTCCCACTACTTGGCCCAGGCCTTCCCTTGTGCTGGGTCATATAAAGTTTGCAAGACCAAGGGGCCTCTCTTCCCAGTGATGGCCGATTAGGCCATCTTCTGCTACATATGCAGCTAGAGACACAAGCTCAGGGGGTAATGGTTAGTTCATATTGTTGTTCTACCTACAGGGTTGCAGCCCCCTTCAGCTCCTTGGGTACTTTCTCTAGCTCCTCCATTGGGGACCCTGTGGTCCATCCAATAGCTGGCTGTGAGCATCCACTTCTGTGTTTGCCAGGCACTGGCATAGCCTCACAAGAGGCCACTAAATCAGGGTCCCTTCAGCAGAATCTTGCTGGCATGTGCATTAGTATCTAGGTTTGGTGGCTGATGATGGGATGGGAGAATTGCTCTAACACTATGAGGAATTGAGTTGGAATATTGATTGGGATTGCATAGACAAGATGTCCAATTTTACTATAATAATCCTGCCAATCTATGTGCATAGGAGATCTTTCCACCATCTGAGGTCTTCTTCTATTTCTTTCTTCAAAGACTTGAAGTTCTTGTCATACAGATCTTTCATCTGTTGGTTAGAGTCACACCAAGATACTATATATTGTTTGTAACTATTGTGAAGGGTTTCAATTCCCTCATTTCCTTCTCAGCCAGTTTATCCTTTGAGGATAGAAAGGCTGCTGATTTGTTTGAGTTAATTTTATATCCGACCACATTCCAGAAGTTGTTTATCAGGTTTAGGAGTGTCTAGTGGAGTTTTGGGGGTCAGTTAAGTATACTATCATATCATCTGCAAATAGTGATGTTTTAACTTAATCCTTTGCAATTTGTATTCCTTTGACCTACTTTTGTTGTCTAATTGCTCTAGCTAGAACTTCAAAAGGGAGACAGTGGGCAGCCTTGTCTAGTCCCTGATTTTCCTGGGATTGCTTCAAGTTTCTCTCCATTTAGTTTGATGGTAGCAACTGGTTTGCTGTATATTGCTTTTACTATGTTTAGGTATGGGCCTTGAATTCCTGATCTTTCCAAAACTTTTATCATGAAGGGATGATGAATTTTGTCAAATGCTTTTTCAGCATCTAATGAAAGGATCATGTGGGTTTTTTTTTCTTTGAGTTTGTTTATGTAGTGGATTAAATTGATGGATTTCTGTCTATTGAACTATTCTGGCATCCTTAGGATGAAGTGTACTTGATTGTGGTGAGTGATCATTTTGATGTGTTCTTGAATTGAGTTGGCAAGAATTTTATTGATTATTTTTTTCATCAATATTCATAAGGGAATTTGGTCTGAAGTTCTTTGTTGGGTCTTTGTGTGCTTTTTGTATCAGAGTAATTGTGGCCTCATAAAATGAATTGGGTAGTGTTACTTCTGTTTCTCTTTTGTGGAATAGTTTGAAGGTCTTCTTTGAAGGTCTGAAAGAATTCTGCACTAAACTGGTCCTGGGCTTTTTTTTTTTTTTTTTTTTTTTTTTTGGTTGGGGGACTTTTAATGACTGCTTCTATTTCTTTAGGGGTTGTGGGACTCTAGATGGTTTATGTGATCTATCTGTCTAGAAAATTTCCCATTTCATCCACATTTTCCAATTTGGTTGAGTATAGGCTTTTGTAGTAGGATCTGATGATTTTTTTAATTTCCTCAGTTTCCATTGTTATGTCTCCCTTTTCATTTCTGATTTTATTAATTTGGATGCTGTCTCTGTGCCCTCTGGTTACTCTGGCTAAGAGTTTATTGATCTTGTTGATTTTCTCAAAGAACCAACTCCTGGTTTTGTTGATCTTTGTGTAGTTCTTTTTGTTCTGCTTGGTTGATTTCGGCCTTGAGTTCCACTATTTCCTGCTGTCTACTCCTCTTCATTGTATTTTCTTCTTTGTTCTAAAGCTTTCAGGTGTGCTGTCAAGCTGCTAGTGTATGCTCTCCCCACTTTCTTTTTGGAGGCACTCAGAGCTATGAGTTTTCCTCTTAGCACTGCTTTCATTGTGTCCTGTAAGTTTGGGTAAGTTGTACCTTCATTTTCATTAAATTCTAAAAGGTCTTTGATTTCTTTATTTCTTCCTTGGCCAAATTATTATTGAGTAGAGTGTTGTTCAGCATATATATATGTGGGCTTTCTGTGTTTTTATTGCTACTGAAGACCAGCCTTGATCCATAGTGATCTGATAGAATCCTGTCACCAGCTGATCCTTAGTTCATGTGTCCTGATGGCTCTAGGACCATCCCTCTTGGGCCAAGAATTTAAAGATATGTGGTAGTCTTACCTGCACTCACAGGTTTATCTGTTCTCCTAGGAGACCAGCACTCTCCTAGTAGTATTTGTGTATGTAGCTCTGTGGCACAGGGTCAGCTCTGGATGCAGACGAAAACAAGAAGGCTCCTATCTAGGCTGCTCCTCATATCCTGTGTCCTGAGGGTTCCAGGAGGGTACCTCTGAGCAACAATAGTGGTCTTACCTGCACTTATAGGCTTGTCTGCACTCCTGGGAGACCAGCTCTCTCCTGGCAGTATTTGTTCATTATTATTTTTATCCCCATTATTTCTCAAACCTAGTATGTATTGAGGAACAGTCAATGTCAGGCATTGTGCTAATTATCTTAATCACATTTTCTGTTCTCCAAAACCACCCTCCATGACAGAGCTGGAATTGTGTGGGAGAAGAAAATCCTTTGATATAGCTAGACAAGTAAGCATGCAGGCAGTCCCTAAGGGGGACACTAGAAGATGTAACAGGGCTAGGTGGAGAAGACTAATGCTTGTGTAAAAATCTCCAAGCTAAAACAATCTGTCCTACAGTCAAGACTCAGGAAATAAACTCACAAGTCTCAGGAATCTCCGTAAACTTACAGGATTTGCAAGGCCCCTCCATAGGTTATAGAAATAGTAATGACTTCTGGGAAGGGAGATTCTCTGACCTGCTAAATGCCTGATCCATGGAAGAATGTCTGGGAACCCTTTCACAAATTGTACCCCAGCTTGCCACATCCCCCAGTTGATTATTCTGGAAACATTCATGCCCCCAGCTTTTTAAAGATGCTGCCTTCAAACCATCTATGCTCAGAGTTACACAAACCCTTGCTCCTGTGTGTAATTCCAGTAAGTTCATTGATCTGCCAAACTGAATTGTAGTAGAATCATTAATTAGGTGCCATATCTGAGGTAAGTAGAAATTTGTTCACATTTCCCCAGGAAAGGCCATACCACCAGCAGTCAGTCAGGTTTAAGACAATAATACAATACACACATTGTATTGGCTGGTTTTATGTCAACTTGACACGAGCTAGAGTCATCTGAGAGAAGGGAGCCTCCTGAGAAAATGCCTCCATAAGATCAGGCTGTAGGCAAGCCTTTAGAGCATTTTCTTAATTAGTGATTGATGGGTAAGGGCCTGACCCATTGTGAGTGGGACCACCGCTGGCCAAGTGGTTCTGGGTGCCATAAGAAAGCAGACTGAACAAGCCATGAAGAGCAAGCCAGAAAGGAACACTCCTCCATGGCCTCTACACCTGCTTGAGTGCTTGCCCTCACTGATTTTGATGATGAAATCTTATATAGAATTGTGAGTGAAATAAATCCTTTCCTCCTTAAGGTGCTTTTGATGGTGATGTTTCATCCAACAATAGTAACCTTAACTAAGACAATCATCTTGAGGACATGAGATAAACCATGGACTTATAAAGGTGTCATCATTGGATAGAGACTGCATGAAGGGGAGGGACAGTGATAATGAACAGAAGTATGTCAAGAGTCAATTTTGGCTTTAAGGAATATCATTCTCAAAGCTAGTCACTACCAACTGTCAAAAGACAGATTAACAACTAATTTTTTTAATATCAGAAAAAAATGAATTCACAAGAACACCACAATTATAGAGCCATAATATGAAAATCATCAAGGGTGTCTGACTGGCTGACATTGTAATGCAAAGTTGTCACCCATAATTTTATTGTGCTTCACTCATAGATGTCCTGGAGCACATGCAGTCCACAGACTACATGTTGTACACTCCTAAAGGTGTCTGAATCCCTGGGATAATGGTCTTTCTTCAAATAAAGGGAATGATCTTGGTTCTATATAAGGGAAAAAGACCACCACATAAATCTAGGACTGCATTGTTGATGAAGTAGTGATCAAAAATCCAGGAAAAGAGAAGAAAGCAAGTAATTTTTCTGTCTAAGCATTGTATCTTACTTAAGAATAGGGGCAGGGCCCTTGGTCTTGTAAACTTTATATGACCCAGCACAGGGGAAGGCCAGGGCCAAGTAGTGGGAGTGGGTGGGTAGGGGAGCAGGGGTGGGGTGGGGTAT
>NC_034607.1:24565019-24568472 GCF_900095145.1 Mus pahari | reverse complement strand
TCTCTCTCTCTCTCTCTCTCTCTCTCTCTCTCTCTCTCTCTCTCCTTTCTACAATAAATCTCTAAAACCAAAAAAGAAGAAAAAAGAAATAGGGTTTTCCATAATTGGGCTTAACTATCAACATGACACAGCCTTCAGTCACCAGAGGACATAGTCTCAATTGAGGGGTTGTCAAATCAGACTGGCCTGTCAGCATGCCTGTGGGGTACTGTCTTGATTGCTAACTGATGTTGGAAGTCTCATCCCAGGGTGAGAGGTACAGTTCCTGCAGCAGGTGGTCTTTGGATGTATAACAAACCTAGCTAAGCAGGAGTCCTTGCCTGGGCCAGAAATCAGTATTGCATCATAGGTTTATGCTTCAAGTTCCTGCTTACCCTGACTTCCTTCAGTGATAGACTATGACCTTGTCTTTGTTAGGATTTCTATTGCTGCTATGAAACACCATGACCAAAAATCAAGTTAAGAAGTAAATGGTTTATTTGGTTTATACTTCCATATCACTGTTCATCATCAAAGGAAGTCAGGACAGGACCTCAAACAAGGCAAAGACCTGGAGGCCAGAGGTAATGACTGCAGAGACCATGGAGGAGTGTTGATTACTGGCTTGCTCCCCATGGCTTGCCCAGCCTGCTTTCTTACAGAACCTAGGACTTCCAGACCAGGGATGACACAATACACAGTAGTCCTCCCCCATTAATCATGAATTAAGAAAATGTCCTACAGCTGGATCTTATGGAAGCATTTTCTCAATTGATGTTTCCTCTTTTCAAATGATTCTAGTTTGTGTCAAGTTGATGTAAAACTAGACAAGATAAGCCTGTAAACTGAAATAAATCCCTTTTTATTTCAGCAATAGAAATAAAGCCAAAACAGTGCCCAGTGTCTTCAAATGTCACTTAGTTTCTGCTTATTTCTCAGAATTTCTCATCTCTCTTCTAATCGTGACCATATCTCCTCAGTTCCTTCCTTTTCTTCCTTCCTTTACATCTTTCTTTTCTTTTGTATACAGGATCTTTCTACATAGCAATGTAGCCTAGCTGATCTAAAACTTAATTTGTTATATAGACCAAATTAACCTCAGACTGACAGATATCTCTCAACTTGCACATACTAAACATAGTTATTTTTTTTTCTTTCTCTTCCGTTCAATATCTAGACCTAGAAGAAACTGACAGATATAACTGTGGTCTTTCCCACTCATACCTGAGTTCCTGAAATAATAGCTATGAGATTTATTGTATATGAATAAATGCCTAGGTGAACCAGCTTTGGCTTGTTCCTGCTAGCTTGTAACTCAATTATCCCATTTAATCTAGTCTAAATTCTGCCACATGGTTACTTACCTTTCTTTCCTCAGTTTCATGTGTCTGTCTCCTCAGAGTTCAGGGCCAATCTCTCCCCATGCCTGACCTTATCCAAGAATTCCTGTCTCCCTACAAGACTCCCACCTATTCTATTCTACCTCAGCAATAAGCCATCACCTTTTTTATTGACAGGTGATGCTTCCATACAGTACACAAGAGATTCTTTCTACAGACAAATCTATTTCCCATTTAATTCAAAGCATGAATAAGAAAAGTTGTTGTCCCTTGTACATATTTTGCACTTGAGCATCAATAATAATTGACAGAGAAATCACACCCCAATTCAATTACATCCTAACTCAGAAGCTTCAAGATTCAAGAAACACAAGAAAGAGATTTGAGATTAGCAAGCTTCACAGTGTGATGATACTTTCTAACTCGACCAAAGAGAGGTCACCAAAATGTTCTTGAAGAAATGTTTTCCTTACCGTGATGATCATGCAGACCGGCCCCAGGAAACTCCAGATAAACCCCGTCTCTGTATTCAACCAGCAGCTGTAGAGGAAAACACAGGAGGGAAGTGCATTTGTCTCAGGACATGGCCTTGCAGTTGTGCATCCTCAATACTGCAGAATGATATTCATTCAAAAATGCTGATTGTGGAGTGGGGGGTTGGGTGCCAGTGTGATATGAGCCACGATGGACCCTAGACAAATATTCATGAGACCAGAATAATGATCAGTCATAACCTTCACAGAACTTTCTACCTCCAGGTAATCCTCCACTAGTACACTGTGTCCTTCAAACCTCAACTCCAACATTCCTTCCTGTAAGAACTCAGGGATCAGTTATTCATTATCTTTGACTAAAAAATATACTCAGGGTCCTACAGGAGGTCTGCTACAGCCAGGGTCACAGGCCTACTAGGAAACCTGAAGCAACCCAGTGGCAAAAGAGACAGGTTCCAAGAAGGATCACCCAGACAAGCAAACATCAGGGATAACCAGATGGCAAAAGGCAAGTGCAAGACCATAAGACCAGTATACATGGATATTATCAGAACCCATTTTCCACCACAACTAGCCCTAAATACACCAACACACCTGAAAATCAGGAAGCTGACCTAAAATCCTAGCTCATGAAGATAATAGAGTCCTTTAAAGAGGACTTTCTGTTTAAATAACTCACTGAAAGAAATACAGGAAAACACGGGTAAATAGAAGCCCTTAACAAGAAAACACATAAATCCCTTTTTTAAAAAAATATAGGAAAATACAATCAAGCAGGTGAAAGAATTGCATAAAGTGGTCCAACACCTAAGAATAGAAGTAGAAACAATAAAGAAAACACAAGTTGAGGCAAACCAGGAAATGAAAAACCTAGGAAAGGGGTCAGGAATTACAGATGTAAGTATCACCAACAGAATACAAGAGATAGAAGAGGGAATCTCAGGTTCAGAAGATACCATAGAAGAGATTAACACAATTGTCAAAGAAAATTCAAAATACAAAAAACTTCTAACCCAAAGCATTCAGGAAATTTAGGACACAATTTAAAGACCAAACCTAAGAATGATTGGAATAAAGAAGAATAGAGATTCACAGCTCAAAGGACCTGAAAACATCTTCAACAAAAATCATAGAAGAAAACTTCCCCAACCTAAAGAGATGGTCATAAAGGTACAAGAAGCTTATAGAACACCAAATAAAAGGGACAAGAAAAGAAAAATCCACTCATCACATAATAATCAAAACACTAAATGCTCAGAACAAAGAAAGAATATTAAAAGCTGAAAAGGAAAAGAGCCAAGTAACATACAAAGGTAGACCTATCAGAATTACACCAAACTTCTCAACAGAGTCCCTAAAAGCCAGAAGAGCCTGGTCAGAGGTCATACAGACTTTAAGAGAACACAAATACCCGCCCAGACTACTATACCCAGCAAAACTTGCAATCAACATTGATGGAGAAGCCCAAATATTCCAGGACAAAACCAAATTCAAACAGTATCTATCTACCAAGCCACCCCTACAGAGGACCCTAGAAGTAAAACTACAACACAATGAAGGTTCCTACACCAAAGAAAAGACAAGATAGTAAACATCTCGCAACAAAGCCTAAAGGAGAGAACCACAGGACATAAAACCAC
>NC_034607.1:24548891-24562764 GCF_900095145.1 Mus pahari | reverse complement strand
ATAGGGGACTTTGGGGATAGCATTTGAAATGTAAATGAAGTAAATACCTAATAAAAATTGAAAAATAAATAAATAAATAAATAAAAAGGAGCCAGAACAGAATTGGAGGAAATGCGAAAAGTCATCAAATCCTACTACAAACTGGAAAATCCAGATGAAATGGATGATTTTTCTAGACAGATACCACTTACCAAAGTTAAATCAAGAGCAGTTAAACTATCTAAACCAGCCCATATCCCATAAGGAAATAGAGTAAGTCAATAAAAACCTTCCATCCACAAAAAAAGCCCAGGGCAGATGGATTTAGTGCAGAATTCTACCAAATCTTGGAAAAAGACCTAACACCAATATTTCTCAAACTGTTTCATAAAATAGAAACAGAAGAAACACTACTTAATTAATTCTATGAAGCCACAATTACTCTGATACCTAAACTACACAAAGACCCAACCAAAAAAGCAAACTTCAGACCAGACTTGCTTATGAATATTGATGTAAAAATACTCAATAAAATTCTTACAAACCAAATCCAAGAACACATCAAAACCACTATTCAACATGATCATCATGTAGGATGTAAATCAATCCATTGGTTTTTTTATTAGATATTTTCTATCTTAACATTTCAACTGTTATCCCCTTTCCTGGTTTTCCCTCCAAAAAAACCCTACCCTCTACCTCCTATCCCTGCTTCTATGAGGGTGTGCCCCACCTATGTACCCTTTCCTGATTCCTGGCCTGGAATTCCCCTACACTTGGGCATCAAGCCTTCATAAGACCAAGGGCATCTCCTCTCATTGATGTCCAACAAGGCCATCCTCTGCTACATATGCAACTGTAGCCAATGGTCCAGCCATATGTACTCTTTAGTTGGTGGTTTAGTGCCTGAGAGCTGGGGGGGGGGGTCTGTTTGGTTGATATTGTTGTTCCTCCTATGAGGCAGAAAACCCCTTCAGCTCCTTCAGAACATTCTCTAACTCCTCCATTGGTGTTCCCAGGCTCAGTCCAATGGTTGAATGGGAGCAGCCACTTTTGTATTTGTCAGGCTCTGACAGAGCCTCTCAGGGGACAGCTATATCAGACTCCTGTCTGAACTTCTTGGCATCCACAATAGTGTCTGGGTTTGTCAACTGTATATTGGATGGATCCTCAGGTGGTGCAGTCTCTGTATGGCCTTACATTCAGTCTCTGCTCCACAATTTGTATTGGCTCCTGCAATTATTTCGTTCCCTCTTCTAAGAAGGATTGAAGCATTCACACTTTGGTCTTTCTTCTTCTTGAGCTTCATATGGTCTATGAATTGTATCTTGGGTATCAGTAACTGCATGCCATGTGTGTTCTTTTGTGATTTGGTTACCACAATCAAGATGATATCTTCTAGGTCAATTCATTTACCTGAGAATTTCATGAATTCATTGGAACGCTCAAGTCCAAGTGGATCAAGGACCTCCACATAAAACTAGATATACTGAATCTAATAGAAGAGAAAGTGGGAAAAAGCCTCGAACACATGGACATAAAGGAATATTTCCTTAAAAGGACACCAATGTCTTATGCTCTAATAATTGACAAATGGTACTTCATAAAACTGCAAAGCTTCTGTAAGGTAAAGGACACTTTCAATAGGATAAAACAGCAACCAACAGATTGGGAAAAGATCTTTACCAATCCTACATCTGACAAAGGGCTAATAGCCAATATATACAATGAAGCCAAAATGTTAGGCTCCAGACAATCAAATAGCTCTATTAAAAATGGGGTACAAGGCTTAAAAAAGTTCTCTACTGAGGAAATCTGAATGGTTGAGAAGCACCTAAAGAAATATTCAACATCCTTAGTCATCAGGGAATTACAAATCAAAACAACCCTGAAATTCCTCCTCACACCATTCAGAATAGCTAAGATCAAAAACTCAGGTAACAGCAGATGCTGGGGAAGATGTGGAGAAAGGGAAACACTACTCCATTGCTCATGGAATTGCAAGTTAATACAATCACACTGGAAATCTGTCTGGTGGTTCCTCAGAAAATTGGACATAGTATTACCTGAGGATCCAACTATACCACTCCTGAGCATATACCCAAAAGATGTTCCAACATATAACAAGGACACATGTTACACTATGTTCATAGCAGCCTTATTTATAATAGCCAGAAGCTGGAAAGAACCCAGATGTCCCCCAAGAGAGGAATGGATATAGAAAATGTGGTACATTTACACAATGGAATACTATGCATCTATTAAAAATAATGAATTCATGAAATTATTAAGCAAATGGATAGAACTAGAAAATATCCTGAATGAGGTAACCCAATCACACAAGAACACACGTGGTATTCATTCACTGATAAGTGGATATTAGCCCAAAAGCTTGGAATACCCAAGGTACAATTCACAGATCATTAGAAGCTCAAGAATAAGGAAGACCAACGTGTGAGTGTTTCAGTCCTTCTTTGAGGGAGTAATAAAATACTCACAAGAGCAAATATGTAGACAAAGTATGTAGCAGAGACTAAAATAAAGGCCATCCAGAGACTTTCCCACCTGAGATCCATCCCATATGCAGTCACCAAAACCAGACACTATTGTGGATGCCAAGAAGTGCATGCTGACAGGAGCCTGATATAGCTGTCTCCTAAGAGGCTGCACCAGAGCCAGACATATACAGAGGCAGATACTCACAGCCAATGATTGAACTGATCATGGGATCCCCAATGGAGGAGTTAAGAGAAACGACTGAAGGATCTAAAGGGGTTTACATCCTCATAGGAAGAAAAACAATACCAACCAACCAGAGAACCCAGGGTCTAAACCACTAACCAAGGTGTACACGTGGAAGGATCCATGGATCCAGTTGTATATGTAGCAAAGGATGGCCTTGTTGAACACCAATGGGAGAAGGGGCCCTTGGTCCCAAGAAGGCTCAATGCCCCAGTATAGAGGAATCCAAGGGTGGGAGGCAGGAGTAAGTGGGTGGGTGGGTGGGGACACATCCTCATAGAAGCAGTAGGGGGGAAATGGGATAGGGGACTTCTGGGGGAGGCAGAAATCAGGAAAGGGGATAACATTTAAAATGTAAATAAATAAAATATCCAATAAAAAAATAAAATAAAATTCTTGCAAACCGAATGCAAGAACACATCAAAACTATCATTCAACATGATCACGTAGGCTTCATCCAAAGGATGCAAGATTGGTTAAATATAAATGAAAATCCATTAACATAATACACTATCTAAACAAACTCAAAGGAAAAAATGGCATGGTCATATCTTCAGGTGCAGAAAAAGTGTTTGACAAAATACAACACACTTTCATGGTAAAAGTATTGGTGAGATCAGGAATTCAAGGCCCATATCTAAACATAATAAAAGCAATTTACTGCAAACAAATAGCCACTGAGGTAGAAAGGGCAATTTGCAAATTCATCTGGAATAATAAAAAACCTAGGATAGCAAAAACCATTCTTAACAATAAAGGAATAAAGGAACGGCTGGAGAGATCGCCATCCCCGACCTCAAGCTCTACTACAGAGCAATAGTGATAAAAACTCCATAGTATTGGTACAGAGACAGACACATTGACCAATGGAATAGAATTTAAGACCAAGAAATAAACAGCACACTTACAGACACTTGATCTTTGACAAAGAAGCCAAAAATATACAATGGAAAAAGAAAGGATCTTCAATAAATGATGCTGATATAACTGGTTGTCTATATGTAGAAAAAAATGAAAATAGACCCATGAGTCCCTTCCCTGACTTCTCTGCCATGCTGCAGCATATACCTTCAACATGTATTTAAAACAAAACCTTCCTCCCTTAATTTTATTATTATTATTATTTTGTCATGGCATCAGTCAAGTAGCTAGTACAGTTTTCATGAAGCTTGATAACAAGGTCCTTATAGAGAAGAAAATGGCACTCACCGATTATGCATCCCATAGCCCCATGGCTGTACGGAAGCAGAGATCACGACCACCAGGACTGGGAGTCCATAGCCAAAGGCGCAGAGGTGCAGCATCTTGATGTTGCGAGAGCTGAAATAATTCACCACCTTCAGGTTTCTCACCATCAGGAAGAGCATCACTGCCTCCACCAGCATCCAGAAGAAGCAGGCAAGGAAGAGATAGTGTAGGAAACCCGCAATGATGGCACAGGCCGTCTGCAGGGAAGAAGTCTGCATATCAGGATCTCCCATGCAGGCAGAAGGTGGAAGTACTAAAGAAAGAGAGGAATGGCCTCTACTGGGGTTCCTTAAACGATACAATCTATTTTCCACTAAGCATAATGTAGTCATCCCTTCACCATCTAGGATGAGATTATATCTTGGCCAGGTAGCCATGACAACTCAACAGAGAAAGGTCTGTGGTCACAATAATGGATCTCATCAAGGAAGGGAGAGAATGGCCACCTGGGACTCCAAGGGAACTACTTCCAGGTTTTCCATAGCTGAGAGTAACCCTAGAAAATGTTAGGGTACATAAGCAGTGGAAAGTTAAGGGGAAAGGGAATTCCATGATACTGCTTCCAAGAGATCATCGTCCATAATGCAGTGTGACTCTGCAGTGATGCAACTACGTGGGAGTCGCCCCATACTCTTGTAAGTGACCAGGTGGTCTATACATAAGTCCACTGACATTCATTCACCAACTAGACTTGTGTGGAATCTTTTCAGTCTGTCATCAGTCAGTAAAGTATTTTCCCAGTCCACGCTCCTTAGGTAAGATAATCCATCCTCAGTATCCTTGTAAAAGCTAGCCAAAAAAATGTGCACCTGTAGGCCTGACAGTCTAGAGGAGGGATGGAGACGGCCTGGAGACCACTACCTAGCTCGCCTAGACTAGTTGGTGAGTTCCAGGCCAATGAGAGATTCTGTCTCAAAAAACACAAGGTCAGAACAATGAGATAGCTCAGCAGCTGATCAATGAACTTGCTGCCAAGCTTGATCGCATGAAAGGAGAGAACTGATTCCTGTTGGTTGTGTTGTATGCGTTCCATGACATGTGCATATATCCACACACGTGTGCATACATTCAAACACACACACATACACACTGTATATGCATTATATATATAATGTTTTAAAGCAGGGTGGTAAGAGGCCTCTATTGCTAAAGCACTTGTAACAGATGTGTGAGGACTGAGGACTAGATTCCTCCAAAAGTATGGATTCCTAGAACCCACATAAGTGCTAAGTGGGCACAGTGGCTCACCTGCAATTCCAGCCCTGGAAGAAAGCCTGCTAGTGAGACTAACCATATTGGCCAGCCCTGGTTTGACTGAGAGACCTTGCCTCAGTGAGAAATGTGGAAGAGTGATTGAGGATAAGTCTTTACATTGGGCCTCCATATGCACACCACACACTTGTGTTCAAACGGATGCACACACACACACACACACACAACCAAAAATAATGAGAAAACAGAACAATGGAAGGGACTAAAAATTTCATAAAATGCTATAGGAGCTGATTTTAGACTGATTCCTATCACAGTAGATTAATTCAGTGAGAACTTGGCCTTGCTGGTTAGTTTCTTGTCAACCTGACACAAACTAAAGTCAACTGCGGAGAAAGAACCTTGAATACGGAATTGCCTTGATAAGATTAACCTGTAGGTAAGAGTGTGGAGCATTGAGATGGGAGGGCCCAGCTCATCATGAGCAACACCATCCCTGGGTTGGTAGTCCTACACTGTATAAAGAAGCAGGCTGAGTAGGTCAAGAGAAAAAAGCCAGCAAGTAGCATTCCAACGTGGTCCCTACTTTAGTTCTTGCCTTGGTGGACTGTGATATGAAAGTGTAGGCTAAAAGAATCCTTCTCTTGCCCAAGTTGCTTTTAGTCATGTTGATTATTACAGCAATACATAGAAAACTGCGACAATGTCAGGGGGCGCTATGAAAAAGCCCTGGGAGAGGGAACTAGATAGTGATGAGCAAAAAGAACATGGGCAGATGGTGCTGCTGGATAGGGGCACAGCCCAAGGATCACAAACCTGGTTGTCAGTCTTGTCTATACCGGTGAGGAAGAGAATCTTGGCCAAGAAGAGACACACACAAAGATGCAGATGCATGTAGGTATTGTGGTTCTGAACAGCACGACACAGCACGAAGGTGGCTATGGCCAAGGCGAGACATACCAGGGAGATGACTGTACCCACATGGCTGATGATAAACAAGGAGAATTCCATCTACCGGGAAGGAGAACAATTGTTGGTTTCACCAGAGAACTAGAATCCCCCCTCAGCACCAGGAAAAAAAAAAACCAACACCTTAACCAAACCTCCTGAAAATCTCAGGACGTCTATCCCCTGGCCTCAGAATGATCTGAATGTTATCCATGATACTCTGAGCAGCCTGACTGCACCTCTGAGTACTCACACACAACGCCCAGTGTTTTCTTGAACCTCCATACTAAAGAGGACATCTACAAACTACTCTTCCCAGAACCCCTTGTCATAGAGTATGTAGTATAGACTCTTCATGGGATAGATATAGATATAGATATAGATATAGATGTAGATGTAGATGTAGATGTAGATGTAGATATAGATGTAGATGTAGATGTAGATATAGATATAGATATATCTGGGAAGGCAGAAAAAAAAGGAACCTACCAGTCATCTGTATGTCAGATAAGCTGAGACCAAACTTCCCCTTGCCTAAGAATAGAACACAAATGACACCAGCAATTCTGGGCCTTTTGAACTGTGAGAGGAGGATGACCCTGAAGCTCCTCCATCTCTTTCTAAAGATTTTGTGAGTGCACACTTGTCTGTATCAAATCCCTCATTTCTCCAAACATCTGAAGTGGTTTCTGCCTCTTGGGCTGAGCACTAACAAAGTTGCTGGTATCCGACACATTTCAATTTAGTTTGAAAGTAACTGTCTTTTCCCTATACTGTTTACTGATGAATAGTTTTAAAATTCATGGTGTCTACTCTGTGTTAAAGACAATGCCAGCCAGTGCATCACAGGGTTCTCTACACAACACTGTCACAGACTGTTTAAAAAAAAAAAAACTGCCCACAATTTTGTCAGCTCCCAGTCATGGGAATTGTGCTGAGACATAAATGCTTGTTTGCTAATCAGTTAAATAAGATTGTGTATATCTGTATGTGTGTGCTTATGTGTGTGCAGGTGCATTTGTGTACACATGAATGTGAAGGACAGAGGACAACTTCAGGTGCCACAATAAGGAATAGTAACCAAAGGGTCTCTCTTTGGCCCGGATCTCACCAGTGAGTTCCTGGATCCACTTGTCTCTACCTCCTCAACTGGGGAGACTTCAAGTCTTTGTCACTACCCATAGCTATTTTACATGGGTGCTAGAGAACAAACTCAGACTCTTGTGACACATGGCAAGCACTTTACAGAGTCAGCCATATCCCCAGCCCATGGATGCTTTATATGGTCATTTATGTAGGATTATAGTAAATGCATACACATACTTAAAACTGTGTCCTGTGGTGTTAACTGTCTGTTAGCTTTTTATACTTGCTGCTTTGACATGAGAGAGTTGGGTTCCACTCAAAGGGGTAAAGTGGCTTACCCAAAAAAAAAAAAAAAAGTGACCCACACAGAACCTAAAGGGGAACATTCTCCCTGTTGTCCTACTGTAAGTCCTAAACTACACATTCTTCTATAAGATGCTTGGTACCTCCATAGTATGGAAGTGCCAATGTTCCTAATACATCAGCCAAGGACAGTTTCCACACCAACTGAGGAACATTTCCTTTATTAAGTCAATGCACTCATCTGCGCTCACTTCACGTAACCTTTTGTGAATATGAAAACCCTACACTACACCTTTAACCTAATGGCAAGGGATTCCGGGAGTTACAATTTATAGATGTTCACTCCAATAATGTAGTGCAGAGCATCCTTTGAAGGTAGGGATAAGTCCTGAGTGATGTCAGTGTATTACCAACCTTCACTGGCATCTAGGAATTCCTACAGTTCAATTTCTGGTTGATGTCTATAGTTTGGTAGAAAGAAAACTTTGGGGCCAGGCTGTCTCCAAGTTCAGGTCCTACCTCCACTAGTCACTAACTACGTGATGGGACATGACACCGAGCATCAATCTTCTGTCCCATGAAATTTGAAATTGACCAATAAACAATTAGCTTCAAGCAAAAAGTCCTAGATCATTAAACTCCCTGTTAGTAACTGCTCATTAAATGAGACCTGTGAACTATATTGGGTGTGTTTGATTATAGTCTGTGACCGTTCATTTTGGTGGTCAACTTGGTTAAACCAGAAGTCTACTAAGAGATCAGCTATTGGGCACACCCTTGAGAAATATTATTGATCAGGTTATTTGAAGTGGGAAGACCCAGCCTAGACAAAAATGGTCTAAGGCAAAAGCTTTGCTTTTTTGCCTCATTGCCTTCACATCTTGCTGGCAAGTTCATCTATTCTGATATTGCAGCTGCTGCAGCTCTCCTTGGCTGATACCAGAATCCGGATTCTTCAGGTTTCCAGTGTGAACAGACAATCCATGGTGCTCCAGAAGTCCTCCAGACTGTTAGTGCCAGAGTGAGGCTACTGAAATATCTAATGCTTTATATTGATCATTTACTGGGTTCTCAGCCACTCTAATGTGAAGGCAGCCGTTGTTGGAATGTATACATCATATTATGCAAGTCAATCTAATAAAATCCCTCTAACAAGTGTTCATTCTTTTGGTCCTGTTCCTCTTAGAAAGCCTGAATAATACAGGGTTATTATGTCTGATTTTGTACTTCAGTGTCATAGCTTTCTAATCACATGATGAGTTCCTTACTCGTGGAGGTGTGGCACACATTCCTCTCCCTCTATGGTTACCTTCCGCAATACTCAAGACCATGGAGAGACTCACTTCGACTAGGTTTTAGGCAAGATACTCAGGGAAACATGAATGAGCTACCAATACTCACCGTAAGCTCCCCAGAAGCCATGATAATGGCCAAGTTTGCCATCCGGTTACAGCTGCAGACGGTGTGCGTCTCCGATGCTTCCACAATCTCACAGCCCGAGGGTGTCCATCTCCCATCCTCCACATCAGTGCTCCAGGAGACACAGATAGGCCTCTCAGACATCTGCTTTGGCTGAAAGATCAGAGGCCCCAGTCTCCTGAGAACTTCACACTGGAGTGGATTCAATGTGACCAGACTTGAGATCCATCTGGGACTAGAAACTCAGGAGATGGAAAAACTGACTGTATTTCTGTCTGTAGTGGTGCTTGATCCAGTGTTGGACTACTGTTATTGCTTCAAGAAAACTTCTTTCAGAACCAGGAAGATAGCTCAGCAGACAAAAGTCCTTGCTGTATGTGTATAGGGAGCTATTCAAATGCCTAGCACACACACACACATTTAAATCCTGGCCTTGGAAGGCAGAGAGATAAGAGTTGATATGACTTGCTGACCAGACAGCCTGGCTGAATCAACAAGCTCTTGGTTCTGTGAAGGATCTGGTCTTAAAAACAAATGAGGCAAGGTAGATTTCTCAGTGGTTAGTAGCATTTGCTACTCTTCTGGAAAAACTGAGTTTGGTTCCCAGTGTCCTTATTAGGTGGCTCACAACCACTTGCAACTCCAGCTACATCAAATCTGCTGCTTCTGGACTCCATGGCACATGCACTTGCATGCACATACCCACAGGCAAACATGCACATAATTATGAATAATAAAAATAAATCTTAAAAAGAATAAAAAAATAAATCTTTAAAAAAATAAAATGAGAGCAATAAAGACACCTAACATTGATCTTTCACGACCACATACACACTAGCACTAATGCATGCTTGTTGCATTATAGGTTGTAGTGTGTCACTACTGAGGAAACTTAGAAAAGGGCACACAGCACCTCTCTAGTAAAAGAAAAATGGGAATGCACTTTTTGCACCCAAATCTGTGATCATTTAGAAACAAAACAATCTTAAGCAGGTTAGAGCATCTTGGGTACCAAGACCCCTCCATAGACAATCAGAGGTCTCAGAAGACACCGCACAAACCTGGATGTGCTGGAGGGTATAGATAATAGGCTTAGAGAAGTCCTCCTTCTTCTCTCCAGTCACAGTGCCCACAACAACACGGGAATTCATCCTCAGCTTCTGGAAGGACTGGCCATCTTCAAAGAAGCGTTCATTTAAAACTGATTCCATGTGTGCAAATGAGACAAAAGCCACTCCTGGAGCCCCTGCATATCCCCAAAATAAAAACAAAGAGAGGGAAAGAATTATTTGTTCCATAGATATGATAGATGGCACATATGCACAAAGGAAATATGTGTACACACAGCAACATGTGTACACACATGCAACACATGTGACATGTACATACACAGACTCTCCCCAGTTTACTCTTGGGACTTAAATAACCAAGAATTTTCAGATCAGCTGAGGCAGGGATGGAAAACTAGGGAAAAGAGACATGGGAAAGGAAAGAAACCCCACCCAAACTCCAGGCTGCCATTCCTACTCTCTGAAGGTCAAGAAACCTCAACAGGTCTAATACGCCAAACATCAGTTCCTGACAGTGGGGACTGGGGTAGCCAACAGCCTGTGGAGCAACATGCCTACGTTTTGTGACTACTGTGATATGTATCTTACCTACGATTCTTCATCTATGAAGAAGACACACTGCAGAAATACAAAGAGAATGTGAAAGACTGTTACCAGAAATGGATGAAAGAGTAGACCCAGAGCCTGACTGATAAAACAATGGCTGCATTCCAACAAAGAAAGATACCCCTAGGCCCATTCTCTGCTCCTTCACCTGCAGGGGCCATGATCCCACCTCCCCCAAGTCTTCTAGGTCCTCCTTGGCCTGGCATGAAGCCTGTATCCCACATGGGAGGCATACCATGGTGCCAATGATGGGCCCTCCTCCTCCTGGGATGATGCCTGTGGGACCAACTTATGGGATGAGACCTCCCATGGGAGGCCACATATCCATGATGCCCGGGTCTCCAATGATGAGACCTCCCACCTGTCCTATGTTGGTGCCCACATGGCCTGTCATGACTCAGCCAAACAGATAAGAGCAGAAGGACTCTTTTTTGTATTGTATTTCTTTTGTTTCACCAGGAGATCTTGGTGCTGAGCCTGAGAGTTTACTAGATGCATGACAAGGAAACGTCCCTTCCTAATAAGCAGAATACTTTTGGAAGGAGAAGTGAACCAAAAAAGTGCAGTTTTTCACTTATACTGTGAAATGTGAAAATAAAATCATCAGCAGTTTTAGTTTAAAAAAAAAAAAAAAAAAAAAAGCCTATGGCGATGGTTTCCTGGCACCATCTCCAAGAGGGCACTGGAACTATCAACAGAGCTGTGCTGACTTAGGGGCAGAAAGTTCACACTTTGACTCATCTACACCCCTCACTCATCCCTGATATAAACACTACAGCTTGAGAAACCACCATATGATTTCATGTACAAAGGGGAGTCATTTCTGAGAAGTGAGGAAAGCAGACCGCATGACTTTTTTTTCTCAAGTTTTAAAGTGAGCTTAAGCTTTAGTCCTGCGTCATCTGTAAATCTTCGAAACGGGATGGGAGCTTAGTGGAGAGATGGCCTAGTATATGTGAGGGCTCATGCTAGCTGCCTAGTGCCAAACGAAATTAATTATACGTAAATAAAACCAATAAGCAATATAACTTAGAAGCCACTAAATCACATACACAGCCATTGTAAAGATGCCTGGCACTGGAGAGATGGCTCATCAGAGGAAAGTGTTTGTCACCAACCCTGAAGCCCTGAGTTCGATACACACCCCACACAGTGAAGGGAATCAAACTGACTCCTGAAAGTTGTCTTGTAACTGCCATTCATGTTTCTTGGTACATGTGTGTGCATGTATGTACATGTGTGTGCATATATGCACATTTTCATGCATGTTTGTATACACACAGATAGATAGATAGATAGATAGATAGATAGATAGATAGATAGATAGATAGATGATAGATAGATAGATAGATAGATAGATAGATGTAAATACACCTAAAATTTTTCTCTCACACACACACATGCACACATTTACACTTAATCTACTTACTGTTGTGTTAATAAACTCCCTAGTATTTAAAAATTTGTCAGAGCAGGAATTCAAGCAGCTAGTCACATCACATCTACAGTCAAGAGCAAAGAGAGAGTGTGAATTTTTGCTTCCTTGTTCTCCGAGCTACTCAGCTTGCTTCCTCTATTCACACAGTCCAGAGAATGCTGCCACCCACAGTGGACCAAGTCTTCCCACATCAATCTATGTAAGACAGACACCCACTGACACATCCATAGGCCATCCTTACCTAGTCCGCCCTTCACTAACACTCTTCCCAGATGATTCTAGGCTGTGTCAAGTTGGTAGTGAAAACTACCCAGAGCTTACTAAAAAAGCAAAGAAAATGGAGGAGAGGAAGAGAACGGGAGAGGAAGAAATGACAGGGTGGAAGGAGGGAGAGTCCATCTTGTGCTGCCTGCACATTCCATCTTGTGCTGCCTGTACAGAGAGCCATCTGCTGGAACCTGAACAGCACCACATCCACAAAGAAAACTGGTCACAAAAGACATGTCCACTAAAGAGATTAGAAATAGTGACAGCATCACAGTGAAATTGCAAAATTGATAAACTCAATAAATCAAATTTTAGAACTCAGTGGAAAGCCTTATAATAGACTGGACCAGGTGGGCCAGAAGGGTTCTCATTGCCTGAGCTGGTAAGAGAGCCATCTTTGCTCTGGTGCGTTGCCAGGGAGAGGGCAGCCTGCAGAAGCGACATAGCTTCTGGGAAAGATCCTGTTTCTGGCTCCAGACATACAGGCACCTTCCCCACCAGAGGAGAAGTGTCTGCCCAGAAGGGCTCTCACTGCCTGAGCTAGTAAGGGAGCCATCTTTGCTCCGGTTCGCCTAGGCTCCAGTCTGCACTGGTGAGAGAGTGGACCACAGAAGCTGCACAGCTTTGGGACAGGCAGAAGCAACCTAGCTTCTGAGACAGACCCTGCTTCAGGCTCCAGACATTTGGGCACCTTCCTCACCAGAGGAAAGGTGGCCACCTGTGAGGGCTCTGTTAGCCAGAGCAGGTGAGAGAGTCATATTGTGTCCAGGGTCCCTCAGTGTCTAGTCTGTGCAGGTGAGTGTGTAAACTGCAGAGGCAACACATCTTCTGGGACAGGCCCTGTTTTGGGCCTACATCTTCAGCCAGAAGGCAGATCTGAATGCCAGGCCTCTGTGCACATTCCCTGCTAGAGGAGAGCTTGCCTGCAGAGAGTACTCTGACCACTGAGACTCAGGAGAGATCTGGACTGCCAGGACTGCTGACAGAGGCTAACAGAATCACAGGAGGAACAAGCTCCAACCAGAGACAACTATAACAACTAACGCCAGAGATTACCAGATGGCAAAAGGCAAACGTAGGAACCTTACTAATAAAAACCAAGACCAATCGCCATCATCAGAACCTACCACTCCCAACTCAATCAGTCCTAGATACCCACAACATACCCAAAAAGCAGGAATCAGATTGAAAGGCACACCTAATGATGCTGGTAGAGGACTTTAAGAAGGGCATTAAAAACTCGCTTTGAAAAGTGCAGGAGAACACTGCTAAAGAGGTACAAGTCCTTAAAGAAAAACAGGAGAATACTTCTAAAGAGGTAGAAGTCCTTAAAGAAAGACAGGAGAAGAGAAACAAACAGTGATGAACTTGAACAAAATCATCCAAGACCTAAAAAGGGAAATAGAAGCAATAAAGAAAACCCAAAATGTGACAACTCTGGAGATAGAAACCCTAGGAAAGAAATCAGGAATCATCCAATGGAAAAAGACAGCATTTTCAACAAATGGTGCTGGCACAACTGGCGGTTCTCATGTAGAAGAATGAGAATTGATCC
>NC_034607.1:24540809-24548880 GCF_900095145.1 Mus pahari | reverse complement strand
CTCCAGCTGCATATGTAGCAGAAGATGGCCTAGTCAGCCATCATTGGGAAGAGAGGCCCCTTGGTCTTGCAAACTTTATATGACTCAACACAGGGGAATTCCAGGGCCAAGAAGTGGGAGTGGGTAAGTAGGGGAGCGGGGGGGGGGGTATAGGGAACTTTAGGGATAGCATTTGAAATGTAAATAAAGAAAATAATAATAATAAAAAAATTAGAGCTAAGATGAAAGGATGGACTATCCAGAGACTACCCCAACCGGGGATCCATCCCATCATCAGCCACCAAACCCAGATACTAATAATGCACATGCCAGCAAGATTCTGCTGAAGGGACCCTGATATAGCGACCACTTGTGAGGCTATGCCAGTGCCTGGCAAACACAGAAGTGGATGCTCACAGTCAGCTATTGGATGGAACACAGGGCTCCCAATGGAGGAGCTAGAGAAAGTACCCAAAGAGCTGAAGGGGGCTGCAACCCTATAGGTGGAACAACAATATGAACTAACCAGTACGCCCAGAGCTCATGTCTCCAGCTGCATATGTAGCAGAAGATGCCCTAGTTGGCCATCATTGGGAAGAGAGGCCCCTTGGTCTTACAAACTTTATATGACTCAACACAGGGGAATTCCAGGGCCAAGAAGTGGGAGTGGGTGGGTAGGTGAACAGGGTCGGGGGTTGGGTTATAGAGAACTTTCGGGATAGCATTTGAAATGTAAATAAAGAAAATATCTAATAAAAATATTTTAAAAAATAATGGGCCAGGTGGATGAATCATCAGAACTCAAGATAGTAACACATAGCTGGTGGCTACACCCCACTGGTTACAGACCATGCTCCAGTGTCTTGATCTTAATGTTTACTTTTAATGTTCAACATCCCCAGCAGGTATAACTCTCTCCTATCACTTCTCTCCCACCCATAACTGCCTTGGAATGATCAGCAAGTCAAGTGGGCTGACTGTCAAGGTGGCCCTGTACCTGTAGATTCTGATTCTTCAATTATGAAACAGCCAACATTCATCTTGTCTCCTCTGGCTTCCAAGTTAATGGACACATTCTCCTCGTTGCACTCTTCATTGATGACTTTGCTTTCTATGTCTGAAAGTAAAGGGGGTTGTTATTGTTAAGACACACAGAATATATATATATATATATATATATATATATATATATATATATATATCTTTCATTTGGTTTCTGTCTAAGAAACCAAGAAGCTAAGTAACAAGGGTGTCTCAAGAGTACATGAAGCTCACTGTGAAGAAAAAATAAAACAGACATCATGAGTGGACAGAGGAGGGGAGGGTGAGAGCAGGGGGGATGAGGTAGAGGGAGGACAGAGGGTGGAGAACTGGGGGAGAAAACTGGAATGGGGAGATCATCTCTTGGATGAGCTAGAAGCCCAGTGCAATGGAAACTCCCACAAATCTATGAGAATAGGACTCCCAGCAACGGTGTGTAAGCCTGAACCAAACATCTCTTATAACCAGGCAAGACCTTCATTGGAGGGACTGGGATACCAACCCAGCCACAAAACCTTTGGCCTACAATTGTTTTGTTTTTAGGTTTTTTGAAACAGGGTTTCTCTGTATAGGCCTGGCTGTCCTGGAACTCACTCTGTAGACCAGGCTGGCCTCGAACTCAGAAATCCGCCTGCCTCTGCCTCCCCAGTGCTAGGATGAAAGGCATGCGCCACCACGCCTGGCTCTTTGGCCTACAATTTGTCCTACCTCGAAGATATGCTGGGGTAAAGGTGGCACAGGAATTGTGGGAGTGACCAACCATTGACTGGTCTAGTTTGTGACCCAGGCTATGACAGAGAACCCAACCCTGACACTGCCTGGAGGGCCAGGAACAAGATGTTGGATAGCCCAGAGACCTGGGAGAGAACCAAACACAAGTGACAAAATAAATCAGTGAAATGATTCCTAATGATATTCTGCTATACTAATAGAATGATACCTAGCCTGATTGTCATCAGAGAGGCTTTACCAAGAAACTGATGGAAACAAGTGCAGAGGTTGATGGAAACAGTGAAGCTTTTGGCAGAGTTTGGAGACTCCTGAAGAAGAGGAAAAGGAAGGATTGTAGAAGTTAGAAGGGTCAAGGACACTACAATAAAACCCACAGAATCAACTAACCACCAACCAGGGAGTCTACATGTGACTGACCTTGGCCATCTACACATGCTACAGTTGTATAGCATGGTCTTATTGTAAGACTCCAAATAGTAGGAGCAGGGGCTCTCTGGGACTCTGTTGTCTGCTTTTGGGACCCCTTCCTCCTACCAGATTGCTGCATCTAGCCTCAATAGGAGAGGAGGTACCTAGTCTTACTGCAACTTGATATGCCAAGAATGGTTGGTACCTATGGGAGGCCTCCCTTTGTCTGAAGAGAAAGGGAGGAGGACTGGGTAGGAAATGGGAAAGAGATATAGGTGAACTAGAGCCTGAGAAGAGAGGAAGAAGGGGAATAAATAAATAAGTAAATAAATAAATAAATAAATAAATAAATAACATTCAAAGGGGCTAGTTTAATGTTTAAGAGTACTTGTGTCTCTAGCTGCATATGTAGCAGAGGATGGCCTAGTCAGCCATCAATGGGAGGAGAGAGAGGCCCTTATGAAGATCATATGCCCCAGTACAGGGGAATGCCAGGGCCAAGAAACGGGAGTGGGTGGGTTGGGGAGCAGGGCGGGAGGGGGAGGGTATAGGGGACTTTGGGAATAGCATTTGAAACGTAAATGAAGAAAATATCTAATAAAAATTAAGAAATAATTTTAAAAATGAAAAGAGTACTTGCTAGACACAAAATCGGTGGATGGTCCCATGGTCCCCAGATGACTCTCCACATCACAGGCACCCTAGCACACCCAGGATATTAGGATCACTGGTGAGTCGAACACAACATCTGTTCCAAACAATTGTGAGGGGCCTGTGACAGCAGGAGCAGGGACATAGAAAACCTGCCTGACCGGTGGCTCAGGTTCCTTCTGGGGTCAGCTCCAGCCCCAGGACACCTTGGCAGCAAAATCGGGGGATAGTCCCACAAGCCCCAGAGGACTCTCCATACCGCATGCACCATAGCATGCCCAGGATCTTAGGATCACTGGAAAATGGAATACAACATCTGTCCCAAAACAATCGTGAGGGGCCTGTGACAGCAGAAGCAAGGACACAGGAGCCCCTCCTGACTGGCTCGGGTTCCTTCTGGTTGGTGCTGGTCTACCTTGGTTAGGAACACAAAGGACAGCCCTACCATCCCCAGAGGAGGTACTACTTCCAGGCACTGTAACATGCCCAGGATCTTAGGATTCCAAGATCCCAGCATCCCAGGAACTTGGTCACACCAGGATCTCAGGGTCTCAGAGGAAGTTTGACTACCAAGAACTCTAACAGACCCAGAATCTCAGGTTCACAGGATCCAGGAATCACAAGATCAGAGAGAAATCTGGACTCTGGGGAATTCTAAATCAACCTGGATTACAAGAAGGACAGGCTCCAATCAGATATATTGAGGGCAGTGAGCACTTGATATAATCAAATGGAAGGAGGGAGGCATAAGAACAGAAGCAAAAGAAACAAAGGTTATTTGGCATCATCAGAAATAAACTTTCCCACCATAGCAAGATCTAGATAGACCATCACACCAGAAAAGCAAGATATGAATCTAAAGTCACTTCTCACGATGACGATGGAGGAATATAAGAAGGAAATAAATAGCTCCCTTAAAGAAATACAGGAGCACACATCCAATCAGGTGAAAGAATTGAACAAAACCATCCAGAATCTAAAACTGGAAGTAGAAGCAATAAAGAAATCACAAAGGGAGACCACTCTGGAAATAGAAAAAATAGGAAAGAAGTCAGGAGCCATTGATGCAAGCATAACTAACAAATACAAGAGGTAGAAGAGAGAATCTCAGGTGCAGAAGATACCATAGAGAACATGGACACAACAATCAAATAAAATGTGAAATGCAAAAAGATCCTAACCCAAAACATCCAGGAAATCCAGAACACAATGAGAAGACTAAACCTAAGGATAATAGGCATAGACAAGAAGGAAGATTTCCAATTTAAAGGGCCAGTAAGTATCTTCAACAAAATTATAGAAGAAAACTTTCCCAAACTAAAGAAAGAGATGCCCATGAACACACAAGAAACCTACAGAACTCCAAATAGGTTGGACTAGAAAAGAAATTACTCCTGTCACATAATAATCAAAACACCAAATGCACAAAACAAAGAAAAATTGTTAAAAGCAGTAAGAGGAAAAGGTCAAGTAAAATATAAAGACAGACCTATCAGAATTACACCTGACTTCTCTCCAGAGACTATGAAAGCCAGAAGATCCTGGGCAGATGTCATACAGACCCTAAGAGAACACAAATGCCAGCCCAGGCTACTTTACCCAGCAAAACTCTGAATTACCATAGATGGAGAAACCAAGATATTCTGTGACAAAACCAAATTCACACAATATCGTTCCACAAATCCAGACCTTCAAAGGATAATAAAGGGAAAACTTCAACAAAAAGAGGGAAACAAAGCTCAAGAAAAATCAAGAAAGTAATCTTTCAAAAAACCTAAAGAAGATAGCCATATGAACAGAATTCCAACTCTAGCAACAAAAGTAACAGGAAACAATATTGACTTTTCCTTAATATCTCTTAATACCAATAGACTCAATTCCCCAGTAAAAAGACATAGTCTAACAGGTTACATAAACAGGATCCAACTTTTTGCTGCATAGAGGAAACCCAACTCAGGGACAAAGACAGACACTACCTTAGAGTAAAAGGCTGGAAAACAATTTTCCAAGCAAATGGTCTGAAGACACAGCTGGAGTAGCAATTCTAATATCAAATAAAATCGACTTTCAACAAAAAGTTCTCAAAAAAGATAAGAAGTGACACTTCTTACTCATCAAAGGTAAAATTTACCAAGATGAACTCTCAGTCCTGAATATCTATGCTCCAAATGCAAATGCAGCAACATTCATTAAAGAAACTTTACTAAAGCTCAAAGCACAGATTACACCTCACACAATAATAGTGGGAAACTTCAACACCCCACTCTCATCAATGGACAGATCCTGGAAACAGAAACTAAACAGAGATACAGTGTAACTAACAGAAGTTATGAAACAAACAGATTTAACAGATATCTATAGAATATTTTATCCTAAAACAAAAGGATATACCTTCTCAGCACTTCATGGTACCTTCTCCAAAGCTGACCATAATCAGTCACAAAACAGGCCTCAGCAGATACAGAAATATTGAAATAATCCCATGCACCCTATCAGATCACCATGGATCAAGGCTGGTCTTCAGTAGCAACATAAATAATAGAAAATCCACATAAACATGGACGCTGAACAACAATCTACTCTATGATAACTCAGTCAAGGAAGAAATAAAGAAAGAAATTAAGACTTTTTAGAGTTTAATGAAAATGAAGCCACAATATACCCAAACTTATGGGACACAATGAAGGCAATCCTAAGAGGAGAACTCATAGCTCTGAGTGACTCCAAAAAGAAGCTGGAGCTAACATACACTAGCAGCTTGACAGCACACCTGAAAGCTCTATAACAAAAGGAAGCAAATTCACCCAAGAGGAGTACACAGCAGGAAATAATCAAACTCAGGGCTGAAATCAACCAAGTGGAAACAAAAAGAACTATACAAAAAATCAACCACACCAGGAGTTGCTTCTTTGGAAAAGTCAATAAGATTGATAAACCCTTAGCCAGACTAACTACAGGGCACAGAGAGAGTATCCTAGTTAACAAAATCAGAAATGAAAAGGGAGATATAACAACAGAATCTGAGGAAATCCTAAAAATCATCAGATCCTACTACAAAAAATTATACTCAACAAAATTGGAAAACCTGGATGAAATGAACAACTTCCTAGACAGATACCAGGTACCAAAGTTAAATCAGGATCAGATTAACGATCTAAACAGTCCCATATCCCNAACTAACAGAAGTTATGAAACAAACAGATTTAACAGATATCTATAGAATATTTTATCCTAAAACAAAAGGATATACCTTCTCAGCACTTCATGGTACCTTCTCCAAAGCTGACCATAATCAGTCACAAAACAGGCCTCAGCAGATACAGAAATATTGAAATAATCCCATGCACCCTATCAGATCACCATGGATCAAGGCTGGTCTTCAGTAGCAACATAAATAATAGAAAATCCACATAAACATGGACGCTGAACAACAATCTACTCTATGATAACTCAGTCAAGGAAGAAATAAAGAAAGAAATTAAGACTTTTTAGAGTTTAATGAAAATGAAGCCACAATATACCCAAACTTATGGGACACAATGAAGGCAATCCTAAGAGGAGAACTCATAGCTCTGAGTGACTCCAAAAAGAAGCTGGAGCTAACATACACTAGCAGCTTGACAGCACACCTGAAAGCTCTATAACAAAAGGAAGCAAATTCACCCAAGAGGAGTACACAGCAGGAAATAATCAAACTCAGGGCTGAAATCAACCAAGTGGAAACAAAAAGAACTATACAAAAAATCAACCACACCAGGAGTTGCTTCTTTGGAAAAGTCAATAAGATTGATAAACCCTTAGCCAGACTAACTACAGGGCACAGAGAGAGTATCCTAGTTAACAAAATCAGAAATGAAAAGGGAGATATAACAACAGAATCTGAGGAAATCCTAAAAATCATCAGATCCTACTACAAAAAATTATACTCAACAAAATTGGAAAACCTGGATGAAATGAACAACTTCCTAGACAGATACCAGGTACCAAAGTTAAATCAGGATCAGATTAACGATCTAAACAGTCCCATATCCCCTAAAGAAATAGAAGCAGTCATCAATAGTCTCCCAACCAAAAAAAGCCTAGGACCAGATGGGTTTAGTGCAGAGTTATATCAGACCTTCAAAGAGGACCTAATACCAATACTCCTCAAACTATTCCACAAAATAGAAACAGAAGGTACTCTACCCAATTTGTTCTATGAAGCCACAATTACTCTGATACCTAAACCACACAAAGATCCAACAAAGAAAGAAAACTTCAGACAAATTTCCCTTATGAATATTGATACAAAAATACTCAACAAAATTCTCACAAACCGAATCCAAGGACACATCAAAACGATCATCCATCATAATCAAGTAGGCTACATCCCAGGGATGTAAGGATGGTTCAATATACAGAAATCCATCAATGTAATTCACTATATAAACAAACTCAAAGACAAAAACCACAGGATCATCATCATTTATCTTGTGGTTGGTCATATACTCACCTGCTATATATTGTGACCCTGTGCAATGAAGCAGAATTGTACATAAATAGTTATATTTGGGTACCTGAAATTCCTAAGCTCAATGACAATATAGATAAACTTGTAAGGTTTAGAGGGCTGGCCTCATATAAGTGGTTGATAGAGAGTGAACCATGGTTCGAGGGTATTGAGAGCCGGGTGGATTCGGTCACAGCTGGGCCAGACTGTTGGCAAGAAGGCATCATGATTGGGTTCCCTATGTCAAATGCATTTTTTCTCCTATATAAATAAATGCATATCAAAACCTTGAAAAAAAAAAAAACACAGGATCATCTCATTAAATGCTGAGAAAGCATTTGACAAAATTCAACATCCACTCATGATAAAAGTCTTAGAAAGATCAGGAATTCAAGGCCCCTACCTAAACATAATAAAAGCAATATACAGCAAACCAGTAGCCAACATCAAACTAAGTGGAGAGACAGTGGAAGCAATCCCACTAAAATAAGGGACTAGACAAGGCTGCCCACTTTCTCCCTACCTATTCAATATAGTACTTGAAGTCCTACCAGAGCAATTTGACAACAAACTGAGATCAGGGGGATACAAATGGGAAAGTAAGACATCAAAATATCACTATTTGCAGATGATATGATAGTATATATAAGTGACCCTAAAAATTCCACTAGAAAACTCCTAAACCTGATAAACAGCTTCAGTGCAGTAGCTGGATATAAAATTAACTCAAACAAATCAGTGGCCTTTCTCTACACAAAGGATAAACACGCT
>NC_034607.1:24519040-24540303 GCF_900095145.1 Mus pahari | reverse complement strand
GGAGCTAAAACCATCCAGTGGAAAAAAGACAGCATTTTCAAAAAATGGTGCTGGCTTAACTGGCAGTTATCATGTAGAAGAATGCGAATTGATACATTCTTATCTCCTTATTCTTAGCTCAAGTCTAAGTGGATCAAGGAACTCCACATAAAACCAGAGACACTAAAACTTATAGAGGAGAAAGTGAGGAAAAGCCTCAAAGATATGGGCACAGGGGCAAAATTCCTGAAGAGAACAGCAGCAGCTTGTGCTATAAGATCGAGAATCAACAAATGGGACCTCTTAAAATTGCAAAGCTTCTGTAAGGCAAAAGACACTGTCAATAAGACAAAAAGGTCATCAACTGATTGGGAAAGGATTTTTACCAATCCTAAAACTGATAGGGGAGTAATATCCAATATATACAAAGAACTCAAGAAGCTGGACTCCAGAAAATCAAATATCCCCATTAAAAAATGGGGTATAGAGCTAAACAAAGAATTCTCAACTGAGGAATACAAAATGGCTGAGAAGCACCTGAAAAAATGTTCAACATCCTTAATCATCAGGGAAATGCAAATCAAAACAACTCTGAGATTCCACTTCACACCAGTCATAATGGCTAAGATCAAAAATTCAGGTGACAGCTTATACAACCTCTTTGGAAATCAGTCTGGCAGTTCCTCAGAAAATTGGACTTAGTACTACCAAAGGATCCAGCAATACCTCTCCTGGACATATATCCAGAAAATGTTCCAACTGGTAATAAGGACACATGGTGGACCATGGGGGCTCCCAGAAACTGAACTACCAACCAAAGAGTACACAGAGTCTGGACCTAGGTCCCCTACAGATTTGGAGCTTGGTTCATGTGAGTCCCCTAAAAATTGGAGCAGGGTCTGTCCCTGCCTCTGTTGCCTACCATTGGATCCCCATTTCTAGCTGTACTGCCTGGTTGAGCCTCAGTGAAAAAGAATGCACTGCTAGGACTAGATGTCCCAGGGCTGGATTGTACCCAAGGCAAGCTTCACCTTCTCTAAGGAGAAGGGAGGAGAATAATGGGGAAGTTGTATGTAAGGCAGAACTGGGAGGAGAAGAGGGGGGAGGTGCAATTAGGATGTAAAGTGAATAGATAAATTAATTAAGAGGAAAAATGATGCTCAATCACTAAGGAAAGGAGAAAAATGTTCTAGAATAATGACGTGGTATAGTGACAAACATTTCCCAATGTCAAACCAAGAGGCACAATCTAATTACCACCTCAGATGGGAAAACTAGAAATATCTGAACAAGAAAATTATTATCATATCTTAAATCACATAATAGACAAACCATAAATGTTTGTTTGAATAAATTAAAGACACATTCTTTGTGTCATGTCTGATCTTAGCCAAGGGATTGATAAATTGTAAATGTCATTAATATCAAACCTTCTTTGCTGTGGATTAGAGGTTTTAAAGGTATGTGGACAGCTATGAGAACCCAAATACAAGTCACCCCTGAAAATCAGTCTTTCCCTCAAGGGCATGCTTTACCCAGGTACTCCGTCTGAATGGTCTGGCTGGCATTCCCAGAGGGTATCAGAAGAGCAGCTAACATGGTGCTTTCCACAGTCTCCAGCAAGATGGTACCCAGAGTGGATGTTTCCTCCTTGCTGAGCTCAAACCAGGTGGGGGCTTTCTCCAGCACGAGGGAGACACTCGTAGCTGCACTCTGCAAGGAAAGAAACATTTGCTAATGTTCTTTCTCACCCCTTCCACTCTTCCTCTCCCTCCCGTTCCTCCTCCTGCTCCCTCTCCTACTATTCCTCCTCTCCCCTTTCCCTGCTCCTCTTCCTCCTCAAGCTTCTTCTCTCCATGCCCCTCTCCCTTCTCCTCTCCTTTGCTGTTCCTCCTCTCCCCTTCTTCTCCCTGTTCCCCCTCCTCCCCAGGTTTCTTCTCTCCGTGCCCCTCTCCTTCTCCTTCTCCTCCTCCTCCTGCTCACTCTCCTCCTGTTACTCATTCTCTCCCCTTCCTCTTCCTGTTCCTTCTCCTCCCTAGGATCTTCCTCCCCATGTTCCTCTTCTTTCTTCTGTTCCTCCTTCTTCTCCTCCCTCTCTCTTGTTAGCAAAATAATCTATGCTCTCTCTAGCCCTAGGGGAAAAGGGGGATTAAGGATGAAGCAAAAGAAGAAGCTACTGAGTGGTGATACAGTTGGGAAATCACAGGACCCAGACGGCTGAGGCTAATGAGTCCTGGGCTACATAGCCAGTTATAGGGCAGCCCAAGTGACAGCAAGACCCTGTCTCATAAACTAAAAGAGACAAAATCATCATCCTCTCAGCTCCATCTCTACACTTAAGAGACCCTGTGAGGAATGTTTAAGCTCAGCTTTGCCTTTGCAGGACACAGTAAGCCAGTCCCTAAGGCAATCTGTACTCCACATGCTCTTTGACCTAGAAACTTTTAGGGATTAATCTTTTTAGATATATCTAAAAAATTTTTCAAAGAGCTCACTCAGTGGTGGTCATTTGAAATGCTTTCTGATATATTAACGTCTCAAAAAGCAGTTTAACGGTTTCAACGTGGAATCCAGTCCCATGATAGCTGACAGATACATTAGGAAAGAATGCTGTACAAAGCAACATATGTGAAAATTTTCCTGCATGCACTGAGGAAAGAACATACAAACTAACATTCATATCCTATTTTGGCTTAGGAACAACAGCAAGTTTGAAATGTACTTCAGAGACTCATATCTGGCCAGAGTACTCAAAGTGACTGATGAACACTCAGCTCTAGACAGGATACATATGTCAGCTCTCTACTCCCAAGACCTAGGGAACATTCAGATGAAGGGACAGAAAGTGCTGAAGAGCTGGGAAATGAGGGAGAGCATCATAAATGCTGCAACCACAAACACAGCAGCCATGAACACCTGCCCAAGACCTAGCCATCTCTTTCCACCATGGATCACAGAGCTCCCCACAAGGCTCCACCTTTTCCTGTGACACTAATGACTGTCAATGGCTATCATAAGGTGGGTGTCTTTATGTACTAATGGTGGAGTGTTGGGGAATGGTTTGGGGCACTATATGTACTCCGATGCTGATTTCTGTGCCCAGAGATCAGATGATAGTCCAGACAGTGCTTCATCATGATTACTGAACAATCTCCTATATGTAAAGAGTGCTTCCCAATTATCTCTGATTTGTTACTAAAGAGCTGATCAGCCTATGGCTGGGAAGAAAAGGCAGGACTTCCATTCTTAAGGGTAGAGTCCCAAAGGGGGAGAGAAGAGGTGGTCATGAGGAAGAAGGTCTAGAAGGAGTCATGATGAGCAGGTCACTAAGGGATTCACGATGAGAATAGAGATGAAGCAGAGCAAATCAGGGCAAGACTCAGACTGCAAGTAACATGGGGCCTTAGCTGGGAAATATATAGTTTAGAGTAGACCAACATCTGCCCAATCATGGCCTTTAGAGCTTTTTAATGATCTTAATAGGTCTTTGTACCAATTATTTAGAGCTGTAATAGAAATAGATAAGGCTATTGTTCTTAACTTACAGTCTACAGTGGAGTTAATGGGCACTAGGTGGGCAGAAGTCATCCCAGGAGAGAGAAAGGGGGTATCAGAGGGTAATGGGGGAAACATACACAATACAATGGACAGGCATGCAGACAGATATATGAAAGTATCAAAACTAATGAAAATTTTTATCAAATGTGTTGTAAGTATGGGTTGAAATGGCTCAGAGGTCAAGAGCACACACTGATCTTACAGAGTGTTCAGGTTCAGTTCTAGTGTCCACTTTGGGTGGCTCACAACTGCCTGTAACTCCAGCTCTGGTGATATCTTATACAGCTGGCTTCTGTGGGAATTTACACATAAGATGTATAAAGCTGACAAAAATAAATCCTTAAAAATCTAAGTATGGTGTGAATATTTCTAGCACATAAGAATGAAAACTATATTGAATTGTGAAATAGAGCTAGTGCATGCATGTGTGTTAGTGTGTGTGCAACCACACTGGCTACATGCTCATGTAGAGGTCAAATGCCAAATGTGGCTATTGCATTCCAGATGCCAGATACTATTAATCTAGTTGAGACAGGGTCTTTTATTGGTCTAGAAGTCACCAAATAGACTATGCTGAACGGTCAGAGTCTCCAGGCTCTGCTTCTCAGTTCTGGGATTCCAAATGTATGAGCTATGTATGCCTAGCTTTTGTCTTTTTATATGTGGATTCTGGGGATAGAACCTAGGTTTTCATGCTTATAAATCAGCCCTTTACCTGCTGAGCCATAACCTGAGTCAGATATGCATACTTTAATTATCGTATGTAAGCATATACCTTCATACCACCTTATTTAGTATGGAGCCAAATCCATGAAAGTACAGACAATGATTATTTCTAGTTTGAGAAGAGAAAAACAAGTATTCATGTTTTATTAATATTAAGTATTGTCACCAAGATTTGAGCTGTGGGGGCTGTAGATGTGTCGCCATGACTAAGAGTTCTCAATGCTCATGCATGATAACTGAGACTCAGATCCCATTACGTACATCAAGGGTCTCACAGATGAACAATATCTCCAAGGGACCCAATGCCCCATTTTAGTCTTCACAGATAACTACACGAGAGAGAGAGAGAGAGAGAGAGAGAGAGAGAGAGAGAGAGAGAGAGAAAGAGAGAGAGAGAGAGAAGAGGCAGACACCAATGAAGAAGGTGCTCCCCTTACCTGTAAGGACACTGGAGCACTTTTGTTTTCACAGGTGTTATCCAGGACGGTGAAGGTGGCATTCACAAGTGCACAGAAGGAAGCCTGTGTTCCAAGAGAAAGAGCACTTTTGAGTACTGGCCAGTCTTTCATGAATTGCAATGTCAAAAAAACTGAGTAATAAAGTTCAACATATGAGTAGTTCAAATTCCTGAGTCTCCATTCTCAGGGAAAAAAATACTCATCCCATCAAGTCCTCATGTCAGAGAAGTTGGGTGGCAGGTAACAGATGCATTTACTCTAGAAGGTTCTGGAATTCCCCTTGCCCAGCAGGGAGACAGTAGTTCATAATAGCCTCATGTATAGTTCATGAATAACCAGGAGAGGTAAAGACTCCAATTACAAACCCAAGTCAAGAAAAGAGAAGTCCTAAACAGATTTGACCAGAGCACATTGTCTATCCATGTTGGAACAGCCCCAGTATACTCTGTTGGTATGCAGAGTTATACACTGTCCTGATTTCATTTCTGTTGCCTGGATAAAAATACATTGACAAAAAGCAACTTGGGGAAGAATTGGTTTGTTTCAGTTTATAATTCTAACCTACCATCCATCATGGTGGAAACTCAAAGTAGGAACCCGAAAAGGCTCATCATGGCCACAGTCAGTAACACTGAGTGATGGGCATCTGTTTTCTTGTGTTCTTGCTGGTGCTGAGATCTATTTCTCCACTGTTACACGGTTTAGGACCCTGTGCCTGGAAAAATGGCACTGCCCACTGTAGACTTGGCCTTTCCACGTCAATTAGCTTAATTAAGATACCCCACATAGAGAGAGACATGCTCAAAGGCCATCCCAATGTAGACAATCCTTCAATGAAATTCTCTTCCCAATGGATTATAGGTTGGCTCAAACTGACAATTGGAATTAATTATCAAGGCCAGGAATGGTGGTGCATATCTATTTTCTTGGCACTTGAGAGGCAGAGAAAGGCAGATCTCTGTGAGTTTGAGGTTAGCCTGCTCTATATATGAAATCCCAGGCCAGCCAGGGCCACATGGTAGCATCCTATCTCAAAAGCAAATAAACAAATCTGTGCCTGGAGCTGATCCTGTGCCACAGGGTTCCATACACAAATAGTACCAGAAGAGAGCTAGTATCCCAGGACTGCAGATACACCTGCAAGTACAGGTACGACCACCACTTCTCTTCAAATTCCTGGCCCAAGACTGACCCAGCCAGAGTCATCGATACACAGGAACCAAGGATCAGCTGGGGACAGTATATTTCTGATCTCTGTCTGAACCCCAGACCTGACCCTGTACCACAGTTCTCCATACCTAAATTCCTCTTGGAGAGAACTGGTCTCTAAGGAGTACTAACACAGAGGCTTGCAGGAGGGACAAGGCACAGTCAGAGACAGCAAGACCAGCTAACTCCAGAGGTAACTGGATGGCGAAAGGCAAGGGCAAGAATATGAGCAACAGAACCAAGGCTACATGGCATCATCAGAACCCTGTTCTCCCAGCACAGCAAGCCCAGGTTACTCCAACACATGAGAAAAGCAAGACTGTAATTTAAAAATCTCATCTCATGATGATGATAGAGGGATTTAAGAAGGACATAAATAACTCCCTTAAATAAATACAAGAGAACACAGGTAAACAGGTAGAAGCCCTTAAAGAGGAAGCACAAAAATCCCTTAAAGAAAACACAACCAAACAGATGAAGGAACTGAACAAAACCATCCAGGATCTAAAAATGGAAATAAAAACAATAAAGAAATCACAAAGGGAGGCAACCCTGGAGACCAAAAAGCTAAGAAAGAGATCAGGAGTCATGGATGTAAGCATCACCAACAGAATACAAGAGATAGAAGAGAGAATCTCAGGTGCAGAAGACAACATAGAAAATATTGACACAACAGTCAAATAAAATGCAAAAAGCTCCTAACCCAAAACATCCAGGAAATCCAGGATACAATGAGAAGACCAAACCTAAGGATAACAGGTATTGAAGAGAGTGAACATTCCCAACTTAAAGGGCCAGTAAATATCTTCAACAAAATTATAGAAGAAAATTTCCCTAACCTAAAGAAAGAGATGCCCATAAATATACAAGAAGCCTACAGAACTCCAAATAAATGGGACATGAAAAGAGATTCTTCCCATAATAGTCAAAACACTAAATACACACATAAAAAAAATAAAGAAAATTAAAAGCAGTAAGGGAAAAATGTCAGTAACATACAAAGGCAGACCTATCAGAATTACACCAATCTTCTCCTCAGAGACTATGAAAGCCAGAAGATCCTGGGAAGAACTCATTTAGACCCTAAGAGAACACAAATGCCAGCCAAGACTGCTATAACCAACAAAACTCACAATTGCATAGATGGATAAACCAAGAAATTCCATGACAAAACCAAATTTACACAATATCTTTCCACAAATCCAGCCCTACAAAGGATAATAGATGGAAAACACCAACACAAGGAGGGAAACTAAACCCTAGAAAAAGCAAGGACATAATCTTCTTTCAACAAACCCAAAAGAAGACGGCCACACAAGCATAAAAATAACATCAAAAATAACAGGAATCAACAATCACTATTCCTTAATATCTCTTAACATCAATGGACTCAATTCCCCAATAAAAACACATGGACTAACAGACTGGATATGTAAACAGGACCCAGCATTTTGTTGCATACAAGAAAAACAGCTCAGTGTCAAAAACAAACACTACCTCAGAGTAAAGGGCTGGAAAACAATTTTCTAAGCAAATGGTCTCAAGAAACAAGCTGGAATAGCCAATCTATAAAATTATATAAAATCGACTTTTAACCAAAAGTCATGAAAAAAAAGATAATGAAGGACACTGCATACTCATCAAAGGAAAAATNTACCAAGAAGAACTCTCAATTCTGAACGTCTATGCTCCAAATGCAAGGGCACACACATTCATAAAAGAAACTTTACTAAAGCTCAAAGCATACATTGTACCCCACACAATAATAGTGGGAGGTTTCAACACTCTCAGCAATGAATCAATGGAAATGTGATCATAGAAACACAAACTAAACAGAGATACAGTGAAACTAAGAGAAGTTGTGAACCAAATGAATTTAACAGATATCTATAGAATATTTCACCCTAAATCAAAAGAATATACCATCTTCTTAGCACCTCATGGTACCTTCTCCAAAATTGACCATTGGTCACAAAACAGACCTCAACAGATATAAGAAGATTGAAATAATCCCATGCCTCCTATCAGATCACTATGGATTAAGGCTGATCTTCAATAGCAACAGAAACACCAGAAAGCCCACATACACATGAAAGCTGAACAACACTCTATTCAGTGATAACTTATTCAAGGAAGAAATAAAGAAAGAGGTTAAAGACTTTTTAGAATTTCATGAAAATGAAGGTAAAACATAGCCAAACTTATGGGACACAATGAAAGCAGTCCTAAGAGGAAAACTCATAGCTCAGAGTGCCTCCAAAAAGAAACTGGAGAGAGCATACACGGACAGCTTAACAGAACACCCGAAAGCAAAGATATACCAAAGAGAAGTAGAAGGAATGAAACAATCAAACTCAGGGCTGAAATCAACCAAGTAGAAACAAAAAGAACTATACAAAGAATCAACAAAATAAGGAGCTAGCTCTTTGAGAAAATCAATAAGATAGATAAACCCTTAGCCAGACTAACCAGAGGGCACAGGGACAGTATCCAAATTAATAAAATCAGAAATGAAAAGGGAGATATAACAACAGAAACTGAGGAAATTCAAAAAATCATCAGATCCTGCTACAAAAGCCAATACTCAACACAACTGGAAAATCTGGATGAAATGGACAATTTCTAAACAGATAATAAATACCAAAGTTAAATCAGGTGAGATAAATCAAATAAACAGTCCCATAATCCCTAAAGAATAGAAGCAGTCATTAATAGTCTCCTAACAAAAAAAAAAAATGCCCAGGACCAGATGGGTTTAGTGCAAAATTGTATCAGACCTTCAAAGAAGACCTACTACCAATACTCTTCAAACTATTCTATGAAATAGAAACAGGACTACTACCCAATTCACTCAATGAAGTCACAGTTACACTGATACCAAAAGCTCACAAAGATCCAACAAAGAAAGAGAACTTCAGACCAATCTCCCTTATGAATGACAATGCAAAAAAATAATAAAATTCTTGCCAACTGAATCTAAGAACACATCAAAATGATCACTCACCACAAACAAGTAGGCTTCATCCTAGGGATACAGAGATGGCTCAATAGAAGAAAAATCCATCAATGTAATCCACTGCATAAACAAACTCAAAGAAAAAAAACCACATGATCGTTTCATTAGACGCTGAAAAAGCATTTGACAAAATTCAACAACATTCCTTCATGTTAAAAGTCTTCAAAAGATTAGGTGTTCAAGACTCAAACCTATACATGGTGAAAGCAATCTACAGCAAACCAGCAACCAACATCAAANTAAATGGAGAGAAAATTGAAGCAATCCCACTACAATCAGGGACTAGATAACACTGCCCACTGTCTATCTATTCATTATAGTACTTGAAGATCTACCTAGAGCAATTAGACAACAAAAGGAGGTCAAATGGATACAAATGGGAAAGGAAGAAATTAAAATATCACTATTTGCAGATGATATGATAGCATACGTAAGTGACCCCAAAAACTCCACCAGAGAACTCCTAGCCATAAAGCAGAGAATACCCATGATACACCCCACAGGACCAAAGAAGCTAAACAAGAAGGAAGGCACAAGTGTGAATGCTTGAATCATACTTAGGAAGAAGAACAACATAGTTATAAGAGGCATAGGGAGGGAGAAACTGGGTGGGAGTGGAAAGGGGTAGGAGAATAAGGAGACAGGATCAGATGTGGGGAGAGACAGGAGAGAGTCCCAGAGGACCAGGAGAAAGCATGAAAATTGGCAGCTGCCAGAGGCGGGAGAAAATTTTAGGATGTCTCAGAGACCTGAGATGAGGGAGGTTCCCAGGAGTCAATGCAGGTGACATTAGCCAAGATGCCTAACAGTGGGAATATAGAACCTGAAGGGACTACCTTCTGTAGCCAGGCAGGACCCCCAGTGGAGAGACAAGGACACCAACCCACCCACAAAAATTTCAACCCAAAATTTGTCCTGTCTAAAAGAAATGCAGGGACAAGGTTGGAGCAGAGATTGAGGCAATAGCCAATCAGTAACCAGCCCAACCTGAAACCCATGTAATCACAATGTAATGCAATGGCAAGCACCAATCCCTAACACTATTAATGATATTCTGTTATGCTTGCAGACAGGAGCCTAGCATAGCAATACAGCTACTAAGGGTTGTGCTATTGCACTATTGCATTTATTTGGTTAAGATTGATGAAGCACTATTAATCCTAAGTAGCCTCTTGGAAAACATCAATAACTAAGAATGTTCAACACTTACATATTCAATAAGAATATTCACCCAGTCCTACAGGGATATCTGTATCAAAGCCACACACATACCAAGGCTCAGGAAACATATCAGATAAAGAGGCAGGAAGAGTGTAAGAGTAGATGGATAGAGAAGAAACCAGTGAGATGCTGTCTCCTGGATATGACGTGGTGATAGCACTTATGAACACACAGAAGCTGTGGGTAACTACACAAGACCAAACCAGCCAAGATTCTAGGAAAAGACCGAGAAAGTGCTCTCCAGCTCCTCTCTCACCGAGAAGCTCTCGCAGTGGGAGCTTCTGGGACACAGAGAATCATTCTTTCTTGATGCTGTGGTGACTGATAGAGTCTCATGCTCCAGTGGATGCCCCACACCAATGCATGTATGGCGCCCATGATGAATTTAGTGTGTCATCAATAAAAAAAAAAACATGGAATTGGAAGGGTGATGGATTGAGGGATGTTGGGGAGTTAGGGAAAAGTAGGGGTGAATATTATCACAGTCTGTTGTATATATGGATGAAACTCTCAAGAATAAAGAAAGATAATTTTTTAAAAACTTACATAATCAAGATCCCTGCCCTGCACTGCTTGGCATTGCTGTATCTGCTCACTTTGGGGTATCAAGTCTTCCTTACACTTGAAGGGGATCCCTGGATGGAAGAAAAATCAACCATGGAAAATATTCAGCACAGTGAGGTGTGACTGACTACTAGACAAAACTGATTATGTGTTCTCTATACATAACATTTGACCTCAGCCATAATAAACAGAAGTGACTGAGAGCAAACTGCACTACACACCAGGCATACGAAGCTCCAAGATCATGGCAAGGGCTTAAAGGGACTGAGGGGGGATGCAATGCCCAGTGCTACAATGACTACTCACATCAACTCTCATCTCATCCGTATCCAGTATCACCTGGGAGGTGGGCTTCTGGGCATGTCTATAGGGATCATCTAGATTACATTCATCAGTGTGAGAAGACACCCCTTAATTGTGAACAGAACCATTTCCTGGTCAGGAAACCCTGGACTGCACAGAATAGAAAAATTGAGCAGCTCCAGCAGCAACATTCATCACTCTCTGCTCCTGACTGTGGGTGTGATGTGACCAGCTGCCTCAAATTCCACACCATAATGAACTACACTCTTGAACCATGACCAGAATAAAACCTTTCTCCTTGAGTTGCTTTTCTCAGGATACTTTTTTTTTTACATTAACAAAAACTAAGATATCAGGGATACAAAATTCTAAGACAAAGAAAGGTAAGCAAGCTGGAGAATGTCTGAAGGCACAATGATTTTTTTTTTCAAGTAAAACAGTATAACCAGAAAGTGATATCAGCCTGGATGTTCACAAACAGGTAACTGGATAAGTAATGTGGTACTTATACACAATGGAATATTATTCAACCATATGAAATTCATTTTTAAGAAAGTGAGTAAAACTGGAAAATATACTGAGGTGGTAGACACTTAGACAAACACTACATATTGTCACTCATACACAGATCCTGGTTTCCACAGGTTAACTATATTTAAGTGGATGTAAGTGCAAGAGAAAACAGGATACTGGAGGGGTTTAAAGAATGGGCTTTATAGTGTAACGAAACACATGAAATATGAGTGTAGAGGGGAGGAACTATTGGGAAAAGGAAAATACAGGAAAAGGGGAGCATTGAAGAGGGAATGAGGGAATAGGAAGAGATGAGAAGATGGAGAGGGTGAGGTGAAACGAGAGAGAAGGAAAGAAGGGAAGCGGAGAGGAAGACGAGAGGAAGGAACACAGGATAAGAAGATAGTGGAGGAGACAGGAGGAGGAGAGGGGGAAAGGCAGAGGTAGAGGAAAAAGAAGAAGACAAGAGGAAAGGAGGAAAGGGAAAGAAGGGGAGAAGCAAAAAGAGATGGAGGGAAAGAAAGAAAGAGAGAGAAAGGAGAGAAGAGGGAATATATCTGAATAGTATTCTTTTCATGATCTCCTCAGAGCTAATTGGCATGGCCTTTACACCTGTGCTAGGCAACATGCATAAAAAAATGAAAGGTAGGAAGTGAAAGGCATAATAAATACATATTTATAGTTAGTTCTTTGTGAGGAGAAGACAGAAAAATGGAGGGTGGAAGGAGTGTGTAGAAGACAGAACATCACTGGTGACATCCTCACTTCTGTGTGGGAAAGGATCTTAGATAAATTCTGTTGTTGCTGTGTTTCATTGCAGCCATTCAGGATACATACATTCTGTTTTAGAATTTAGTTTATGTGGATGTGGTATACATGCATGTGAGCATGCTCATGTGTGTATATTATTTATGCCCATACATATGAAACCCAGTAATTGGCATTGGGCATCGTAATCACACTCCAGCATCATGGACTCTAACCCTCTGGAACCGTAAGTTCAAATAAACTCTTTTTTCTAAAAGCTGCCTTAGACAAGGTGTTTCATCATAGCAACACTAATACATAGGGCCACACCCTTATAGAAAAGTGGCTCTCCCTGAGAAGTTATTACTGCCCTCAGTAAGGAGAGGCTTATGAGCTCCTCTCCCAGCCATATTTATGCTCAATACTGTAAATTTTAAAATCTATTACTCAAAATTTTTAGGCCAAGCAGTCATAGTGCCCACTTTTAATTCCAGCACTTGGGAGGCAGAGGCAGGTAGATCTCTGAGTTCAAGGCCAGCCTGGTCTACAGAGTAAGTTCCAGGACTGACAGAGGTATATAATAAAATCCTGTCTTGAAAACCAAACAAAAATTTTAATATCTTGTTGTTCTTGAGAGAAAAAAAACTAAATGTTTTCATAAGACACAAAAGTGTCGAAGAGCCTGAACTCCAGCCATGGTTACGGACACATCTAAAGTGTCTCACTCTGTGTGAATCCTCAGGACCTTTGTACATACTTTAACTGTGACAGTGTGTCTTCACTCTTTCAATTCTATACTGCAAGCTGGGTATGGTCCTGTACACTTATGATACCAGCAGTTGATAGGTAGAGGAATGAGGAATGGGGTTCAAGGATAGCAATAAGTTTGAGACTAACCTGTACCACATGAGACCCTGTCTGCAAATAATAATAATAATAATAATAATAATAATAATAATAATAATAATAATAATAGATCCAAAACCCACTCAATAACCTACTATTGAGTGCACCAATGAATCAGTAAAGGAGTAAATAGGTAGCAAGATACTGCATGCATGAAATGAAAGTAAGTAGAGAACTTGGTTATTGGGAAAAAAGTTTTATGAGCAAAGCAAAGACACAGCTCCCCTTGCCAATGCTCTAAGACATTACTTTTGCAGTTGAAGTTTCCATGTCCTTGGGAGCCTTCTGGATCCATTTGAAAGCCGGGAAGGCATCCACAGATGTAGGAGCCCGGTACATTGGTGCAGACAGAATTTTGTCCACATTGTAATGGATCTTGGGAACACTCATCAATATCTGCAATAAAAATCAAGTACATAAAGAAATTCAGAGGAACGTGGAGAAATGCACACCCCAAGCCATCTAGGAAATCCTCTGCTCACCTTCACATGTCACTTCTGGGTCTGTGAAATTCAGCCGTCCATTGCTTGATGCAAAGCCAGGGTTGCAAGTGCAGAAGTAGCTCCCAATAGTATTGGTACATGATGAGTTGAAAGGACATGTGTCATCACACTCATCGATATCTGCACAGTGGAGAATGAGCATGAGGTTTGGAGTAATGGCTCAGTGGGAAAAGAGCTTGTGGTGTGAGCATAAGGACCTCAGTTCAACCCCTGGAAGTCAGATCCCTAGTTTTGCTTCTATTGTTATGATAAAAAAAAATACCTTGACATGGAATGATTCCCAGGAGAGCCCCCACCAGCACCAGCTTAGAGGAGAAGGGAAAGGGAGATGGGGAAAGGATTATAGGAGGGGTTAACTGGTAAAGGGCAGTGAGAAGGAAGGAACTTGAAGCAGCCAGAGAAATAATGTATGTCACTGGCTTTTACTACATACAATTCAGAGCCCCCTGCCTAGGGGATTGTGTCACCCATGATGGTTGGGTCTTTCTTCATCAACTATATGCAATCAAGACAATCCTCCATAGACACGCCCATGGGCCAACCTGATCTAGACAATCCTTCATTGAGGCTCTCTTCCCAGATGGTTCTAGCTTGTGTCAATTTGGCAATTAAAACTAATAATCTCACACATAATATGAACTCCAGGCTCAGTGAAAGACACTCAAGCAAACAAGGGGGAGCCAACCATGAAAATTGACATCCAAGGTTGACCTCTGGCCTTCACGTGTATACATGCATGTACACACATGGGTACAAACATAAACACATGATCACACAGATAGAGATTCACACATCAAAAGAAGAGAAAGAAAAGAAAACTGAGTTGGCCAATGACCTAATGAACTAATGCCCTTATTCACACACACACACACACAGTACAGCTGTATGTTATGGTCATGATAGTGCATTCTGATAAATGGGTTGTCAGGTGGTTCTGTCAGGATATTATAGAATATACTTAGACAAACCTGGACTGTATACATAGGGAGAACACAGTTCATGTATGAAACTGTGTAAGGAGAATTCTGAAAACTTATAGAAAAACTCCAAGAAAACAAGACAAGAGTCTTGTGATTTCTGTTTCTCCATAGCAGGAATTGTTCTTGGAATCGAATGATGCCCTTCCCAGATGTAATAAATAAGAGTTGGTTTACTCAAAAAAGCATACATGGGTTGCACATAGGCTCCCCACACACACACACACATATATATATATATGGTATACAGCTTGGTCTTCATGCAGGTCCCCCAACAAGTAGGAGCTGTCTCTGAATCTGTTGCCTGCCTGTGGATCTGGTTCTTCTGATAGAGCTGCCTTGTCTGGCCTCAGTGAAAAAGGATACACATAGTCCTACAGTGACTTGATGTACAAAGATGGATTGGTACCCAGGGAGTCCTCCACATTCTCAGAGAAGACAGGGGGTAGGATGGAAGGAGGGAATATGTGAGGGGGAACTGGGAGGAGAAGAGGGGCTATGGTCATGATGTAAAGTGAATATATACATACATACATACATACATACATACATACATACATACATACATACATAGGAAGAAATAATTTTACTTTATCATATTACTATCATTCAGATGATGATTCCAAACACAGGTTGTCCTTTTGATGTGTACAGCCTGAACTCTTGTGAACATACCTTGCCCTGTCACTGTACACAGCTTGAACTCATGTGAACTCACTTGCTCATATGACCTTGTTTAACTCTCAGAATATAAATTGTCTGTTGCTCTGAACGAAGTTGGCTCTTGCATGAGACTTTAGTCCACCTCCTTTTTAGGCTCCATTCAGGTTCACATCACCAACTAGAATGGCAACAATTTCTACATGGGACTTCCTTGTGCAACCAAGAGATGGTAGACATAAAATATGTGAGGATGCTTCTAGATTCAGGGGGTGTCTGTTTAACAGAAAATGTAATGGTGTGGCTACACTCAAATAATGACAAAATAGGACCAATAATATGGCTCAGCCTGACAACCTCAGTTCAATCTCCAGAGCCCACATGGAAGAAGGCAAGAACTGACTCCCACATGCTCTCTGACCTTCACACAGGCACCATGGTGTGTGTGTGTGTGTGTGTGTGTGTGTGTGTGTGTGTGTGTGTGTGTGTGTACATGCACACACACATTTTTAACATTTGTGAAGGATTACTTAGATTAGAATGAGACCCACCTTAGATGTAGTCAGCACTATTTCTGGGGTTTGGATCCTAAAAAGCATCAAAAGGAGCTGAGAGCTAGCACCAGTATTTGTTATTCTTCTCTTTCTGCTTCCTGGCTGTGGATGTGATGTGACTGGCTACCTCAAGCTCCTGCTGCCATGCCTGTCCCACAAGGAGCACTGGCCCTACCATTCCTCTGCCATGAAGTGGCACAAGTATGGAGGTGATGCCCTTCCTCCTTGACCCTCTCCACACGTGGCAGTTAGGCCACAAGGTCATGAGAGCAGTAGAGCTGGACCTGCCCTTTACCAGCATTGGGCCCTCACTTTTCGTGGGCAACACAGTGTACCTGGCCCTGAAGAGGGCATAAATGAGCTGGGTGTGGGAGAAAAGAACAGAGGGTTCAGTGGTGATGCCCTGCCCCTCACCACCATACACCACTTGTGGTAGTCAGGAGAGCTGGCTCAAAATCATGAGAATGGGAGAGTTAGCCCTGCCTCTCACCAGCTATAGCACTTGGGAGTCCTGGGCCTTAGGCCTCACCTGAACAAAACAGTGGAGCCGACCCTAATGGTGAAGGCATGGGTGAGCCAGCCCCAGAGTTGCAAGAGCAGGAGAACTGGCCCAGCTCCTCATGGGTTTCAGCAATAGGAGAATGAGCTGGAACCTTGGCCAAGTAACACAGTGGAGCTGATTTTGGAGGTATGAGTTAGGGCTTGAGAGCAAAAGAGCTGACCCTGCCTTCTGCCTATGAAGGCATTGGTGGCCTAGCTGGAGCAGTGTTTGGAGAATTCACCCTGGGAGTGTGGATAAGTGAAAAATGGTGGGATGAGAAGTTCAGGTGCCACCCAGGCCCAGATCTGGGGATTTGAGTTGGCCCATCCCAAAGTCTACACTATCTGTGAACTATTGGGCGTGTGAGAGGGCCAGTCCTGCTGAGTCAAAACTGCAGGATCTCCATGACACAAGGCAACCATAGGATAACTGAGAGGAGTTCCAGTGAGGGTCCAACATTGATGGTGTCACAGAAACCAGGGACCTGAAGCCAAACCAATGACACCTTACAATTAACATTTGCAAGTGAAAATGTGAAGACAGAAGGATAAACTGTGGGACACATTTTTTCACACTACAGCTTCCACCATGAGCTGTTTCCTATGCTTTGTTTTTGGATTTGTTTGCTTTTGTTCAATTCATTTGTGTGTTTGTCATTTTGAAGGGGAGGTTTCAAGGGGGGGGTGGATACAAGGGGATGGGGAGATAAGTGGGAGTGGAGGGCCTGATGTGAAACTCACAAAAAAACTAATAAAAAAAAGTTTAAAGAAATAAATAAAAGTATCAGAGAGAACTGAAGGTATGAATGCTCATTGCTCAGCTCACTTTCCTTGCACGGAGTCCAGGACCTACCCTACAGTCATGACAATCCCCCACAGACATGGTGTTTTAGTTAGCATTAACCGTCAGCATGATGCTGTTTAGAAACAGCCAAAAGAAAATCTTCATTAATTCTCTTCATCAAATTAGTCTGTAGAATTATGTCCATGAGAAATTGTTTTCATTGTCTGAATTGATGGAGCCAAGCCCACTGTGAGCTGGACCATCCCCTGGGTAGGTAGTTCTCAGTTGTATAAGAAAGGTATCTCGGCATAAGCCTGTGAGCAAGCCTGAAAATAAGCTAGCAAGAAACATTTCCCCATGGCTTCTGCCTCCAGGTTTCTGACATGAGCTCCTGCCCTGAGTTTCCTCCATGATCAATTGTTGGTTTTGGTTGTGGTGTTTGTCACAGCAACAGATTGAACCTAGAACACATGTCCACAGATCAAACTGTCCTAAGCAATTCCTCATTGAGATGCTCTTCCAAGATGATTCTAGATTTTGTCAGGCTAACAATCAAAACTAACCAAATGACATACAGAGTCACACACACACACAAACACACACACACACACACTTTGAAATCTAGGTTGGTTCTTGACTGTAACCAACAAGATGAGGTATTAGTAATGTTCTGAGTTCTCTAACCCCAAACTCAAACACTTGACTTATTCTGCATTCTTCCTTTTAGAAACACATTTAAAAAAAAAAAAAAAAAACAGGAACCATGTTATGAGGAAGCCCATGTGTCACTATGGAAACTGGGTGTTTTAGTAGAGTTTTCAGCCAAATGAGATCAACTATTAATACATGCCAGCTCGATGATGTGGAGAAAGAGGAACACTCCTCCACTGCTGGTGAGATTGCAAGCTGCTACAACCACTCTGGAAATCAGTTTGTCAGTTCCTCAGAAGGTTGGACATAGTAATACCTGAGGAACCAGCTGTACCACTCCTGGGAATATACCCAAAAGAATAAGGACACATGTTCCACTATGTTCATAGCAGCCTTATTTATAATAGCCAGAAGCTGGAAACAACCCAGATGTCCTTCAACAGAGGAATGGATTCAGAAAATGTGGGACATTTACACAATGGAGTATTACTCAGCTATTAAAAATGATGAATTCATGAAATTCTGAGGCAAATGGATGGAACTAGAAAATATCATCCTGAATGAGTTAACCCAATCACAAAAGAAGGCACATAGTATGTACTCACTGATAAGTAGATATTAGCTCAAAAGCTCCAAATACTCAAGATACAATTCAAAGACTACATGAAGCTCAAGAAGAAGGAAGACTAAAATGTGGGTGCTTCAGTCCTTCTTAGAAGGAAAACAAAATACTCACAGAAGCAAACATGGAGATAATGTATAGAGCAGAGACTGAAGGAAAGGTCATCCAAAGACTGTCCCACCTCATGATTGATCCCATGTACAGTTACCAAACCCAGACACTATTGTGGATGCCAAGAAGTGCATGCTGAAAGGAGCCTGATATGGCTGTGTCCTGAGAGGCCTTGCCAGAGCCTTACAAATACAGAGACAGATGCTCTCAGCCAACCATTGGACTGAGCACAGGGTCCCCAATAGAGAAGTTAAGAGAAAGGACTGAAGGAGTTGAAGGGAATTGCGACCCCACAGGAAGAACAACAATATCAACCAACCAGTCCCCCAAGAGCTTCCAGGGACTAAGCCATCAGCAAAGGAGTACACATGGTTCCAGCTGCATATGTTGCAGAGGATGTCCTTGTCAGACATCAATGGGAGGAGAGGTCCTTGGTCCTATGAAGGTTCGATAGATGCCCCAGTATAGGGGAATAGATTTTGGGGAGGTGGGGGTGGGTGGGTGAGTGGGGGAACACCCTCATAGAAGCAGTAGAAGGGAGGATGGGATAAGGGATTTCTGGGAGGGGGGGAACTAGGAAAGGGGATAACATTTGAAATGTAAATAAAGAAAATATCCAATTTAAAAAAAGAAAGATATGCCAGCTGCTGTAGGCACAGCCCCTAGGGACACTAAATAAAACAGAAAAGGTAGCCCACTGCAAGCAAGGACAAATGGCTGTTGCTATAAGACACAATATTTGAGATTAATTTACTACCCATTAGCGAGTCCTCTACATGGCTGGGGACATTACCTGTACAATTCCCATCTACCGGATGACCAAAGATCTGAAAAGTTGACAAAGAGAATCCAGCTGGGCAAGAGCAGTTGTAGGATCCCAGGGTGTTGATGCAAATGAAGGTGGGACCACAAAGAGTTGAATTCCTGGAACACTCATCTACATCTAAACAGAATGTCAGAATGAGACAGAACAATGACATGTGAACCAGGAAATTGTTAGCAGGTAAAGCTCTGGCTGTGACTGAATGCATTTCACATTATGGTATGGCCACGAGCTGGTGGAAACCAGGGAGTGGAATGTGGTGAAGAATGACCTTCATAGACTCAGGAATCTGGACACTTGGTCCCCAGTTGGTGGTGCTGTTTGGAGAGGTTCAGAAGAAACCTGCTAGAGGACTTGATGGAGAAAGTACATCACTGGTCAGGGTGGGGAAGTGTAGCAAGCTTTGAGAATATATAGCTTCATCCTATTTTCTGTTTGCTTTCTCTGTTTGATATCTGTGTATGAGCTTTGTCTCTCAGCTTCCTGTTCCTGCTGTCATGTCTCCCACCCCTTGCCTTGCCTTCTACCTCTTGCCAGGTTCTCACACCATAATGAGCCCATCACTCTGAACACATAGACCAAACTAACTCTGTCTTCCTCAAGGTGCCATTGGTTATGGTTTCCTTCTTCTTTTTTTTCCCACAGCTCAGAAAAGTGACTAATACACTGTGGGATTGTGAAGACATGAAGCCACGTACACTTCACAGGACATGTCCAATTCCAACACTCTCAAAGTATGGTGAGAGGCAGAGATAAGAGAATCTTCAGATTCCCATGGGCCAGAAAACCTGATATATGCTACAGTCAACAGCAAAGAGACCCTGTCTCCAACAAGGTAGGGGGCAAGGACTGACACTCTGGTCTCCACACGCATGCCATGGCATGCACACATGGGAGTGTGCTGCCTCCCACACACCGAGGTCCTGAAAACCTGGCTAAGGCAGTGAGGGGATGAATAATGAATAAACACAGAGACACATGCACAGAAAAGCTGAGGTTTGGTAAGCTATGCTCCCTCTGATGGAGTGGTACCTCACAACAATCCAGAACCTCCATTAATTTGCTATCTACAGCATGGTGGGGGAAGAGTTGGTTAAACTTAGTAAGTAGGCAGCAGGCACCACAGCAACAGAAATAAGAAAGACCCCGTCTCATTAGTGTGAAAGGCAAGAATTGACTCCTAAAAGTTATTCTCTGACCACCACACATGCTCCATGATGTACACATGCCCACACTCATGGAAGGAAGAAGTAAGAGAGAGGGGGTAGAAGAGGAGAGGGAAGGAGGGAGGCAAACAGAGAGGGAGGGAGGGAAACAGAGAGGGAGGGAGTGAAAGAGAGAGAGGGAGGGAAAAAGGAGAAGAAGGGACAAGAGGGGAGGGAGGAATCTTCGCTTCAACTTTACAGATGAAAGTTTTAAACTCATCCTAAGTCCAAGCCCCTTATCACCATCCTTTCAATAAATGTTATTTGAGTTACTGGTCATAACCTCCACCTACCTTCACAGGATTCTTCCAGGCCCTGGAACACTTGCCCTCCTCCACTAGATTCAAGTCCTGAGTTGCACATACAATAATAGCTTCCAAGAGTGTTGTGGCAGGTTGCATATTCTGGGCAAGCATTGCCAGTCACACATTCATCTTCATCTGAGGAGTTGGGGATAAAATGAAGGAGAATTACTATGTTCATAGCAGCCTAATTTATAATAGCCAGAAGATGAAAAAAAAAAAAAAAAACAGAAGTCCCTCAACAGAGGAATGGATACAGAAAATGTGGTACATTTACACAATGGAGTACTACTCAGCTATTAAAAACAATGAATTTATGAAATTCTTGGGC
>NC_034607.1:24510522-24517625 GCF_900095145.1 Mus pahari | reverse complement strand
GAATGCCAGGGCCAAGAAGTAGGAGTAGGTGGATAGGGGAGCAGGGCAGGCGGAGGGTATTGGGTACTTTCAGGATAGCATTTGAAATGTAAATGAAGAAAATATCTAATAAAATATTGAAAATGCAGGAGAATTCAAGTGAGGGAGTAAGAAGTGAAGAATACATACTGGAAATGCACTCTGTGTGCTAACTGGTAGCTGACAAGATGAAGGCTTTCCCAATACACATGTATTCTCTTTTTAGCTTGGCAATATAGTAAAAATACAGTAAAAATGGCTATCTTGCTGAAAGCAATCTACAGAGTCAGTGCAATCCCCATCAAAATTCCAACTCAATTCTTCAGAGGGCTAAAAAAAAAAGCAATTCTCAAATTCATTTGGAATAACAAAAAACCCAGGATAGCGAAAACTATTCTCAACAATAAAAGAACTTCTGGAGGAATAAGCATTGGGGACCTTAAGCTGTACTACAGAGCAATCGTGGGGGAAAAAATGCATAGTATTGGTACAGTGACAGGCAGGTAGATCAATGGAATAGAACTGAAGACCCAGAAATGAACCCACACACCTACCTTCACTTGATCTTTGACAAAAGAGCTGAAACCATCCAGTAGAAAGAGAAAAAAAAAAAAGACAGCATTTTCAACAAATGGTGCTGGTTCAACTAGTGGTTAGCATGTAGAAGAATGTAAATTGATCCATTCTTACTTCCTTGTACAAAGCTCAAGTCCAAGTGGATCAAGGACCTCCACATAAAACCAGATACTCTGAAACTAATAGAAAAGAAAGGGCAGAAGAGCCTTGAACACATGGTCACAGGAGGGAAAGCTCCTGAACAGAACACCAATAGCTTATGCTCTAAGATCACGAATTGACAAATGGGACCTCATAAAATTGCAAAGATTCTGTAAGGCAAGGACACTGTCAATAGGACAAAATGGCAGCCAACAGATTGGGAAAAGATCTTTACCAACCCTACATCCAATAGATGACTAATATCCAATATATACAAAGAACTCAAGAAGTTAGACTTCAGAGAGCCAAATAACCCTATTAAAAAAATGGGGATCAGAGCTAAACAGAATTCTTAACTGAGGAAGCTCAAATGACCAAGAAGCACCAAAAGAAATGTTCAACACCCTTATTCATCAGGGAAATGCAAATCAAAACAACCCTGAGATTCCACCTCACACCAGTCAGAATGGCTAAGATCAAAAACACAGGTGACAGCAGATGCTGATGAGGATGTGGAAAATGAGGAACACTCCTCCTCTGCTGCTGGGATTGCAAGTTTGTACAACCACTCTGGAAATAAGTTTGTAAGTTCCTCAGAAAATTGGACATAGTACTACCTGAGGACCCAGCTGTATCATTCCTGCGCATACACCTAGAAGATGCTCTAACATGTAATAAGGACACATGTTCCACTATGTTCGTAGCAGCCACATATATATAGCCAGAAGCTGGAAACAACCCAGATGTCTTTTCACAAAGGAATGGATCCAGAAAATGTGGTACATTTACACAATGAAGTACTACTCAGCTATTAAGGAATTCATGAAATTCTTAGGCAAATGGATGGAACTAGAAAATATCATCCTGAGTGAGGTAACCCAATCACAAAAGACTACACATGGTATCCACTCACTGATAAGTGGATATTAGACCAAAAGCTCGGAATATCCAGGATACAATTCACAGACCACATGAAGATCAATAAAAAGGAAGACCAAAGTGTGGATACTTCAGTCCTTCTTAGAAGGGGGAACAAAATACCCATGAAAGGAGACAGAGAAACAAATTGTGAAGCAGAGACTGAAGGAAAGACCAACCAGAGACTGCCCCACCTGAGGATCTATCCTATATAGAGTTACCAAACCCAGGCACTATTGTGAATGCCAACAAGTGCTTGCTGACAGAAACCTGATATAGATGTCTCCTGAGAGGCCCTGCCAGATCCTTACTAATAAAGAGGTGGGTGCTCTCAGCCATCCATTAGACTGAGCACAAGGTCCCCAATGGAGGAACTAAAGAAAGGATACAGGGAGCTGAAGGGGTTTGCAGCCCCATAGGAGGAACAGCAATATGAACCAGCCAGTACCCACAGAGCATCCAAGTACTAAACCACCAACCAAAGAGTATACATGGAGGGACTCATGGCTCCAGCGCATATGTAACAGTGGATGACCTTGTCAGACACCAATGGGAGGAGAGGCCCTTGGTCCTGTGAAGGCTTGATGTCCCATAGTAGGGGAATGCCAGGACAGGGAAGCAGGAGTGGATAGGTTGGTGAGCAGGGGAAGGAGGGGGGGATAGGGGGTTTTTGGAGGAGAAACCGGGTAAGGGGATAACATTTGAAATGTAAAAAAGAGAAAATATCTATTTGAAAAGAACAAAAAAAAAGTGTGGGAAGAGACAGGAGGGAGAATTAGAGGGCCAAGAGAATGAATGGAAAACAGCAGCTAGGAAGGGTGCTTGTGGAGGTCATCTCTAGGACATGCTAGAGACCTGGGATGGGGAAGGCTCCCAGCAATCTATGGGAGTGGCCTTAGCCAAGCCTCCTAAGTGTGGAGATATGGAATCTGAAGTAACCACCTCATGTAGCCAGGAAGGATACCCGGGGTAGGGATAAGGGCACACACCTACCCATAAAACGTTTGACCCCAAATTTGTCCTATCTAAAAGAAATTCAGGGACAAAGATGGAGCAGAGACTGAGGGAATGACCAACCAATAACTGGCTCATGGAGACGTATCCCAAGGGCAAGCACCAATCCTTGACACTATGGAGATATTCTGTTGTTTTTTGCAGACAGGAACCTAGTATAACTGTCTTCTGAGAGGCTCCTCCTAGTACCTGATTGAAACAGATGCAGAGGCCCACAGCCAAATATTAGATGGATCTCAGGGAGTCTTATGGAAGAGTTGGGAGAAGGATTAAGGGCCTCAGAGAGGACAGGGACTCCACAAGAAGACCAACAGAGTCAACAAACCTGGACCCTTAAGGACTCTCAGAGACTGAGATACCAGTCAAAGAACATAGGCCCACTGCAAGTTTGTAGCAGATGTACAGTTCTGTCTTCATGTGCTCCCCCAACAACTGGAGTGTGGGGAGGCTGTTCCTAAAGTTGTTGCCTGTCTGTGGATCACATTCCCTTAATGGGGCTGCCTTGTATAGCAAAAGCCGGAGAGGATGCACCTAGCCCTGCAAAGACTTGATGTGACAGGGTGAAAGGATACCTTCTCAGAGGAGAAGGGGGAGGAGGGATACGGGAGGGACTATGTGAAAGGGAAAACAGGAGAAGGGGGCAGCAATTGAAATGTAAAGGGAATAAATAAATTAATTAATGGAGAAAAAACAAAAGTCTCAAGGGACAACATATGCTGGCAAGGATGTGGAGCAAGGGGAACACTCCTCCATTGCTGGTGGAAATACAAACATGTGCTTCTACAATGTGGTGGTTTCTCAGAAAAGTCGGAATAGTTCTACCTCAAAAACCAGCTATACCACTCTTGGGGATATACTCAAAATATCCTCCACTGTCCTAAAGGACACTTATACAACTATGTACATATCAACATTATTTGCAATGGTCAATGTAGCTGTAGTTGCTTAATCCACTCTAATCTCTCCAGCAGTGTTCCTCACTACCTGCCCCAATGTTTGGATTCTCGAATGAAAGACACACACACACACACACACACACACACACACACACACACACAGCCTTATATTTAATATGCCTTAATTAGCTGAATGGCTGGGCTACTTTATCTTCCACATTGCTGGCATACTCTCCTCTCCAATATTCCTAAATTATTACTTACTAAAACCTATATTCCATCCTGGCTGCCCCAGACCCAAGCATGTACTCCTCCTGGCCCACAATCCTAAACTCTTACATGTTGGTTGCCTCTCTGTCCTACATTGCTCAAGCCAAGTCCCACCTCCCTGCCCAGCCACTGCCTGCTGCAACTTTATTTACCAAACAAAGCCAACTGGGGATCAGGAACCCTCAGCATCTTACATACAGAGATGTGGATTCCCATGTGATTTTAGAAACCCAAATAACATAATGCAAACATTAAACTAAATCCACAATAGCCAGAAACTAGAAATAATCCAGATATTCCTCGACTGAAGAATGGATAAAGAAAATGTGGTTCATTTACACAATGGAATACTACTCAGCTATTAAAAACAAAGACATCATGAATTTTGCAGACAAATCAATGAAACTAGAAAACATTATCCTGAGTGATGTAACACAGACCCAAAAAAGACATGCGTGGTATGTTCTCTCTTATAAGTGAATATTAGCCATAAAGTACAGGATAACCATGCTACAATCCACAGACCCAAAGAAGCCAAATAACAAGGAAGGCCCAAGGGAGGATGCTTGAATCTTTCTCAGAAGAGGAAATAAAATAGACATTGGAAATGTATGGAGGAAGGAACTGGTTGGGAGAGATGATGGCAAGGAGAACAGAGTGGAGGTTTCAGGTGTAGAGAGAGAGAGAAAGGAAATCAATATAGGAAGAGGGAAGCATTCATTAAGATGTACCAGAGGCCTAGGACAAGGGGAGGCCCTAGGGAGTCTATGGGGATAACTCTAGCTGAGACTACTAAGCAGTGGGGGATATGGAGTCTGAAGAAGCAATATCCTGTCGTCAAGAGGACTCCCAGTGGAGGGAAATGTACAGCAACCCACCCACAAAACCTTCCACCCATAATGTGCCCTGCCTACAAGATGTGAAGGGATCAGTGGAGATACAGTGGAGACAGAGAGAGTGGCCAACCAATGACTGGCCCAAATTGAGATCCATCCCATTGGCAAGCACCAGTCCCTAACACTCATAATGGTACTCTGCCATACTTGCATGCAGGAGCCTAGCATAACTGCCCTTTGAGATGCTCCACCCAGCAGCAAATGGAAACAATTGCAGAGATCCACATTCAAACATTAAATGGAGCTCTGGGAGTCTTACGGAAGAGTTGGGGGAAGAAATTGAGGGACCTGGAAGGGACAGGTACTCCACAGGAAGAACCAACAGAGTCAACTAATCTGAACTCTTAGGGGCTCCCAGAGACTGAATCACCAACCAAAAATGGCCTCGTCCTAGACACACACACACACACACACACACACACACACACGTAGCAGATGTGCACTTTAGTCTTCCTGTAGATCCCCTAAAAGTTTTAGCAGGGCCTGTCCCTGCCTCTATTACCTACCACTGGATCCCCTTCCCCTAGCTGGACTGCCTTGTTAGGCTTCAGTAGGAGAGGATGTACCCAATCCTGAAGTGTGACTTGATGTGCCAGGGTGGGGTGATACACAAGTTGGGCCTCTGCCTCCTCAGAGGAGAAGATGGTGAAATAGAGGGAGGAGCTGTGTAAGGGGATGACTGGGAGGATAGAGGAACTGATATTGGAATATAAATAGAATAAATAAATAAATAGGAAAAAAACAAAAAATTGCAAGGACCAGGTGTTGCAAACCTTCACAAGTGGAGCCATTCAAGACAAAGCCTGGTTGGCAGGTACAGCTGTAGCTTCCCACAGAGTTAGAGCAGCTGGAATACTTAGGGCAGATCCCGATTGTCAGACACTCATCAACATCTGCAGGGCAGCAAAAGAGAGTGAGTGAACTATGTGCTGTGTGCTGACCACCAAAGACCTGGGGCAGAGAGCCTGAGGATATTACCTGCGCAGAGAAAATGATCCGAACTTCCCAGGATCCAGTCTTTCCCAGTGGAAGAAGAGAAGCCACTAAGACAGCTGCACCTGGCTCTCCCCAGGATATTGGTGCAGACTGAGTTAGGACCACAAGGTGAGTCACTTTGAAGACATTCGTTAATATCTGAGCAAAGAAAGGGGCTGGAGTGACAAACTGCCCTTGCTCTGGAATTAATATGAGCCTCCTTCTGTGAGTTCATTATCTGGTGACTTTGGTGGGGTCTAGGGTTCCTCTTTTTAAATCTAAGTAGTCTTATGGTTCCAAGTTCATAAAAGTAGGTTACTAAGTCAAACACCACTGACCTCCTACCAAACACAAGCAGGCTTTGATAGAACATGAACACTTGTGTAGCGATTTCTTCTGAACTGAAGCATTCCTCTCTGAAGGAGGAAGGGACTCCTAAGAATAAGGAACTCAAAACACCTTCAACATCAGATTCACAAGGTTCCTTCCCTTGAATAAATGATTAATACACAATTCAGCTGCTTGAGTATGATGTAGGAATAATTTCTTCAGTGGTAAGAGTAGATATTTATTCATGTCTCCCTCAGGAAGCCGTACAACAGAAACTCACCTTGACATTCCACTCCTGGGCCTTGAAAGTTGGTTTGTCCATTGCTGGACAGGAAGCCTCGTTTACAGGTGCAATAATAACCGTCTGCGGTGTCAGTGCAGGTGGCATAAGCTGGGCAAGTGGTAGTGTCTTGGCACTCATTCACACCTAGGTAGCATGCAGAGAAGCATATGGATGTGTGTAAAACACTAGAATAGGGCTTTCAAGGAGTCACAAAAAGGAATGGAGGAGTCACACCCTAGAGTCTTCTGCCTGTGAGGGAGATCTTATGCATGTCTTGGCCATGTGAGAAACAAAGGAAAATAGATGGAGTGACTGGTTTTTATAAGAACAGCTTAGAGACAAGCATGCAGTAAGAGGCTTAACCACCAACCAAAGAATATACATGGACTGGACCTAGTCCTGCTGCATATATGTGGCAGATATGTGCCTTGGTCTTCATGTGGGTTATAAACAACTGGAGCAGGGGGCTATCTCAAAAGCTGTTGCCTGTACATGCTATATGTTCTTCTAGCCTGGGCTGCTTGGTCTGGCCTCAGTAGGAAGAGGATGCCTTTAGCCAGGGTTGGGGAAATCCAAGGGATTCCCTCCAGCTCAGAGGAGAAGGAAAGGGGGATGGAAATGAGAATGGGGGGGGGGAAGAATTGTGGGAGGAGGTGACCAGGAGGGGGGCAGATGTAAAGTGAATTTAAAGAAAGAAAGAAAGAAAGGAAGGAAGGAAGGAAGGAAGGAAGGAAGAAAGAAAGAAAGAAAGAAAGAAAGAAAGAAAGAAAGAAAGAAAGAAAGAAA
>NC_034607.1:24506958-24510397 GCF_900095145.1 Mus pahari | reverse complement strand
GACAGCTGGACTCTGAGGAGTTCTGACACAACCCAGATCACAGGAAGGACAGGCTCCAGTTAGATATAGTGAGGAGAGGTAGCACTAGTGAGAATCGGATAGCATGAAGCAAGCATAAGAACATAAGCAACAGAAATCCATAGCAAGTTCTGGATACACCATCATACCAGAAAAGCAAGATTCGGATCTAAAATTGCTTCTCATGATGATAATAGAGAACTTAGAGAAGGACATAAATAACTCCCTTAAAGAAATACAGGAGAATACAAGTAAACAGATAGAAGCCATTAAAGAGGAAACACAAAAATTCCTTAAAGAATTACAGGAAAACACAATCAAACAGGTGAAGGAATTGATCAAAACCATCCAGGATCTAAAAATGGAAATAAAAACAATAAAGAAATCACAAAGGAAGACAACCCTGGAGTTAGAAAACCTAGGAAAGAGATCAGGAGTCAGAGATGCAAGAATCACCAACAGAATACAAGAGATAGGAGAATCTCGGGTGCAGAAGATTATCATAGAAAACACTGACACAAAAGTCAAAGAAAATGCAAAATGCAAAAAACTCCTAACCCAAAACATCCAGAAAATCCAGAACACAACGAGAAGACTAAACCTAAGGATAGTAGGTCTAGAAGAGAGCAAAGATTCCTAATTTAAAGGGCCAGTCAATATCTTCAACAAAATTATAGAAGAAAACTTCCCTCACCTAAAGAAAGAGATGCCCATGAACATACAAGAAGCCTACAGAACTCCAAATAGACTGGACCAGAAAAGAAATTCCTCCCATCTAATAATAGGCAAAACACCAAATGCACTAAACAAAGAAAGAATACTAAATGCAGTAAGTGAAAAGGTCAAGTAACATATAAAGGCAGATCTATCAGAATTACACCAGACTTCTCAACAGAGACTATGAAAGCAAGAAAATCCTGGGCAGATCCTAAGAGAACACAAATGCCAGCCCAGGTTACTATGCCCAGCAAAACTCTCAATTGCCATAGATGGAGAAACCAAAATATTCCATGACAAAAACAAATTTACACAATGTCTTTCAATAAATCCAGCCCTACAAAGGATAATAGATGGAAAACACAGGAGAGAAACTACACCCTAGAAAAAGCAAGAAAGTAATCTTTCAACAAACCCAAGATGGCTAGACAAACATGATTCAACGTCTAACAACAAAAATAACAGGAAGTAAAAATCACTTTTCCTTAATATCTCTTAACATCAATGGATTCATATGTAAAGAGGACCCAGCATTTTGCTGCATACAGGAAATGCACCTCAGTGACAAAGGCAGACATTCCAAGCAAATGGTCCCAAGAAACAAGCTGGAATAGCCATTCTAATATCAAATATAATCAACTTTCAACCAAAAGATATCAAAAAGGATAAGGAAGGACACTTCATACACATCAAAGGAAAAATCTACCAAGATGAACTCTCAATTCTGAACATCTATGCACATCACAGCACATTACAGTACCTTCTCCAAAACTGACCATATAATTGGTCATAAATCAGGCCTCAACAGATACAAGAAGATTGAAATGATCTCATGTATCCTATCAGATCACCACGGACTAAGGCTGTTCTTCAATAGCAACAAAAACAATGGAAAGGCTGGACAACACACTACTCAATAATAATTTGGTCAAGGAAGAAATAAAGAGATCTTGTGCTCCAAGTCACTCAGGGACCAGTCTGAACCAGTGAGAGTGCGGACTACAGAAGTGACACAGCTTCTGGGTCAAACCCCATTTTGGGCTCCAGACATCCAGGCACCTTCCTCACCAGAGGGGAGGTGTCCACCAGGGAGGGCTCTCACTGCCTGAGCAGGTGAGAGAGTCATCTTGTGTCCCAGGTCCCTTGGAGACTAGTCTGTGCAGGTGAGCTTGCAAACTACAGAGGCGACACATATTCTGGGATAGGCCCCGTTTCAGGCCTACATCTTCAGCCAGGTGGCAGGGCTGAATGCCAGACCTCTGTGCACCTTCCCTGCAAGATGAGAGCTTGCCTGTGGAGAGTACTCTGACCACTGAGACTCAGGAGAGAGTTGGACTCCCAGGAGTGCTGACCTGCTTGTGGACGTTGTACATCGTGGTGCGGAGCCTAGTGCGCACCACGCTATATAGCCCCGGCTGACCTGCTTGTGGACGTTGTACATCGTGGTGCGGAGCCTAGTGCGCACCACGATGTACAACGTCCACAAGCAGTTAAAGGGCCAGCAAGTATGTTCAACAAAATTATAGAAGAAAACTTCCCAAACCTAAAGAACGAGATGCCCATGAACATAAAAGAAGCCTACAGAACTCCAAATAGACTGGACCAGAAAAGAAATTCCTCCCAACACATAATAATCAGAACAACAAATGAACTAAATAGAGATAGAATATTAAAAGCAGTAAGAGAAAAAGGTCAAGTAACATATAAAGAATTACACTATTAGAATTACACCAGAATTCTCACCACAGACTATGAAAGCCAGAATATCCTGGACAGAGGTTATACAGACCCTAAGAGAACAGAAATGCCAGCACAGGCTACTTACCCAGCAAAACTCTCAATTATGATATATGGGGAAACCAAAGTATTCCATGATAAAACCAAATTCACACAATATCTATCCACAAATCCGGCCTGTCAAAGGATAATAAAGGAAAATCACAAACACAAGGATGGAAACTACACCTTAGAAAAAGCAGAAAGTAATCCTTCAACAAACCTGAAAGAAGACAGCCGCAAAAACAGAATCCCAACTTTAACAACAAAAATAACAGGAAGCAATTCCTTTTCTTTAATTTCTCTTAACATCAATGGACTCAATTCCCCCAATAAAAAGATAGACTAATAGACTGGCTACACAAACAGGACCCAACATTTTGCTGCTTACAGGAAACCCACCTCAGAGAAAAAGACAGACGCTACCTCATAGTGAAAGGCTGGAAAACAATTTTCCAAGCAAATGGTCCAAAGAAACAAGCTGGAGTAGCCATTCTAATATAGAATAAAATTGGCTTCCTTCCCAAAGTTATCAAAAAAGACAAATACAGGCACTTCGTACTCTTCAAAGATAAGATCTACCAAGATGAACTCTCAATTCTCATCAAAGATAAGATCTACCAAGATGAACTCTCAATTCTGAATATCTATGCTCCAAATACAAGGGCAGCCACATTCATTAAGGAAACTTTAGTAAAGCTCAAAGCACACATTGCACTTCACACAATAATAGTGGGAGACTTCAACACCCCACTCTCATCAATAGATAGATCCTGGAAACTGAAACAAAACAGAGACACATGGACACTAACAGAAGTTATGAAACAAATGGATTTAACAGATATCTACAGAAAATTTTATCCTAAAACAAAAGGATATACCTTCTTCTCAGCAACACATGGTACCTTCTCCAAAACTGACCATATAA
>NC_034607.1:24495450-24505450 GCF_900095145.1 Mus pahari | reverse complement strand
AATACAGAAAACACAATCAAACAGATGAAGGATCTAAAAATGGAAATAGAAACAATAAAGAAGTCGCAAAGGGAGGAAACCCTGGAGATGAAAAACCTAGGAAAGAGATCAGGAGTTACAGATGCAAACATCACCAACAGAATATAAGGGATAGAAGAGTGAATCTCAGGCATAGAAAATACCATAGAAGATACTGACAAAACAACCAAAGAAAACACAAAGTGCAAAAACCTCCTAATCCAAAACACCCAGGAAATTCAGGACAATGAAAAGACCAAACTTAAGACTGGAAAATCTAGATGAAATGGATGATTTTATAGACAGATACCACATATCAAAGTTAAATCAGGATCAGATAAGCTATCTAAACAGTCCCATAACTTTCAAGGAAGTAGAAGAACTCATTAAAATTCTCCCAACCAAAAAAAAAAAAAAAAAAAGCCCAGGGCCACATGGTTTTAGTGCAGAATTCTAACAGACTTTCAAAGAAAACCTAGTACCAATACTTCTCAAATTATTCCACAAAATAGAAAGAGAAGGAACACTACCTAATTCATGTTGTGAAGCCACTGTTATGCTGATACATAAACCACACAAAGACCAAACAAAGAGAACTTCAGACCAATTTTGCTTATGAATATCAATGCAAAATACTCAATAAAATTCTTGCAAACCAAATCCAAGAGCACATCAAAACCATCATTCACCATGATCCAGTAAGCTTCATCCTAGGGATGTAGGGATGGTTAATATATGAAAACCCATCAACCTATTCCATGATATAAACAAACTCAAAGATAAAAATCACATGATCACCTCATTAGATGCTGAAAAAGCCTTAGACAAAAATACAACACCCCTTCATGTTAAAAGTATTGGAGATATAAGGAATGCAAGACATATACTTGAACATAATAAAAGCAATATACACCAAACCACCAGCCAAAATCAAATTAAATGGAGAGAAACTTGGAGCAATCCCACTAAAATCAGAAACAAGACATGACTGCCCACTCTCTTTCTATTTATTCAATAGAGTGCTCAAAGTTCTAGATAGAGCAATTAGACAACAAAAGGAGGTCAAATGAATATGAATTGGAAGGAAAGAAGTCAAGATATCACTATTTGATCATGATATGACAGTATACATAAGTGACCCCAGAAATTCAACCAGAGAACTCCTATAGTTCATAAACAACTTCAGCAAAGTGGCTGGATATAAAATTAACTCACCCCTTTCCAGCCTGTGCCTTCCACCAGGCAAATCAGCAGCTTGTCTTCCCCTCTGAAGATCCCAGTCTAAAGTCCTCCCAGGAAATCTGCTGCACCCAGGACAACAGGACGGAGCATCAGCATGTCTGTCCCTCTGAAGACCCCACAGTCTGAAGGCCTCCCAGGAGATATACTGCACCCAGGGCAACAGATCATTGGTGTGCATGCCCCCCTGAAAGCCCCCGTAGTCTGAAGCCCTCCCAAGAGATCTGCTACAACAAGGACCACAAGTCCCCAAGGAGATCTACAGCAACCCAGGGACACAGGAGGCAGACTCCAGACAGAGACACCCAGGCCAGTTAACAGATAAACAGATGACAAGCACAAGACCATAACCAACAGAAGCTAATATACTTTGCCACCATCAGAACCCAGTTCTCCCACCACATCAAGCCCTGGATACCCCAGCACACCTGAAAACCAGGACACTGACATAAAATCCTATCTCATGAAGATAATAGAGTCCATTAAGGAGGATATAAATGACTCACTGAAAGAAATACTTGAAAATGCAGGTAAACAGAAGCCTTAAAAAGGAAACAAATAATTCCCTTAAAGAAATACAGGAAAACACAATCAAACAGGTGAAAGAACTGAACAAAGTGGTTCAAGACCTTAAAAATGAAGTAAAAATCATAACAAAAACACGAAGGGAGGAAACCCTGGAAAGGGTAAACCTAAGAAAGAGTACAGGAGCTACAGATGCCAACATCAGCAACAGAATACAAAGATAGAAGAGAGAATCTCAGACATAGAAGACACCTTAGAAGATATTGACAAAAAGGTCAAAAAATGCTAAACATTTAAAAAAAAAAAACCCAACCCAAAACATCCAGGAAGTTCAGGACACAATGAAAAGACCAAACCTAAGAATAATAGGATAGAAGAGAGCAAAGATTCCCAGCTCAAAGGACCAGAAAACATCTACAAAATCAAAGAAGAAAACTTCCCCAACCTAAAGAAAGATATGGCCATAAATGTACAAGAAGCCTACAGAACACAAAATAAAACCCTCTCATCACATAATAAATCAAAACACTAAATGCACAGAACAAAGAATATTAAAAGCGTTAAGGGAAAAAAAGCAAAGTAACATACAAAGGCAGACCTATTAGAATTACAACAGACTTAACCTTCACAATAGTCACAAATAATATAAATTATCTGTGGCAACTCTAATCAAACAAGAGAAGGATCTGTTTGACAACAATTTCAAGTCTCTCAAGAATGAAACTGAAGAAGACCTCAGAAAATGGAGAGATCTCCCATGTTCATGAATTAGTAGGGTTTACATAGCGAAAATGGTCATTTCACCAAAAGCAATCTACAGATTCACCACAATCCCCATCAATATTCCAACACAACTAATTCTTCACAGACATGGAAAGAGCAATTCTAAATTTCATGTGGGAAAAAAAAACAGGATAGCGAAAACAATTATGAACAATAAAAGAACTTCTGAGGGAAATCACCATCCTTCCCCTCATGCTGTACTACAAAGTAATAGTGACAGAAACTGCATGGTATTGGTACAGAGACAGACATGTTTATTAGTGGGATGGAATTGAAGACCCAGAAATAAAACTGCACACTTATGGACACTTGATCTTTGACAAAGAAGCCAAAAATATACAATGGAAAAAAAGAATGCATCTTCAATAAACAGTACTAGTCTAACTGGCAGTCTGTATGTAAAAATAAATAAATATAAATCCATATTTGTCACTTTGCACAAAGCTCAACTCCAAGTGGATCAAGGACCTCCACATAAAACCAGATATACTGAATCTAATAAAAGAGAAAATGGAAAAGAGCCTCAAACCCATTGGCACAGGGAAAATTTCCTAAACAGAACTCCAATGGCTCAAGCTCTAAGATATAGAGTTGATAAATGGAAAAACAAAAGAGCTGATAAAGGGGACCTCATGAAACTGGAAAGTTTTTGTAAGGCGACAGACATAGTCAATAGGACAAATCGGCAACCTACAGATTGGGGAAAAAAAATCTTCACTATTCTCTGATTTCTTTATCATCCAGTTAATTATTTGTATAAAGGAGGGCTAATTATTTCTTTGAGTTAACTTTTATCCAGCCCCTTTTCTGAAGGGGTTTTTAAGCTGTGGACGCTTATGGAAGAATAGGAGGAAGGATTGCAGGCTCTGAAGGAGATAGGAACTCCACAGGAAGACTAACAGAGTCAACTAACCTGGACCCTTTGAGGGTTTTAGAGTCTGAACCACCAACCCAAGAACATAACATGAGCTGAACCTAGGTCTCCCCGCACATATGTAGCTGATAGGCAGTTTGGTCTTCATGTAGGTCCCAAATAACTGGAAATGGGACTAGTCAAAAGCTGTTGCCTATAGGTGGGATATGTTCTTCTAGATGGGCTGACTTGTAAGGCCTCAGAGGGAAGAATGCCTAGCCTCGAAGAGACTTGAAGTGCCAAGGTGGAGGGATACCCAGGGACCCACACCCACTCTGAAGGAAAGGGGGAGAAGGAGGAAGAATTGTGTGAAGGAGTGACCAGGAGAGGGGCAGAGAGCAGGATGTAAAGTGAATAAGTAAAAATAAATAAATAAATAAATAAATAAATAAATAAATAAATAAATAAATAAATAGAGAAAAAGATACACCTCAGAAAATGGAGTACAGAACTAAGCAGAAAATTATCAACCGAGGAATTTCTAATGGCTTAGCAGCACTTACAGAAATGCTCAACATCCTTAGTCATCAAGGAAATACAAATCAGAATGACCCTGAGATTCCACCTTACACTCATCAGATTGGCTAAGATCAAAAACCCGAGTGACAGAGCATGTTGATGAGTATGTGAAGCAAGAGAAGACCCCTCCATTGCCAGTGAGACTGCAAACTTGTACAACCACTCTGGAAATCAAGTTGGCAGATTCTCAGAAATTTTGAAATAGTTTTACCCCAAGACCCAGATATACCGCTATACCACTCCTGGGCATGTACCCAAAGAATGTTCCATCCTATCACAAAGACACTTGCTCAACTATGTTCATAGATGCCTTATTCAGAACTTAAATTGGAAATCATCTAGATGTCCTTCAACTAAGGAATGGATTTTAAAATGCGGTACACTCACACAATGGAGTATTACTCAGCTATCAAAAATAATGATAACATGAAATTTGTAGGCAGGTGGATGGAACTAGAAAAGATCATCCTGAGAGATGTAATCTAGATCCAAAAGGTGTGTACTTGCTTATAAATGGACACTATCCATAAAAATACAAGACACCCATGCTACAATTCACAGAAGCAAAGAACTGAATAACAAGGTGGGCTCAAAGAAGCATATGAATCTCCCTAAGAAGGAGAAATAGAATAGATATCTTGGGTGGATGGGAGTGGGGACTGAATGGGAGTGGGATACATATGGACACAGGAGTGATCGGGTGGAGAAGGATGGAGGGAATTGGAGGATCATCTCTGGGACAAGCTAGAAACCTAGGGTAATGGAAACTCTCGGGAAAGTGACCCTAGCTAAGACTCCCTGCATGGTGGGTATGGAGCCTAAACCAGCTATCTCCTGTAACCAGGCAAGACTTCCACTGGATGGACTGAGACACCAACCCACCTACAAAACCTTTGACCTACAATTTGTCCTGCCTACAAGATGATCTGGGATAAAGGTGGCACAGAAATTCAGGGAGTGGCCAATGAATGACTGGTCCATCTTGAGGAGCATGCCATGAGAGGGAGACCCTCTGACACTCTTAATGATATTCTGTTATACTTTCAGGAAAGAGCTCAGCATAATTGTCATCAGCGAGGCTTTACCCATCAACTGATAGGAACAGATACAGAGACCCATGGAAATAAGTCAGAACTTGGGGAATCCTACAAAAGAGGGGGATGAAGGATTGTAGGAGCCAAAAGGGTCCAGCACACCACAAAAAAAAAAAGATAAGTTATATTTTCTGAAGAAGTAAAAGTTTTCAATTCAATAAACAAAATCTAATGAAGTGTGCATCGGGCATTTTAAGTATACCTTTCTAAAATAATAGTGTTGAGCTTTTGGGGGAGAGTGTTTGTATATATTATGTGTTTATGTAGAGGAAGTATGTTACATGTGTATATGTATGAGTTGTGTTATTATGTCGGGGAGGTTCTGTGTATGTATGTGTGTATATGTGAGTGTCTGTACATGTTTGTGTGTGGTATGTTGGGAGAGGTGTGTGTGTGTGTGTGTGTGTGTGTGTGTGTGTGTGTGTGTGTGTGTGTGGCAATAACACAATTAAAGAAAAAGTCCAGAAATGTAAAGAGTGGCAGGAGTGGGGACATGGGAGAGGTTGAAGGGAGGAAAGAGAGGGCAAATGATATAATTATATTTTAATATTCAATTATTTTAAATAGAAAATAAAAGAAAAATAGAACATGAAGTTGGGAGGAAAGGTGATGAGGAAAATAAAGGAGGAACTGGAAGAAGGGGAATATAGGTGTTGATTTTAAATAAAATACTTAAAAATAACATTAATTTTAAAAGAGGGCATAGACCTAGGAGGCAGGGGTGATGGTGGTTCTGGGAAGAGACAGAGGAGAAATGAGAGGTGAATGCACTCAAAACACACAGCATCTTTGTACGACAATCTTAAAGAATTAACACGAATGTCATAGATTTAGGTGAGTTGTCTTGATTATGTAAGAAAATGCCTCACAAGAACCCCTTCAGGGGAGAAGGGTTGATTTTCAAGGAAAGCACTCTGACAGAAGCAGAGGTCACACTGTATCTGCAGTCCTGAACTAGAGAGATAAATGATGTTCTGTAGGCTTTCCCCTATTTCACCCAGTCCAAGACCCACAATTTTGGGAGCTAGCCATCTAGGAGAGATGAGAAAGTCATAGATCATTTTGCATGGTTGTAATGGATAGACTCTTAAAAATGCAAGAGAGTTCATCTCAGAACTGATTCTTGTTATGCCTTTCCTATTTATTATTAAATAGTATGATGATCCCTGGGCATTAGCCCACCCTGATGGGCAGATTTTCTGCAGATTTTTTTTTTTGTTTTTTGAGACAGGGTTTCTCTGTGTAGCCCTGGCTATCCTGGAACTCACTCTGTAGACCAGGCTGGCCTCAAACTCAGAAATCCACCTGCCTCTGCCTCCCAAGTGCTGGGATTACAGGCGTGCACCACCACCGCCCAGCTAGATTTTCTGCAGATTAACAAAGATGCACTCTCATGTAGTAATGCTATGTAGAGAAATAGATGATTTCTTAATTCCTAATAATGATCCTATGGAATTCCTTGATGTATATAGGTAATTTTGAGCCCTCTATGTATGAAGGCTACAACTAGTACTTGGTAAACCTTCATGTGTCACAGGTTAATTGCAGTAAGATAAAAAGAAGGCCTGAAATGGATTTATGATCAAGGAAAACATGACTTTTAGGCTAGCCATAAAAACATAATCTGATAACTGAAGGTCATAAACTGGGAATGAACAATTTATTGTAGGTTCAAGTATGGAAGATAAAACATTGACTGGATTTATCTATACAAAACCTAATGAGACACTAGACAGATGATTTGCCTCTTGACAAAACCATGCTAACTTAAGACATAAGAATTATTGTTTTAAACTCTTAATAAGTCTATGAAGCTAGTGACAGATAATGAATGTTTAATTAGATAACCAGTCTTAATGGAAACACGTGCAAAATATCCCTGATGTACTGAAGACCCAGAAATGAACCCACACACATATGGTCACTTAATATTTGACAAAGGAACTAAAACCATCCAGTGGGGAAAAAGAAGACAGCATTTTTAATAAATGGTGCTGGTTCAACTGGCAGTCAGCATGTAGAAAAATGCAAATCAATCCATTCTTATCTCCTTGTACAAAGCTCAAGTCCAAGTGGATCAAGGTCCTCCACATAAAACCAGATACACTGAAACTTATAGAGGAGAAAGTGGGGAAGAGCCTCAGACACATAGACACAGGGGGGAAATTCCTGAACAGAACATCAATGACTTATGCTCTAAGATCAACAGTAGACAAATGGAACCTCATAAAATTGCAAAGCTTCTGTAAGGCAAAGGACACTGTCAATAGGACAAAAAGGCAACCAACAGATTGGGAAAAGATCTTTACCAATCCTACATCTGATAGAGGGCTAATATCCAATATATACAAAGAACTCAAGAAGTTAGACTCCAGAAAATCAAATAACCCTATTAAAAAAAAATGGAGCTCAGGGCTAAACAAAGAATTCTCAACTGAGAAATATTGAATGGCTGAGAAGCACCTAAAGAAATGTTCAACACCCTTAGTCATCAGGGAAATGCAAATCAAAACAACCCTGAGATTCCACCTGACACCAGTCAGAATGGCTAAGATCGAAAACTCAGGTACAGCAGATGTGGAGAAAGAGGAACACTCTTCCATTGCTGATGGAATTGCAAGATGGTACAACCACTCTGGAAATCAGTTTGACAATTCCTCAGAAAATTGAACATAGTATACCACTATACCACTCCTGGGCATCTACCCAGAAGATGCTCCAATATGTAATAAGGACACATGCTCCACTATGTTCATAGTAGCCTTATTTATAATACCCAGGAGCTGGAAAGAACCCAGATGTCCTTCAAGAGAGGGATGGATACAGAAAATGTGGTACTACTCAGCTGTTAAAAATGATGAATTCATGAAATTCTTAGACAAATGGGTAGAACTAAAAAATATCATCCTGAATGAGGTAACCCAATCACAAAAGAGCACACATGGTAGGCACTCACTGATAAGTGGATATTAGCCCAAAAGCTCTAAATAACCAAGATACAATTCACAGGCCACATGAAGCTCAAGAAGAAGGAAGACCAAAGTGTGGGTGCTTCGGTCCTTCTTAGAAGGAGACCAAAATACTTCAGGAGCAAATATGGAGATAAAGTGTAGAGCAAAGACTGAAGGAAAGGCCATCCAGAGACTGCCCTGTCAGGAACTATAAAGGGGGCCCAGGGGATGCCCTGGGGAAGGAAAGACCCATGCCCTGCCAGAGTTTTACCTATTCTCTGGTCTGTCAGGTGTGGGAGAGCTGCCACACACTCTCCACTCAGCCCTGTGTGGGCATTCAAGCCTCTGACTCACTCTTCAGGGGGTGGAGAAGGGGCAGCCCTACCTGAGAACCCCAGAGCTACTTTGCTAAAGCCACCAGGTTTATAGGAGAGAGGGATAAGGAAAAAGAGGTTCCCAACACTGGCAAGATTGAGTGCAGCGGATCTTGGCTGGAGCACAGGAAGGCCTTCGAATGGGGGATTAGAAATGGCTCATTAGGAGAAAGCCTGTCCCAGCCTTCAAGCACAGTGGGCCTTGATGAGCAGAGACATTCTATGGTTTTAGAGCTTTATTGTAGAAAGGCAGGGAAAAAGAGAGGAGAGAGAGAGAGAGAGAGAGAGAGAGAGAGAGAGAGAGAGACTAGAAAGAAAGAGAGAAAGAGGGAGAGAGGAGAAAAGACAAAGAGAGAGGAGAGAGGAGTGAGAGAAGACAGAGAGAGAGGGTGAGAGTAAGGGGTAAGAGGTAAGAGAGTGAGAAGTAAGATAGACAAGTAAGAGAGCGAGGTGGGGCTGAACAGCCCTTTTTATATTCTTTACTGTTGCTAGGTAACTGGGGAGGAGTTTAGTCTGAAGGTCAGAAGCCTGGGCCATTGCCTACGTGACTTCTAGCCATGCTTCTCTTGTGGGAGCTGTGGGGGTCAGTAACTTAGGCAGGAGCCAGAGTTCCAGGAGCATAAGGGAATGCTTACCATGTCATAAAGGTGAATTATCAACCTTCGGGGTTCAGACCTCAGCTCAACTGGAGACCAGCCTGCAATTCCCCACACTGCCCCACCTGGGGATTTGTCCCATATACAGACACCAAACCCAGACACTATTGCGGATGCCAAGAAGTGCATGCTGAAAGGAGCCTGATATGGCTGTCTCCTGAGAGGCCCTGCCAGAGCCTTACAAATACAGAGACGGATGCTCACAGCCAACCATGGGATGAGTGCAGCATCCCCAATAGAAGAGTTAGAGAAAGAACAGAAGGAATTGAAGGGGATTGTGACCCCACAGGAAGAACAATATCAACCAACCAGACCCCCAAGAGCTCCCAGAAACTAAGCCCTAAAAAAAAGCAGTATGCATGGCTCCAGCTGCCTATGTTGCAGATGATGGTTTTATCAGGCATCAATGGGAGGAGAGGTCCTTGGTCCTATGAAAGCTCAATTGATGCCCTAGTGTAGAGGAACTGAGGGCAGAGAGGTTGGAATGGTTGAGTAGGTGGAGGAACACCCTCTAAGAAGCAGGGGGAGGAAAGATGGGATAGGGGATTTGGGGAGGGAGGGTAGACCGGGAAAGGGGATAACATTTGAGATGTAAATAAAGAAAATATCCAATTAAAAAAAAGAAAATAATTTTAAAAATAGAATAAAAATAAAACATCATTGTTTTAACTTCTTATTCAATTTATGGTTTGAATTTATGTTTGAACTTGTTGTGAACTTTTGAAAAATGATGCTGGGGGATGCGCATGGCGGAGGCGGAGCTGCGGCTGTGGCGGCGGCTGCGGCAGCAGCGTCCGGGGTCAGGCTGCAGGGTGGCAGCCCGCGGCGGGCTCCAGAGTGCCATTAAGGGGCAATTACAAGAATTAGGAGCCTGCGTGGCCCAGGCTGATCCGGCACCAGCACCTTTCCCCGCCCGAGGAGGGGTGTT
>NC_034607.1:24493511-24495439 GCF_900095145.1 Mus pahari | reverse complement strand
AAATGTAAATAAAGAAAATAATAATAATAAAAAAAAAGAAAAAAGAAAAATGATGCTTATAATACCATGTGATCATGTATCCTGAAAAAGCAGAACTAGGAACAATGACAGTACGAGAGCAGAGAGAGCAACAAGGCTTCTTATTACCATGAGACAGGAGTTTTCTTTTCCTACACAGGGTTTCTGTGTAGCCCTAGCTGTCCTGGAACTCACTCTGTAGACCAGGCTGGCCTCTAACTCAGAAATCCACCTGCCTCTGCCTCCCAAGTGCTAGGATTAATGGCGTGTGCCACCACCGCCCGGCAGAGATGGGACTTTTCTTAACAGCAGGCTTCTTCATACTGGCAAGGACAGAGCTTTTTCATACTCAATAAAAAAAAGTAGACGTTTTCTTTCTCTAAACAATAAAGGTCAGAACAGAGTTAAGTTTTCCAGTGCTTATTCAAGCATAGAGAATTATAAGGTAAGTAATAAGAGAGATAAAGAATTAAATTTCCCCCATGCTTACTGAAGCACAAAAGAGTAAGAGTGAGTTATGTTTCCTACAAGGGGGGCGATCATCAGTCTTTGGTCTGCATTTAATGCTGCATCCCACTTCAACCCATTCCAGCCAGGCAGGCTCCCAGCACTAACCAACCACAGATGGGGATCCCTATCCATATTAGCCAAAATGAACCTCTTCTCTCTATAAACTGATTAACTCGGATATTTATTATAGTCAAAGCTGGATTATACAGACCCAAAGCAAGCTCAGATCTAATAACCGTGTTTTAGTTCCAGAATTACAAAACAGAAAAGGACATCCTAATGTCCCTATTACTGTCCCCACAACAAGAATGAGAAAACAAGGGCTGGTGAGATGACTCAGCGGGTAAGAGCACCCGACTGCTCTTCCTAAGGTCCAGAGTTCAAATCCCAGCAACCACATGGTGGCTCACAACCATCCTTAACAAGATCTGACTACCTCTTCTGGAGTGTCTGAAGACAGCTACAGTATACTTACATATAATAAACAAATAAATCTTTTTTTTAAAAAAGAATGAGAGAACAAGAGAGAGAGAGAGAGAATTTATGTTAAGACTGCAGAATATTGTTGAGGGAACTGAACACCAGAGAGATTACATATCTTGCCTAGGGTTAGAGCGTGAGTGGACTGTCCTGGAACAGGAACCAGGGAACCTACATCCCATTGCTTCTGCCTTTAACTGGGTCCCACAGAGTGTAAGGACCATCTGCTGGGACGGGAGAGCCCCCCCCACAAAAAAAAAAAAAAAAAAAAAAACACCTTGTTCAAGCCAGTCATTTGTTCTCTTTAAGTGACTCACCATTAAGACTATATACCAGGGTGGAAAGTGTGGTCATCCCCCATCTGTGCATCCCACTGAAGCCTGTGAAGAGGAGGAACAGACAGAAACTGTTGAACAGTCGGCTGTGCTCAAAAGGATGCCCTGGAACTGGGCTTACAGGTGTTTGAGAGGCACCATATGGTGCTGGGACCTGAACCCAGGTCTGCTTCAAGAGCAGCCAGTGCCTTCCTGCAGAGACATCTCTCTGAGCCCTACATTTTTGTTGGTATTGCTACTGGGGGTGGTTATATTCGGGAGTATGCTCGTGCACCTACCATGATCTGCCTTTATCTCCCCTCCCATGCCTGTTGACCCCTCTCTTTCCCAACTAACCCTGTCTGTCCCTATTTTCATGTCTTTTTGTGTGGAGGTCTTTTTTTGTTTGTTTGTTTTTAACTTTGACGCTTCCCCTAAAAAAGTTTGCCACGTGGCAAAGGCGTGGTGGCGTACGCCTTTAATCCCAACACTCGGGAGGCAGAGGCAGGTGGATTTCTGAGTTTGAGGCCAGGCTGGTCTACAAAGTGAGTTCCAGGACAGCCAGGGCTATAAAGAGGAACCCTATCTCAAAAAATCACAAAAAAA
>NC_034607.1:24491946-24493471 GCF_900095145.1 Mus pahari | reverse complement strand
AAAAAAAAAAAAAAAAAAAAAAAAAAAAAAAAAAAGAATCTCACACTGGCTAGGAACCTGGAGGCAGGAGCTCATGCAGAGGCCATGGAAGGTGCTGCTTACTGACTTGCCTTCATGGCTTGCTAAGCCTGCTTCTTATAGAATCCAGGACCCCAGCCAGAAATGGCACTACCTACAATGGACTGGGGTCTCCCCCATCAATCACTAATTGACAAAAATGCCTTTTAGCAAGATCTCATGGAGTCATTTCCTCCACTGAGGCTCCTTCCTCTCTGATTATTTTAGTTTTTGTCAGGTTGACACACAAAACCATCCAGTACAGATGTAATTGCAGGCAAGCCTGTAAGGTGTTTTCTTATTCCATGATTGACAGGGGAAGGCTAAGCCCACCATGGGTGGTGTCCTCAGATTTGTGGATGCAGCACCTTCCATGGCCTCTGCATCAGCTCCAGCCTCCAGGTTCACACCCTGTTTGATTTCCTATCCTGGCTTCCTTCACTGATGAACTGTGATGTGAAATATAAGCCAAGTAAACACTTTCTTACCCAAGTTGCTTTTTGGCCATGGTGTTTCATCACAGCAATAGAAACCCTAAGACAATAAATTACCTTAAAATTATCCATCCTGCTTTCCCATGAAGTTTTAATCCCACAGTGACCAGTTCAATCCCATGAGAAATAGACTAGATGGGGAGAGTATTACCCCATCTTCTGCAATAGTTTCTGAGCCAGAGTTGGGAGGTGGGAAGGACTGGGCGAAGCTATGTCAGTTGTGGCTGCCTACATGAAACCTGCACGGTCAAGCCTGGTCCCATCCTCAGCTAATGATCTACTGGGAGTCAATAGCTGCTAAGAGGAGAACCCTCTTGCTTCAGGGATGTGCCCCAGAAGGTCACCTGCTCTCCAGTTGGATGGCCCTATGCCCATGTGCATCTAGGAAGTGCTTATTCATTTCAGTGGATTTTTTTTTTAAAGTAGGTCATGATGTGAGGGATGGTCACAGTGAAGAGAGGTCCGAGAGTAGAGCAGCATGGAGGTGCATGTGATCAAAATGACTGCCTTTATGTGTAAAATCCTCAAAGAATAAATTAAAATACATTTAAATAAATAAGCATGATATTATTTTAAGTTCATTCTTGGAAAGATATTAAAATTATTGCTTTTATGTGTGTAAGACACATGTGCATGTAATGTGTGTGTGTGTGTGTGTGTGTGTGTGTGTGTGTGTGTGTGTGTGTGTAACCCACACAATCGTGTGTTTAACCTATTGGTCACCAGATGGTGGTGTTGTCTGAGGAAGTTTAGAGATGAGGCCATGGGAGGGGACCAGCCCAACATCTTAGCTCTCTGCTTCACAGTCAACAAGCAGAAAGAAATGCCACAGTCATCATCAGCCACCAAACCCAGAAACTGTTGCACATGCCAGCAAGTTTCTGCTGAAGGGACCCTGATATAGCGGCCTCTTGTGAGGCTATGCTAGTGCCTGGCAAACACAGAAGTGGATGCTCACAGTCAGCTATTGGATG
>NC_034607.1:24486233-24491761 GCF_900095145.1 Mus pahari | reverse complement strand
TGGCCTAATTGGCCATCATTGGGAAGAGAGGCCCCTTGGTCTTGCAAACTTTATATGACCCAGCACAGGGGAATGCCAGGGCCAAGAAGTGGGAGTGAGTGGGTAGGGGAGCAGGAGTTGGGGGAGGGAATAGGGAACTTTCAGGATAGCATTTGAAATGTAAATAAAGAAAATATCTAACCTAAAAAATGGGGAAAAAAAGAAAAAAAAAAAAAAGGAAGTGCCACAATCCAACCACAACTCTCCCAAGGCTTCCACAACATGGCGTGCCATACCGTCTCAAACTGAGGCAAAATAGATGCCTCTTCCTTTATGTTGCCTCACAGCTTGTGACTTCTAGGCCTACACTTGTGCCTGTATGTATGTGTGTGTGTGTGTGTGTGTGTGCGCGCGCGCGCGCGCACACACACACACACACACACACACACACACACACTCTTTTAATGTTTGGGTATTTTCTAATTATGTCTTCACAGATAACAATTTATGGCCTGGAAAAAGTTATTATTTCAATGCTCCATGATTCAGTTTCTTCTCATCCCTAAATCAGGAAATCCATATCTCCTATCTTTACATTTAAAACAATGAAAAAAAAAAAAACAGATCTTGCAAACATGCAAGAAAACCAGTGACGTGGAAGATCATGCAGTAAAACATACTGGTGCCCAAAAACAAAACCAACAGGAGCCAGGGAAAGGAAGGTGCAGCCCCGAGTCTATTTCCAGAACGGGACTATCTTCGCTGACTCCCACAGCACAAACCAGCCGTGGCTAAGAGTTTGGATAAGGCCAGAGCTGGAATGATTTTACACCGTGGCTCCATCCCTCGTTGGCTAAGACTTGCTCACAGTATTTCTTTTTGTATCTGTGAGTCCACATGTGCCTTTTGTGTGCATTGCATGTCTGTGTGTGCATTGCATTTGTGTTGCGTATGCATGGCATTGTGCAATGTGTAGTGCAGGTGAACATGCACATGTTTGTACAGGCATGTAGGAACCAGAGAATGACCTTAGACACCTCTCGTCAAGTTCCATCTACCTTAATTGTTTAGAGACAGGTTTTCTCACTGATCAGGAATCCACCAAGTGGGCTAGGCTTGCTGGATCCTCCTTCTCTACTCTCCAGAGCCAGAGGTAGAAGTGTACAGCATCATACTTGGCTTTTTAACATAAATTCTGGGATCAAACCCAGGTCTTTGTGCTTGCAGGACAAGCACTTTACACACTCAACTGTTGCCCAAGCCCGGCAAGTTATCTCCTTCACTCCCATGTTCTGCTTTGTGAGCTATGGCTGATAACGAGGGGCTACGCAATGGTAAGGGGGTTGTTTCCATTGCTGTGTGGGCTTCCATCCCCCTTGCACCATCCCAGGAAACCTGGATGCACACACAAGAGCCTCACAAGTTTACTCCATGCTAAATTCTAACTAGAACTGAGATGGCTTACAAACACAGACATGCCGAATGTACAGCTCCAGGAAGATCTACCCTGGTGAATAGACTTCCCCAAGTCAAGGAATTTTGTCAAAGGTTTCCCAAGGTAAGGTTTGCTGTGTGCAATAGACATTCGCCTCTGGGCTGAACCCCTCCAAGGCTGGCCTTTCTCCCTGCAACCTGTTTCCAGCCCACACCTCAGCTGTCCATGCCTTGCCCCTTTCAACCTCATACTCACCCCAGAAGAGGAGCAGCCAAAAGCCCCACATCTTACTGTGGCAGTCATTCAATGAAGAGAGCCTTCCCTTTAGAAGCTTGCTTTGTGGTGAAGAAAAGGGGTGGAGCCAGGGTTGCTCAACAGAGCCAGACAGAGCCCCAGCAGCTTTCTGCTGAGTTGCCACCATCAGAAATGGACAGCCTGGCAATCCCCTAATTTCTCCCTTAAATCTGGCTAGTGTACACATTTCTCCCTCTCCCTCCCCCTTCCCCTTCCCCTTCCCCTCCCCCTCCCCTATCCCTTTCCCTTTCCCTTTCACTCTCTGTCTCTCTGTCTCTGTCTCTTTCTCTCTCTCTCTCTCTCTCTCTCTCCATTTCCTTCCCTCTTTCTCCATCTCTTACCATTTACCCCATCTCTCTCCAACCCCAGTTTCCTCTCTACCATTCTTTTTTTCAACTTTACCATCCCCCTCCCACCTCTCATTCTCTTCTCTCACTGCACCAAACAAGTGAGATTGAATGTGCTGCCAACAGTGAGGTCAATCCACCCTTCAAGATCGCGAAACCTTTTCAGTAAAGTCATGCTGCATTTATCACCAGGATCCATGGCCTTGCTGCCAGGAAAATTAAATTCTGTCATCATGTCAACCTTGTAGAATACACATACACACCACATACACCACACCAGAGGGAGAGACAGACAGATAGACAGGCAGGCAGAGACAGACAGAGATAGAGAGACCATCATCATCATCACCACCACCACATACCACACCACATACACCACACCAGAGGGAGAGACAGACAGATAGACAGGCAGGCAGAGACAGACAGAGATAGAGAGACCATCATCATCATCACCACCACCACATACCACACCACATACACCACACCATACACACCACATGCACCATCACCATTCACTCACCACACCATACCACACACACCACACCCAAGGCTGTCCACTTTTCCCCTGTCATTTCAATATAGTACTCAAAGTTCTACCCAGAGCAGTTAGGCAACAAAAGGAGGTCAAAGTGATACAAATTGGAAAAGAGGAAGTCAAGATATCACTATTTGCAGATAAGCAACCCTAAAAAAATCCACCAGAGAACTCCTACAGCTGATAAACAACTTCAGCTCAGTGGCTATATATAAAATTAACTCAAACAAATCAGTAGTTTTCCTCTACTCAAAGGATAACCTGGCTGAGAAAGAAATTAGAGAAATGACACCCTTCACAATAGTCACAAATAATATAAAATATCTTGGTGTGACTCTAACCAAGCAATTGAAAGATCTATATGACAAGAACTTCAAGTCTCTGAAGAAAGAAATCAAAGAAGACCTCAGAATACGGAAAGATGGCCATCTTCCAAAAGCAAGTCTACAAATTCAATGCAATCCCTATCAAAATCCCAGCTCAATTCTTAACATAGAAAGAGAAATTCTCAAATTCATCTGGAGTAACAAAAAACCCAGAATAGCAAAAAACATTCTCAACAATCAAAGAACTTCTAGGGGAATCACCATCCCTGACCTTAAGCTGTACCACAGAGAAATATAATAAAAACTGCATGGTATTGGTACAGTGACAGAAAGGTGGATCAATGGAATAAAATTCAAGACCCAAAAATGAACCAACACACCTATGGTCACGTGATCTTTGACAAAAAAAGTCAAAGTCATCCAATGAGAAAAAGACAGCATTTTCAACAAATGTTGCTAGTTCAACTGGTGGTTAGGATGTAGAAAAATTCAAACTGATCCATTCTTATCTCCTTGTACAAAGCTCAAGTCCAAGTGGATCAAGGAACTCCTCATAAAACCAGATACACTTAATCTAATAGAAGAGAAAGTGGGAAACAACCTTGAACACACTGACACAGGGGAAAATGTCCTGTACAGAGCACCAATGGCTCAGGTTCTAAGATCAACAATTGACAAATGGGACCTCATAAAATTGAAAATCTTCTGTAAGGCAAAGGACACTGCCAATAGGACAAAACAGCAACCCACAGATTGGGAAAAAAATCTTTACCAACTCAACATCTGATAGAGGACTAATATCCAAAATATACAAAGAATTCAACAAGTTATACTCCAGAGAACCAAATAACCCTATTAAAAATGGGATACAGACCTAAACAAAGAATTCTCAACTGAGGAATCTCAAATGGCTGAGAAGCACTTAAAGAAATGTTCAACATCCTTAGTCATCAGAAAAATTCAAATCACAACAACCCTGAGATTCCACCTCACACCAATCAGAATGGCTAAGATCAAAAATTCAGGTGACAGCAGATGCTGGCGAGGACGTGGAGAAAGAGGGAAACTCCTCCATTGTTGGTGGGATTGCAAGCTGGTACAACCACTCTGGAAATCAGTTTGGCAGCTCCTCATAAAATTTGACACAGTACTAACTAAAGACCCAGCTATACCACTCCTGAGCATATACCCAAAAGATGCTCCAACATATAACACGGATACATGTGCCACTATGTTCATAGCAGCCTTATTTGTAATAGCCAGAAGCTGGAAAGAACCCAGATGTCCTTAAACATAGGAATGGATACAGAAAATGTTGTACATTTACACAATGGAGTACTGCTCAGCTATTAAAAACATTGACTTCATGAAATTTGTAGGCAAATGGATGGATCTAGAAAATATCGTCCTGAGTGAGGTAACCCAGTCACAAAAGAACTCACATGTTATGTACTCACTGATAAGTGGATATTAGCCAAAAAGAAAAAAGAAAAAAGGTTCAGAATACCCATGATGCAACTCATGGATCATATGAATCCCAAGAAGAAAAGACCAAAATGTGGATGCTTCAGTCCTACTCAGAATGGGGAAGAAAATAATCATGGAAGGTAGAGGAAAGAGGGATCTGGGAGGGAGAACGGAGGGGGTGGAACCCCAGTAGAGGAGTTAGGAGAAGGGCTGAAGGAGCTGAAGGAGTTTGAAACCCTATAAGAAGAACAACAGTATCAACCAACCACACACACACACACACACACACACACACAGGGACTAAACCACCAACCAAAGAGTACACATGGAGAGACCCATGGCACCACTGCATATGTAGCAGAGGATTGCCTTATCTGGCATCAATTCGAGGGGAGGTCCTTGGTCCTGTGAAGGCTTGATACCCCAGCATAGGGGAATGCTAGGGCACTGAGCAGGGAGTGGGTGGGTGGGTGGGTGGGTGGGTGGAAGAGCATCCTCATAGAAGTAGGGAGTATGGGGGAGGCAATAGGGGGGTTGTGGAGAGGAAACTGGGATGGGGACAGCATTTGAAATGTAAATAGATAAAAACCAATATTTTTTTTTAAAGAAATCCACTGGGTCATCAAAAAAGGCATGGAAGTAGAAGGGAGAGTTGGTGGGAAGAGGAGTGGAATGGCTGGAATGAGGAGGGGAAACATGTTAGCAACAAGGGCATGAATATGCTCAAACTACATCATAACTAGACTTGTTATCATGCCCAGTCAGTATCTTCTAAGAAACATGTTTTAATCTGATGTGATCACCATTGAAAGCTTCAAATAACATCACTGTGCTTGACTGGTATGGAGTTCTCAATGGTGACACCGTCATGATTGGCAGCACTCACACCCTGTTGTAGAAGTGTCTTTGTACAGGGCATGGTGTTTGACAACAGAAACTCACAACTGTCAAAGTGCAGAGAAGGTGTCAGTGATGTGCTCAGCCACAAAGGTGGTATCTAGACTGCTGTGGGCTTATTCACCAAGAAAACTGCTCAACCCGTGCATGGTGGTGTACACCTTTAATCCCAGCACTTGGGAGGCAGAGGCAGGTAGATTTCTGAGTTCGAGGCCAGCCTGGTCTACAAAGTGAGTTCCAGGACAGCC
>NC_034607.1:24481008-24486178 GCF_900095145.1 Mus pahari | reverse complement strand
AAGAAGAAGAAGAAGAAGAAGAAGAAGAAGAAGAAGAAGAAGAAGAAGAAGAAGAAGAAGAAGAAGAAGAAGAAGAAGAAGAAGAAGAAGACTGCTCAAATGTGGATTTAAGCCCATGGAAAGTCTTTATTAGCCAGCCTGCAACCACACTGGGTGTTCAGGATCCCAGTGTATCCTCAAGCCTTTTTCATGTTGAGTCAGTTTTCTTTAAGGGGCTCAGAGACTGACCCCATTCCCAGAAGCACATGAGTATTCTCAAGGGCAAGGCTTTGATTCTCCAGCACAGAGAGATGCAATAGACTTGGCCTCCCAATGCTTACATGCCTGGAGCATAGCCTGGTGTGAGAAATGCTCTGAGCACTGTCTGGCCAATAAGACCTGTTACCAAGAAGTGTTATCAAATCCTGATGCATGGTAGGCCCACCCAAGGTATCCACAAGAGGTGACTCACCTTTCTGAACCTTACCTTTCCCCCATTTTTATTGATTATTTCTCTTATTTGGCAATTTCTCTTCCCTGATCTTATTTCCTTTCTATGTCTTATCCCACTCCATCCTTACTGGCTTTTTCCCAGACTCATGATTTTGGGGTTTTCTTTGTGACCATTTTGCTTGACCAGGGCCCCTCTGGATTGGGACTATATTTTGGAGTCTGTTGGGGTCATCAGTGGATACACAAATGAAGTCAATAATTGCTCATTTCCCTGAATCTGTAGCAAATAGTTCAGCAGTGAGGGGTAAGACCCTGCGCTCCTCCTCCATCTGTCCTGTACTCTGCAGACACACTATGTGCATTCACAACTGTTGTGGGATCATATTTGAAGTGGCTGTGTCTTCCCCTGAAGGTGACATTTCACAGTCTTTCTCCCTTTTGTCCAGCTCTTACATTCTCCTGTCCTCTCTTAACAGTGTTCCTTGAGCCTTAGAAGGGATCATATGAATGTCTTATGCAGATCTGACTGCTCATCTGTCACTCTCAGCATCCTGTGCAGCCATGAGTCTCTGCTTCTGTCACAATTCATGAAAGACTTCTCAAGTCAAAGCCCAGAGTGGCATTTGTCTGTAGATGTAAACAGAAATACTTATGAAGAAAGCTTGACGCTGTGTCAAGAGAACCAAGCAACAGTATTCAGTCCCCTCAATGACCAATGACTTCTGCAGCCTCAGGGTTTTGATGAGTTTACAGTACCAGGTATGGATTGCGGAATGAACCTCAGATCCAGCCAGAGAAAAGTTGGTTACCTCATAACATCAGAGCCACTAATGTGCTGGTAAGTCAGTCTCATGGGCAGAAGAAGTCATAGCTGGGTGGGCTATGTCTTTTGTCACCAACATAGCACCTTTCAGGACTATGAATGCTTGCTAGCCCTGAGCCCCACTTTTTTACATCATTACATAAACCTCTCCCCTAGGGAGTCATGAACTAACCTCTACTCCTCCCAGACAGAGCACCAAAGTGACAATTCCACTCAAGTCCAACTTGGTGACGCAGTGATTTTATTGGTCTTAGTTACAAAAGAATGAGTGAAGGTGACTTTCAGGGACATAGGGGACCACAAAGCAACCTCAACCAACATAAACGTCTCACCCTTCAATGGATGGCAGCCTTCCCATAACAACAAAATTAACCTCTGTATGCTCTGGCACCTTCAAGACCAGAGGCAGCTGGGACACAGATGTCAAAGCAGCACAGGAGGGAGAGGCTTAGCCCTGAGGTGTGATGACTCAGAATCAGGCTTACCCTCCATCCCTCCCACACATCCCCACAGTTCTCCATAGCATCCTCCCAGGTGGGACAGGCTCATGTTCGCTTTCACCACAGCATCGGCAGTGACAGTCTCTAGCTGCACTAACACACACTATAGCTGAAGGTCCTCTGTGATAATAATGTACAAATTTAAATGCCTTGTAAATGTACATTTACACATATATACATATGCATACATATAGCATAATAATGGACTTGATGATGACATTTTCATACATGTCTTAATTACTATGATCATATTCACCCCCATTATGTGAGAGAATGTCAGTAGGGCCCATTTCCATAGTCTTTCATAGAATGGAGTCATGGTTGTCTCTAATGAAGATGAAAATGGCTGGTATGCTCAGACAGTCTCACTATGTAGCCCTGGCTGTCCTGGAACTCACTAAGTAGACCTGGCTGGCCTCGAACACACAGAGATCCCTGAGTCTCTGCCTCCTGAGTGCTGGGATCCCAGCTTCTTCAGCATCCTTATAGCAAAATGAGAGATGGAGACAGGAAAACCTGCTGGAAGCTCCTGAGTCAGCCGGCCTGGAGTGTGGAGCAGCACAAATGAGACAGACCTGAATGAATAATGTGGAACGTGAAGACCCAGGCCTGAGGCTGCTTCTGACCTCCACACTTGAGTACATCACACTCACACACACACTCTCTCACACACACGCACACACACACACGCACTCTCACACACACGCACTCTCACACACACACGCACACACTCATGAACACACAAAGATGTGCACACTTGTTCACACATAAACGTTTGCACACACACACACACCAACACACAAACAGGAACACATGCACACATATAAATGCACATACATGCACACACACACACACACACAAAACATGGAAGGAATCCTAGAACTGGAAGAATGTGAAAAGTCCCTCTTCAGACTCCAGTTTTCCTTGAAGCTTGTAGCATCTGTGTGAACCTTGCTTTGGCTCGCACACTCTTTCTGCTGAGCTTAATGGACAGAATCCAGAGTGACAAAGGAGACATGACTCTGTGCTTGCCTGTGAGGGACAGCCTTGATTAGATTAGCCTGAGGTCACGCTTGTGAGGGGCTGTCTATATGAAGCTCAGTGAGGTGGGGAGACCCACCCCAGGTGTGGGTGCTTCATTGTCTAGGCTGGAACCCTGGGCTGGAGATTTTCCAGGTCTCCTCTTAGACATTGGCTCCTTTGGACAGCCATTATCTCCACTCCCACCTGGGTCACACTCATAACTACAGTGTGTCCCCTGGATCTTTTTGTTTGTATTCCACAGTGAGGAGAACAAATCATTGCCTACCCTCAAGTGCCAAAAGCGTCAACATCACTCATATCCAATGACCAGGGTCAGTGCTGTTCACTGAATACCTTCACTGGGGCCTCACTAGTTCCTTGCCTTATTGCTGTGAGAACATACTTTGATACGAGCCAGAGACAGTTCAGCAGGTAAAGGTATTTGCCACTGAGCTTGACAACCTCAGATCCGTCCAACCCACATAGTGGAAGCAAAGAACCTACTCTCACAGCTTTTCCTCTGACTGTCACACATATGCCATGTACACAAGATTCCTCTGCCCCTATAAAAGAGTACAGTTAAAAATATGTTAGCAAATCAGTTTAGAGAAGGGTTTCTTTGGGCTCCCAGTTTGAGGCTACAGTCCATGGTGATGGGGATGTAAAAGAAGCAGTATCTGCAGTTACCAGGACGACAGCAATGAGTGTCTGTGCTCAGCTCGCTGTCTCCTTTCCACCAGTCAAGATCCTCAGGCCACCCAAATGTAGCACCGTTCTTGCCACCTCAATTAACCTAATTAAGATAATCAGCCACAGGCACAGCCAAAGGCTGTTCACCCATCACAGGTGTGCAAGGAGGCTTGTTTCCCAGGAGAGTCTAGATCCTGTCAAACTGGCAATCAGTATGAGCCAGCTCGTGTCCTTAAAGGTACAGTTGAATATTGGCCCCTGTTTTCCAGATAAGAAACTGGCACTCAACCAAGGATGGTGAGCATCTCACTGCATGTATAAATGGCTAGGGTCGCAGGCACAAGGCACAAGCCACGGCATCAGAACAGGCAATCGGGGTTTCACGGCGACCGTCTTCTCCCACTGAGGCATCTCCCAGCCCCCTTCCATGTTTCTCCCAAGCAAACAGATAACTATGATGTGAAGGCAGCTCACACTAGGTTAATTGAAACTTCCCAGGCCCTTACTTAAGATGGCAGCTTCCCTTAGCTAGAGTGGCCATAGGGCACAACAGCTCTCTCGGGTTGGATCCTTCCATTTCACTAAAATTGTCACCAGAGCATCTCTTCAGTGAGGTGCTGGTGACTCTGTAGCCTAGCTATCTTGGAACTCACTATGTAGACCAGCCTGGCCTGAAACTCACAGAGATATACCTGCCTCACCCCCATCCCCTACCACCAAGTGCTGGGATTAGAGGCATGGCCACCATGCCCAGCTCCCTCAGGACTTTATAAGATATGTCTGATCACTCAACACTGAGTACAGTCCCAGACACCCAAATAGCCACAAGGAGGATTTCCCCCAAACCAGCACCATTGTTGTGAGAACCACAACCAAGCCCTATAGGGACACAGCCAACTCATGGCCACTGCTAAGCATTTGTATTTTCGTCTCTACTTCTCTCCTTAAAGTAAGTATTCTTTATCCATGAGAATTGTATTCATACAATGAAATATGATCATATCCACCCCTATTTCCTTCTCCCAAAGCCCCCAAGCACACCCTCATCCAACTATATCTTTTTTAATAAGCCACTAAGTCTAGTTAGTGCTGCCTTATGTGCATGTGCACAAAGGACACACAGAAGCATGGCCACCCAACCACTGGCCACCCCCTCAAATGGTTGTTTCTTCTTCCCCAGCACCCAGCACTCCCAGTCACCTCTCAGTAAGGAGCAGGACCTAAAGAGTAGGACTTCATCTCTGCTAGAGGTTTGGCTGGCTTGACCTTAGGCAGGTCTCATGTGGGTAGCCATAACTCCTATGAGTCCCAGGGACCTTCTCTCTCTGCATCCCCAGGGCTGGGATCAAACACATGTATCACCATGCATAACTGTTCTATATGCCTGGGGTTTCTCCCATATCCTCATGCTTGCCAGACAGACGGACTTCACTGACTAAGCCATCAGCTCTATAATGACATCTTCATTTAAATACATCGTGCAACTGGAGCCATGGGTCCCTCCATGTGCACTCTTTGGTTGGTGGTTTAGTGCCTGGGAGCTCAGGGGGGTCTGGTTGATAGATATTGTTGTTCCTCCTATGGAGCTGCAAACCCTTTCAGCAACTTCAGACCTTTCTCTAACTTCTCCATTGGGGACCCCATGCTCAGCCCAATGGTTGGCTGGGAGCATCCACCTCTGTATTTGTCAGGCTTTGGCAGA
>NC_034607.1:24473508-24476008 GCF_900095145.1 Mus pahari | reverse complement strand
CCTTGAGCCTCAGGAAGTAAGCAGTCAACAACTCACAAAGGTCAGGAAGGCCCTGAAGCTTGCAAGATTGGCAAGGCCCCTCACCAATTTACATAATCAGGAATGAGGAAGGAATACTCTCCGATGTGGAACATTACATGCAAGTGCCATAGACAGCCCCAGGCTACCCATAAATCAATCATTACTCATGCTGGATGGCTTTCATGTGATGTGACTACCATTGAGTCACCCACATTAAAATCAGTCAGTGGTTTACTAAGCTAGACCTATGTGTAGTTACTTCCTTGGTCCATTGTTGGTGCCTGGAGTAAGTAGACATTTATTCATGTCTCCCTCCAGGAGAGTCGCGCAACAAACTATAAATCAGCAAAGACAAAGAGTACGTAGTCTGAGGACCACAGGATGCCAAATAAATATCCACAGAGCCCAGCCAACCCTTCTATCTACTTGTGACATTAGAAAGGGCTTCTACCAGGGATGCCCATTAAAGACTCAGAAGCAATATTGTATAGTCACAAATACTGTGGTCACCATGAGTCATCTTTCTGGGTACCACGACTGACTCGGGCCATCCCCAAACCCAAATTCCCAGGAGCCAGCCCTGTTAACTCTTTTCTACATGGGTGGCTTCCAAAATTTTGATACCCACTTTGCTCCTCTGTTGCTGTGATAAAACACTGGCCAGAAGTAACCAGGGGAAGGAAAGGGTAGACTTGGCTTATACCCTCAAATAGCAGTCCATCATTGGGGGAAGTCAGGGCAGGAAGTCAGTGTGGAAACCTAGAAGCAGGAACTGAACTGACACTGCTTAGTAGCTTGCATCTATGGCTTTCTCGCCCCCTTCCACCTACCCAGGGGTGTCAAGGGCCCTCCCACTACAAACATCAATCTAAGAAACACAACCCAGAGTTGCCTACAGACTGACCTGATGGAGGCCATTCCTCCAACCAGTGCGCCTGATCAAGGTATAGAAGAGACTCAGGAGAGCAGACCCGAGGCTCACTCATGACCTCAGGTCCTGATCCCTGAGTAGCTGGATCCTGGGGGAGGTCAGCTGCTGAAGTGCTTACCATTGATTGACAGCTTCAGAGGATGCATGATCTAGGCTGGGTCAACTGGACAAACCCTAACTGAGCTGAGCACTGGCACCACGACCACTCTCTGCTTCCTTCGCGCGCACACAATGTGGCAGCCGCCACAAGCTCCTCTGTCCATACCTTCCCCATCGTGACGGACCGTAGCCCCTCAAACTGTGATCCAAACAAACCCTGCCTTCAGTTGCGTTTGTCTCAAAATGTCCCAGGAAACAGGGAGAGGAAGGAGGGGGAGGGGGAAATCATGGAACTCGTTTCCCTTTCCCTTCCTGGAGCTTGACCATTTCTTTTGATCTGGGCTATTGAGTGAGCGTACTCTCAACTCTTCCTCTGCAGATTTCTGCAAAAGCTTCAGGCTGAGCAGCCAGCAAGTTCCCCCNCCCCCACCCCCACCCCACCCCCACCAAGGAATGCCCCGCCTTCTCTGCCCGGCAGATGCAGAAGCCCCAGCAGGAGGAGCTGCTGCACCCCCTCCCCCACCTCTCACATCCACACAAGTGGATTCAGAAGAGGATGTGGAGTGACAGAGGCTGTGCAGAAGATAAGGATCTACCATCATCATCAGCTTTGCACCCGGCAAACTGGGGCCCCAGAGCGGGAGGAGGAGGGAGTCCCAGTTTGTGGGGAAGTCAATCTTAAAGAATCTAGAGTTGACTCTTCTGAGTGTATGTGGGAAGGTTGTAACTGAATTCAACTTTCACCTTTCATAGTCATCCCATGACCTGTGACCTGGTGTCCAAGACTAAACACTAACCATTAGTGTTTGCTTTCCTTTTTTTTTTTTTTTTTAAGATTTTTTTTGACATGGTGTCTCACTATGTTGCCCTGTCTGCCCTGGACCTTGCTACCTAGACCAAGTTGCCTCCAACTCACAGAGAGCCACCTGCCTCTACCTCCTAGTGCTGAGATAAAGGTGTGAGCTACCACACCTAGTCCTAGACTTAATATTGTCCTTAATTTTGTGTGTGTGTGTGTGTGTGTGTGTGTGTGTGTGTGTGTGTGTGTGTGCAGTGCCCAGGGAGGCCAGAAGAGGGCATCATATCTCCTATTGCTGAAATTATGGATGGCTGTACTAGGGCCATCTGTATTTTTTTTTTATTTATGTGTGTATGCAAGCTCACAGTGTACATAAGTGCAGATGATTGTGGCAGGGGGAGGGGGTGGGATGTGCTTAGGTGCATGGGTTTCCCATGGGTCTGAACTCCAGGCACACTTGAGTATGGCAAGCACTTTGCTGGCTCAGCCATCTCTCCTACCTCTCAGCACTCTTATCCACCTGAGAAAGTATGATAAGAAGTGTGGGCTGAGCCGGGCCTGGTGGCGCACGCCTTTAATCCCAGCACTCGGGAGGCAGAGGCAGGCGGATTTCTGAGTTCGAGGCCAGCCTGGTCTACCAAGTGAGTTCC
>NC_034607.1:24469826-24472438 GCF_900095145.1 Mus pahari | reverse complement strand
AAGCATTAAATAAAAGAAGACGATAAGAGGGGGAGGAAGCAGGGGAAGGGGGAGGAGAGGGAGAAGTTAGTGGGAGATCTGGGGGGAACTTAGAGGGGAAATAGATGTGGATGTCATCATATTTTGTTGTGGATGTATAAAAACTTCTCAAAAACATCATAAAGTCACAGCTTACATAAAGAGCAAAGCCGCCTGTGATGGTTCCAGCACATAACCTGAGGAGGATGTCTGAGCTCCGCACCAGAGAACGCACTAGGCATTGCTTTCTTGCTGAGTGGACATGACGTGTCCACCCCATCGCTCTCAGCAGAGCTCAGAGAGGCCTCTGCGCAACAGGAGCGACAACAGCAGAAACTCACGACTGGCCAGAGTACTGAGTGTCTGACATGACTCTCGGGGGTGCTCAGCCTCAAACAGGGCACTTGTGTCACCCACCCCTCCCCCCAAGGTGCGGTCAACAGCGGGGAAGAACTGGCAGAAAGAATGTGAGAGTTGGGAGAAGGAGGAGGGGTGCAGAGCCCCGACTCCTGGGCGCAATGTGAGCCCTGCGCCTTTGAACTTCCAACAGCTACAGCTGCCTGCACGAAATCTGGACAAGAGGGTGCCCGATGGTGCCCTCAGACATCCTGCTGCGGAGGCTGGAGGGGCTCAAAAGGCCATGCTCCCCGGGAGAAAACCATGGGCAATTAGTGGTTGCTGGGAGAGGAAGACATTTGCTTCCTGCACTACAGTGGTGTGATCGCTGGTGAGACAGTGGTGTGATCGCTGGTGAGACAACCATGCTCCTAAGTGACCATAATTAAACTCACTGGACTCTGTGAGACAGGGACCCGGAGCGGAAGCCGAGTTTGGGATGTAAGTCAATAAGTAAACAGGAAAAGAAAAAAAAAAAAAAAAAAAAACTCACTGGATCACTAAAAACAAAAGACGTCAAAGTAGAGAAGGGACTGGTTGAGAAGAGTGGGGATCTGCAGGAATGGAGGGGACAGGAAGGCAGTGAATATCATCAAGATGTAGTGTGTGTATGAGTGTGTGTGTGTGTGTGTGTGTGTGTGTGTGTGTGTGTGAGTGTGTGTGTAAAAATGTCATAAACCCAGTATGTACAATGAATACAGTCTAGTAAAGAGACGCTAATAAACGAGTAAATATAAAATGTAAGGAATCTATAGGAAGAGAGAAAGAAGTGGAGAGGTGCAAAGAGACAGAGGGAGAGGAAAGAGAGACAGAGATGAAGAGAGAAAAGAAGTCTAAGGATGAAGGTCACAGGAAGGGCTGAAAAACGGCTAGACAGGAAACGAAGTGAGACATTACCCCAGGAGATGATGGTGACCATGGAGAGACTAGGAAACAGCGTGGGGAAACACCAGAGGAGATTAGGAGAGGCCAAAGGTCAATTCCCAGTACCCATGTGGTGGCTCAAACCCATCCGTAACTCCAGTTCCAGGAGATCTGACACCTCCTTTTGACCTCTGTAGGCACCAAACATGCATATGGTGCAAATATATACATGTAGACAAAACACTCATGAAATAAGTCTAAATGGTTTAATTTCTTATTTTTTTAAAAAAGGACATTGAAAAATATATAAATGAAATTCTTGAAAAAGTAATAAAAGTAATCATATTCTTTGAAAATAAAAAAGAACTGAGAAAAGAGAGTCCGGTCTGAATTCTGTGGAAGAGCTGTCCCTTTATTTGGAGCCACGGTCGCCACGGTTACGGGAAACTCAAAAAGGAGAAGTTTGCAAGTCTTGTTTATTGCGGTTCATGATCCTTGATAAGGCGAAGCTTCTAAGAATCAGAAAGGACTTGAAAAAAATTAAATATAGCCCATCTTTTTCAGTGGCAGGGTGGGGTGGTGGTGCGTGAGAATGCGCAGACCAACCTTAATCTCCGTCACGCTGCATCCACTGTCTGCTTTAATGTATTTTTCATTCGTTCTTTGAGAATTTCCTACATGTGCTCCCCCCTCCGCCCCGGACTCTTCTCGTCCGCCCACCATTATCAACTTGGTGCCCTCCCTTGTTGGTTGGTCTTCTAACCTCCTAAGTCAAATCTGTGCAGCTCAGGTGTGTTTTTCTCTCTCGCTACCCTAGAATCCGCAAGTAGAGACATGGGCCCTCATGTCTGTGGGGCCAGCACTGGAGCAGCTGGGCCAGCCAGCACGCTTCAGGAAAAGAAAGCCATCCACAGAGACGCTGGTTTCTAATTAGGACTTCAAAAAGATCCAGGCTCTGTGTGCAGCCTATGCCTCAATCCCACCGGCCTCCTCTCTACCTCCCTTGCTGAGGAGCCGCCAAACCACCCAGGCTGTGTGGTTATCCTGTTCCCTTTTTTTCTCATCGTGTGATACACACCTTAACAATGTGGTACATGAAATGGTTACCTCTCGAGGCAGTTAGCATCCCCCTCCGCTTCGACCATCTCCTTGTCCATTCTCATTCATTTATGTATTTATTTATGTATTTATTTATGTATTTATTTATTTATTTATTTGGTTGGTTTTTTTCTTTTTTATTTATTTTTTATTTTTATTTATTTTTTATTTTTATTTATTTTTTATTTGATATTTTCTTTATTTACATTTCAAATGCTATCCAGAAAGTTCCCTAT
>NC_034607.1:24449104-24469815 GCF_900095145.1 Mus pahari | reverse complement strand
AAGAATTTCATAAATTCATTGTTTTTAATAGCTGAGTATTACTCCATTGTGTAAATGTACCACATTTTCTGTATCCGTTCCTCTATTGAGGGACATCTGGGTTCTTTCCAGCTTCTGGCTATTTTAAATAAGGCTGCTATGAACATAGTGGAGCATGTGTCCTTATTTGTTTGTTTGTTTGTTTATTTGAATGTATATCCTGCTGTGTGCATGTGGAGGTCAGAGGTCAGCTTTCAGGAAATTGTTCTCATCTTCCACCACACAAGTCCCAGAGGTTGACCTTGGGTCATCGGAAACTGACAAGTGTATTCACTACTGAGCCCTGTCCACACACACCCATTTGGTGGGGGAGGGAGGAGGGGTTGGTTGGTTTTTGGTTTTGGGGTTGGGTTTTGGTTTAGGGTTTGTTTGTTTGGGGTTTTTTTGTTTGGTTTGGTTTTTGGTTTGGTTTGGTTTGGTTTGGTTTGGTTTGGTTTGGTTTGGTTTGGTTTGTTGAGACAGGGTTTCTCTGTGTAGTCCTGGCTGTCCTGGAACTCACTTTGTAGACCAGGCTAGTTTCAAAGGCATGTGCCTGCCTCTTCCTCTGCCTCTGCCTCTGCCTCTGCCTCTGCCTCTGCCTCTGCCTCTGCCTCTGCCTCTGCCTCTGCCTCTGCCTCTCTGCCTCTGCCTCCCAAGTACTGGGATAAAAGGCCTTTGTCACCACCGCCGGCCTATGTTTATGTTAATACATATACTTCTCATTCTAGCTGAACCTCATGGTGCAGGGTTATAAAATCTCAGATACTCGGGAGGCTGAGGCAAGAGGATTATAAGTGCAAATCCAGCCTTGATCTGCAACATAGAGAGACCCAGGCTGGGGGGAGGGGGGCAGGGGAGAAGTAATCTGGGGAGTCAGGCTCAGACAGTAAGTGTTTGCTAAGCAAGCAAAACCTGAGTGAGCTTTGCACACCCTCACTTAGAGTCCAGGCATGGAGATGAAGCTCTACAATCTAGCCCTGGAGAGAGGGAGGTGTGGAGATCAATGTATCCCCAAGGTGGCCAGCCTACTTATTGAACTCCAGACCTATAGAAGAATCTGTCTCAATAAATAAATAAATAAATAAATAAATAAATAAATAAATAAATAAATAAATAAATAAATAAAATAAGGTGGAACTCTCTCCCCAAGGCTTAGAAGAGGAGACAGGAAGACTGTAAGAGCCAGAGGTCAGGCACGACTGAAGCAGGACCCCAGCACTAACGAACTACAGCAGCTGTGGCTGCTGCTTATGATCAGACCAGACAACCTTGCAGCAGGAGTTGGAAGGGCTCATGAGGAGCTGGACAGTTGATGGCTGCTGACGGAGGGAGAGGCAGTTTTCTTTAAACTGTGCCCCAGACCCCGCAGGCCGACCATGCCCCAGTGGATAGCCACACACAAAAGACTACATGGACACCCCAAATTGGACTGGATGGGCTATTTAAAATTTAAAAAGAAGGCATGATGTTGGAAGACTTGGATGAGAGCGGATCTGGAAGGAGTTGGGGACTATACACATAGTTGAACCCAGGGGCCATATCACTCACGGACACTAGGTGGCAGCACAGGGCTGCAAGTGAGCGCTGGGTGTTTTGACTGCAAAGTGTTCCTTGAAATGAAACCGGGCCTCAGCGCCCACAGACGAGGGAGCCTGTGCCTGACTTCATAGGATGGAATTCCACTAGTACAAGGGTCATCGCTTCGGATAAACGCATTTCTCTTTTAAAAAATAAAATTGTCCAGAGTGCCAGTTCAACAAATGAAGCTCAGATCCGCCTAGAAATCCCTAGAGATAAAAATAAGTTGTAAACATTTTTTTTTTAAGGAAAATACATAACAATAAATTATTGAGGGGTAGGGGTTGTGAGATGGCTCAGCAAGTAAAGGAGTTTGGCACTAAACCTAATGACCTGAGTTCAGTCTCTAGGACCTACATGATAGAAAGAGGGAACTGACTCCTACACTGTTCTCTGGCCTCCGATTGCTCTCGTGATACACGCACTCGTTCACACACACAAATAAATTTAATGAGAAACTAAGCCGGGCAGTGGTGGCACACGCTTTTAATCCCAGCACTTGGGAGGCAGAGGCAGGCGGATTTCTGAGTTCAAGGCCAGCCTGGTCTTCAGAGTGAGTTCCAGGACAGCCAGGGCTACACAGAAAAACCCTGTCTCGAAAAGAGAAAGAAAGAAAGAAAGAAAGAAAGAAAGAAAGAAAGAAAGAAAGAAAGAAAGAAAGAAAGAAAGAAAGAAAGAANGAAAGAAAGAAAGAAAGAAAGAAAGAAAGAAAGAAAGAAAGAAAGAAAGAAAGAAAGAAAGAAAGAAAGAAAGAAAGAAAGAAAGAAACGAAATATAAGTTGAAGACACCACATCATACAATAGCGCTGCTGGACGGTCCTTCTAGAAGACTGGATGGAGATTCCAGAAGTACCAGGGTCCTTTCCTGGGGGCCCCTCTGGGCTCATATACACAGACTTGTGAGCACCCACAAATAAACTCAATCTCTCCCCTCTTTCCTACCCTCTGCAAACGACCCGCCCAGCTGCAGACGTTGTGTCATTACCGCATATGTCCGCGAGGGGGCGATCGTGCCTTTAACTTCCAGCTGTCGGCCTTGGACCAGTCCTGCTTGGATGTCTGCCCCTGCATTTGAAGCTTAGATCCGATTTCCCACATCTTCATCCATGTTTTTAAATCCTTAGAACAGTTGAGGGAGAGTATTTTTGAAGACTGGCATAGTTTCTGTTGCTATAATAAAATATCCTGACAATAAAAAGGGGAGGGGGCAGAGTTTTGGAAGCTAGGGGTTGAGTTTACAGTTCTAGATTATAGCCCATCTCCGTGGGGCAGTTACAACAGAAACCTCAAACAGCTGGCTGCATGACAACCACAGTCAAGAACGAAGAGGTGAAGGCCAGCATGCTCATTTATCCACAGTTCTGAATCCCTGCCTAGGGGATGGTGTGGCCCACTATGGGCTGGGTCTTCCCACATCAATCCCCACAGACCCTACAAGTCAACCCACTGTAGGCAGTCACTACAGCTAAACCTAACTTGAGCTGACTAATGTAAACTTCTGCCATCCTGAGCCTTAAAGATGGACTGAACACTCTGGGCCTGGCTGGAATTGCTCCAAGAGCAGATTCATGACCTCTAACTCCTCGACATCACATGATTCAACCTCTCCTTCTCACGGAAGAACCGCGGGAACCGGCAGCATTCAGTTACCATGGTCCTTGTGATGGTTAACCGTGACTGTCAACTTGACTTGAACCAGCTGAGAGCCGTGCTTCTGGGGGGGATCCACGGGGGAAGGCCCTCCTGGACAGTGGGTTTTGCCCCTTCCTGGAGAACACATCCACTCTATTACTGCCTCTGTGGTTTTCCTACAGTCCTTATCGGACATGGATTGAAGACCGGGTACCCTCCAGAAATCCCCCAGGCCTTCAGATCAGGACTTTGTGGCACCCTCCTCATAGACCGGGCTGCCTCCGGGTTCTCAGCCTTGGCAGCATACAGGCAGCCATTATAGACTGCCCAGGTTGTAATCATATAAGCCAAACTAACAAATCTTCCTTTGATACCTATTGATTCTATCAGTCCTGTTCCTCTTAGTGAACTCTCATGCACTTCTTGAAGCCTGCAAATCCATTGACTCTCCCTACAGTGAAGGCAGACCCCTCAGACGTGACAAACATTTCAGACCAGACTCCTGTGCCATAGTCCATCCTTGGCCAAGTATGTGCATCAGACAGTGCTAAGGCACTGGCTTTCCTAAGAGAGAACCAGGCAGTGCTGTGGCCTCTGTTAGCCACTTGACCAGTAGTTCTCAACCTTCTTAAAGCCATGACACTTTAACTCAATTCCTCATGCTGCAGTCATCTCGAACCACAAAATTATTTCATCGCTACTTTATAGCTGTAATTTTGCCATTGTTAGGAGCTGTAATGTAAATATCTGATATGCGGGATAGTGTGATATGCAACCCCTGTGAAAGGGTCATTCAACCACCAGAGCGGTTGTAACCACTGCACTAGGGTGCTGAGAACACAGCTTAGCCCTGAGACTCCGCTTTTTTAGTGTGCGTGTGTTGTGTGGAATGCATTCACACCTGTAACGCCTACATATGCAGGAGCTCATAACGTCAGGTGAGGAGGCCACAGGAGGCTAACACTCCCCTATTCCCCTGGTACCTGGTCTCTTGCTGAACACAGAACTTGGCTGACAAACAGCAAGTCCCAGCAATCCTCCTGCCCAGGGCTGGCCAAGCCCAGATTTTTACTGAGTGCGGGGGATTCAAACTCGGGTCCTCATGTTTGTGCAGCAAGAACTCTTAACCTCTGAGCCTTCTCCCCAGACACATCATGAGGCTGTGCCTTCAAAAAAGTGTGTCCCTGGCTCTCTGGTAATGTACAGTCAATTTTCCAGGGGGGTGAGATGACCTCCAAGTCCATTATGTCTCAACCAACTTTCTCCAACGCCCACAAAGCTGGATCTAATATTGGGCCATGGGGATGTTCAATACGATGGTGCCTTCCTAAATAATGTACACTCTGAGGTCCTGTCCCATTGGCCACCCACGCTAGCCTTCTTTTATTTGAGCTTGGTAACGGTGATCCCAGCCGATCAAAATCCACCCTAAAAGGCAGTTCCTTGGCTCTTGACTTAGCCCTAAAGTACTGCGGGTAAAGTTTAATCAGAGAGAGAGAGAGGTACTGCCAAGGCCTGGGGGCCGAGGGTGGTGGGTGTAATGTAAATGATGAAAAAGTTCTGGAAGGTGGGTATTGGTTTTGAGGTCATGAATACACTCAGCAATAGTTAAAACATAATAGCCGGGATGGTAGACTGCATGCTGTGCTTAACCACAGTCTTAAAAATAAAGTCTATTCAATAAAGAAAGAGATGCCAAGGCATGAATAATATATGTTGAAAAGAATCAGTCTGATGCACAGGCCTTTTCTGAAACAGAATCAACAGAGCTAAGGGGACAGGGTTCATGAGGACCCGCCCCTTCCTGGTGACTGATAGAGTTGGGAGGGGAGGAGCTCATGAGGCCCCACCCCTTCCTGCTGACTAATAGAGTTAACAATGGGAAGGGGAGGGGCTCATGAGGCCCCACCCCTTCCTACTGACTAATAGAGTTAACAGTGGGAAGGGGAGGGGCTCATGAGGCCCCGCCCCTTCCTGGGATTGATAGACAGTTCAAGGTCTCCTGGGACAGGATAGACATTTCTTCAGTGATGTAGCCACAGTCAGCGGCCCACACTCCCGTAATAGCTTCGCATCTCAACCCTGATAGAATTCCGTGGTCTGTCAGAAACCAGACCTGGGAGTAGAAGGTTGACTGGGTAGGAAAAGGAGGGAATAAGCAGGAGTGAAAGGAGAGAATGTCGGAGGATACGACCCAAGTAAATAGTGCATGTATGGAAATAAACCCATTATTAGGTTTAAGTAATATCCACCATTAAAAACATGCAAAAAATAAACAGAAGTCTGAAGCCAAGAGAACAGACAGACAGATGGCAGATAGGAGAAAATGAGCTACAGTCTGAGGTGGTAAAAAGATGGAACCCTATCCCCACAAGTCCATCCACAACCCAAATAGGGCACCGTGAGAAGAGAGGTTTCTCTGTGCTGGGTGAAGCTGGGGCTCAGTGGGTAGAGCTCTCATCTGGCATGTACGCATGAGGCCGGTTCCATCCGCAGCACAGAATAAACCAGACATGGTGGTGCACACCTCTCATCCCAGCACTTAGGAGGTGGAGACGGGAAGATCAGGAGTTCAAGATCATCCTTGACTATATAGTGAGTGCATAGCCAGTGCAAGACTCATGAGATCCTGTCTCCAAAATAATAATAATAATAATAATAATAATAATAATAATAATAATAATAATATAACAAAATAAAAAATAAAATTGAAGTCCCTTCCACAGAAGCAATTTCCTGCTCAGGACTGTGACTCTGGTCAAACGTCCTCAGCTAGAAAGTCGTGACCAAGGCTGGGAGGTCATGACCTATACCTGGAAGGTCATAACCAAGACTGAGAGGTCATGACATGACTGGGAGGTCATGACCCATGGCTGGAAGGTTGTGGCCCAGGGCTGGGATGTCATGGCCCAGGGCTTGGAAGTCATAGCTGTTATTTTCCTAAATGGTCATGTTATAAAAATACCTTCTAAATATTTATGTATGCATCCACAATGCTGGCAACCCTCAGCCTGGGTCACAGAAACCTCCTTCTAGACAGTGGTCAATAGAGAGATGCGTTATTGGTCAAAGCGCTGAGAATACAAGATGGAGTGCTCACCCCCCAAACGAGACAATTAACTCCGCCCACCACTGAGACTTGCTGGAAATCACAGAGGAGGAAGCCAGGAGAGTAGAGTGAGACTCTGGCGTGGCGAGGACACTCACGGACCCTGTGGCTACATGCACAGTACCAAGCCAAAGCCCAGCACAGCTGGGAAGGCATTCTCCAGGCCCCGCCCTCACCCAGAAGCTCTTGGCTGCGGCAGGAGGAACCCTTCTTTGCTGAGGGCGTGGCCACTAGTAGTTGTCCCACACTCCAGCAGATGGCCACGCAGCCCTGCACACAGGCAGCACGGACGGCACTTTGGTAGCGGGGTTGTTTGTTAGCTTGCTTGAAGACATGGAGTTCGGATGGGAATGTATTGAGTATGGGTGGAGTTGGAGGAAGGACATGGAAAGGAATACAAGTATACATGTATACTATCTATACACGACCACATCTCAGTGTACACATAGATGGAATTCTTAGGAATAAAGAAGCACTTTTAAAACTGTTTTACGATTGTGGATGTGTTGCTGGTATGTCTGTCTAGGCACAATGTATCTGTGGTACCCGCAGAGGCTCGAAGACAATGGCATCAGATCCCCTGGAATGGAAGTTACACATGGCTGTGACTTGCCATGTGGCTGTGGGGAACTGAACCCAGGTCCTTTACAAGAGCAGCCGGGGCTCTTAACCACTGACCCATCTCTCCAGCTCCAGAATAAAGAACTTTTTAACTTTTAAGAGAAGCCCCGACATCCCTCTTGCCCAGCACCCAGAGAAGATGCTGTCTGCCGTTCTCCAGCCCAAGCTGTCCTCCTGTCTGGCAGCTATGGACAGCGTTCCAGACAAGAGAGAGACCCTCTCTCAAAAGAAACAATGATGACCCATGAGAAATGACATCTGTGCAAGCCTACTTACATTTACATGTGCACTGACACACATACGAACGCACACATACATGCACACATATATGCACAGGAAGAAAAGGAGATAGAGATAATGGGGCACCTCTCTCTCTTCTGGAGAGCCTGTGAAATATCCCAGGGAAACCTTATAGCCCCAAATCTTTATTTGGGGCTCTGACTGCAGATGGCACAACCTGGGACACCAAAATCACAAGGGTGGTGCGACGGACAGGCTTGAGAACCACGTGGGCATCCATTCTCTGGCAGTGGTTAAGGGATTATCTAGGCTAACTGATTGTGAGTGGCCCCATCCCGTGGGCTGGGGTGTTGGACCAAACACCAGCATTCACCTCTCCACTTGCTAACTGTGGATACTGGGTGACCAGGCAGCTCACACGCCTGCCACAATGAGACTGCTGGGGTGGACTGGGACTGGGACTGGGACTGGGACTGGGACTGGGACTGGGACCGTGGTCAATCTTTCTTCCTGAATTGCATTTCCCAGGGTATCTTATCCCACCAGTGAGAAGAGCAGGTACCACAAAAGTATGACACTTCGGAGAATGAAACAGTGCCTGGTTAGCTCCAGCTGTCAACATGGCTACTCTGACAGAGCCTACACTGAGGAGCTGACCAGATTAGGCTGGCCTGTGGCCATGTCTGTGAGAGGTCATCTTAACTGATGGTGCCTGATAGGGACGGTACCATCCCTAAACAGGTGGTCCAGGGCTATATAAGAAAGCCAGCTGAGCAACCAATGGAAATAGATGCAGAGACCCACAGTCAAATATTAGGCAGAGCTTGGGGAACCCTGTGGAAGAGGGGGATGAAGAATTGAAGACGCCAAAGGGGGTCAAGAGTACCCACAACAAAACCCACGGGCTCCACAAACCTGAGCCCAAAGAGTCTCACAGAGACCCAACTGCCAACCAGGGGCACGCATTGGGACGGGCCTACCCTCTACAGATACATGCTACAGTTGTGCAGCTGGGTCTTCGTGTGGAACTCCCGAAGCAGGAGCCAGGGCTGTCTCTGACCCTGTTGCCTGCCTCTGGGACCCTTTCCTCCTCGTGGGTTGCCTCATCCAGCCTCAACAGGAGAGGAGGTGCCTCCTCTTACAGCAACTTCCAGCCAAGGCTGGTTGATATCCACGGGAGGGCTCCCCTTTTCAGAGGAGAAGGAGGGCAAAGGTGGGTGGCAGTGGGGTGGGGGAAGAAAAGGGAGAGGGAGGGGCTTGGAAGAGAAGGATGGGAAGCTGCCGTCTGGATATAAAGTAAGTAAAAACTTTATTCATGAAGAAGAAGAAAGGATGGTAGCTGGGCATAAAGCCTAGAATGAGCCAGTAAGAGTACCTCCCCCATGGCCTCTGCTTCAGCTCCTGATTCAGCTCCTGCCCTGACTTCCATCAGTGATGAACTGTGGACACTGGAAATGTAGCCAAACATAAACCTTTTCCTCCAAGAGTAGCATTAGGTCAAGTCGTTTGCCACAGCAATAAAAATCAAAGTAGGACACTGGTCGCGATTGATAACTACACCAGGGCAACAGGCAAAATGAGCCTGGGTAAGCCAGAGTGCGGTTGTTCTACCCGGCAGACCAAAAAAGGGTTCCGTTTTGTGAGCACACACAGGAAGCAAGGCAGCAACGGAGAGCCGCCGACTAGCTCCTTAGTACACCAGAGCTGAGGTTTATAGGATTTACACCAGATTTTTGAAGAGCATATTTTGAGGGGCTAGAGAGATGGCTCAGTGGTTAAGAGCACTGACTGTTCTTCCAGAGGTCCTGAGTTCAATTCCCAGCAACCACATGGTGGCCCACAACCATCTGTAACGGGATCTGATGCCCTCTTCTGCTGTGTATGAAGACAGCTACAGTGTACTCATCATATATATAAAATAAAGAAAAAAAAAGAGAAAATATTGAGGGTTTTTTTTCCCCTTACTCAGCATAATTCGGAAGGAGAGAACTCAAAACATTAACTTCTATTATAAGAAAGCTGAGGCAGGAGGATGACAAGTTGAAGTCCAGCTGCAATATGTTCAAGGTCAGTCTGGCCTATTTAGCAAGACCCTGTCTCAAAGATTTTAAAGGACTGGGAGTGTGGCACAGCAGTAGAGTCCGCCCTCCCCCACCCCTATCCCCAGAAGCCCACAATAAGGGCTGGGGTCGTGGACAGGGGTGGAGCCCCGCCTAGAATTCCCCAGTGAGGGACCGGGGGCGTGATCAGCAGTGGAAGCCCCACCCAGAATCCCCCACCCCCACCCCCACCCCACTCCACCCCCACCCCCGTGAAGAGTTGGGGAGTGGTTGAGGCGGATCCCCTGCCTAGAATCTCCCAGTGAGGGGCTCAGCTGTAGTGTGTCTTCCTATCATGCTGAGGTCATGAGGTCATTCCTTAGCATTGAAGACAAAAAAGAAGGGAGGGGGAGGTGTAGACTTGATTTCTGTAATCGGACCCTCAAAAGACAGCACTCTCTTTGCTAGGTAGCTTTCCTTCAACCTGTACTGTAAAAGTCAGAGGAAGGAGGCCTTGACACAAGGAGGGCATTGCTGAGTGAACTTTTGTCAGTGCGCCCCGCCCTGTGGCTCCCCTTACAGTCAGTCTGGAACACGCCAGTTCCTGCTCTCCTCACTTTATTAGAATCAGTTGCCTCAAGCCCCACCGTTCTTGGAGGGCTGGAGCAAATCAGTGTGTTATAAATTAAGCATCTCTGGGCTTCATCCTGGGAACACCGCCACCTGGCCGCTAGCCATCTGCACGCCATCCAGATCCTCCGCCCGGTGAGGACAGCTCACGGTGCCCTCAACCCTGCCGGCATCCTGGGCCCAGCCTTCATCTGCCTCTCTCTGGGTCCTGCAGGGCACCAGGCTCAGCAGTATTCGGAATAGTCTTCCTCCACATAGTTAGAAGGGAACCAGCCGATCTGCAGAGAGAAACCCGTCAGAAAAGCCACTGGCATGTTCATGCCTCATCACAGCGGGTTGGACCCCTCTTGCCTTGGGGCGGGCACACTTATGGCTGATTCCTCCTCTGTACACACACGAGGATGGCCCTCCGACTCCTAAAAGTCTCTGCCAGTGTGTCGCCTCGTCAGTAAAGCCTTCCTGTCACCCTGCTTATCGTAATGTGCAACACACACGTCACACACTTTCTCTCAATTGCTCTCCGCACAACTCACCATCATCTGAATGGTCACATATTCTGCCTATTTACAGGACTATTACTAAACCAACTCCCCTCCCCCAACACAACACAAGGTCGACAAGGGCAGGACGTTTTGGCTCCCACTCACTGAACTCCCCAGAGCCTAGAATAGACTAGACCCCAGTGCTCAGTGAACACTTTATTAATATTTCTTGGGATGTTGGGCAGACAGATGGATAGATGGATGAGTGAAAGATAGATAGGTAGAGAGATAAATGGATAGATACATGCATGGATAGATACATAGATAGATACATAGATGATAGATAGATATGTACATGCATAAACAGATAATAGATAGATAGACAGATAGACAGACAGATGTAGACACATAGATATATGGATAAACACGTAAATAGACACATAGATGATATGTACATAAACAGATGATAGATAGATGATAGATACATAGATAGAAGATAAATACATAAATAGATACATAGATATCTGGATAGATACATAGGTAGATGATACATACATAGACAGCCAGACAGATACATACATACACACACACATACATACATACATACATACATACATACATACATACATACATACTTGAGCAGATGGGTGGTTGGATGGTACATAGATAAGTAGGTGGATGAAGAGATAAAAAATGGATAGATGGGTAGATGGATGAATGGGTGGATGAATGGAAGGGTGGATGGATGAGTAAATGGATGAATGGATGGATGTAAGAGTGGATGAATGGATAAATAAATGAATGGATGGATAATGATGAGTGGATACATAGAAGAATGATGAGTGGATGGGTGGTGTTAGATGGATAAATGGATAGATGATATGAGTAAACAGATGGATGGTGGGTGGGTGAGAGTTTGATGAATACATGGATGGAAAGATGGGTAGGTGGAGAGACAGACACATAAAAATGATGGTCGCGCAGGGAGACAGGTGACTTTCTTAAACACTCTGAATGAGTCTTTCAACCCTTAGATGTCCACCACCACTCACTGAATGTGACAGCACATATGTTTAATAAGTTTATAAGCATTTCTCCAAATCATGGGAGCTTTGTGAAGTGTTTCCCCCGACAGAATAAAAGCTCTAACCAGTGGCCTTATCTTCATTCAACAAATATCTGAGAAACCTTCCCAGCAAGGAAGAACGCTAGATGCTTGGATTCATCAGCTGCTGAAAGGGCCCCATCGACCGTACAAGGTAGGGGCTCAGCCAGAGCAGGCTGGCCTGAAGTGTCTTCTGTTTCCTTGAAGCCAGGACCAGAGCAGGCTAAGAGCAGTGTGGTTCACCCCAGGTCTGCCTCTTCACACATTCCATCGTTACTGAGCACCTACTGGGCGCCACAGCCTGTGACAAAGCACTGAGCCACACAGACACAAGCCATCCGTTTCATCTCCCGGATCTGTCAGTCGCTCTCTCACCTTTTACACTGAGGGATTTGTCTTCTGTGTGTCCTTACTGCCCTGTCTAGTTAACTTGACACAAGCATGAGTTCTGTGGAAGGCAGAGCCTCAATTGAGAAAATGCCTCCATAAGATCTGACTGTAGGGCATTTTCTTCATTAGTGATCGATGGGGGAGGCCCCAGCCTACGGTGGGTGGTGTCATCCCTGGGCTGGTAGTCCTGGGGTCTATTTTTTTTTTTTAATAAAACAGGCTGAGCAAGCCATGGGGAGCAAGTCAGTAAGCAGCACCCTCCATGGCCTCTGCTGCAGTTCCTGCCTCCAGGTTCCTGTCCTCTCTTATTTGATGATGAACCGTTACATGAAACTGTGAGTGAATAAATCCTTTCCTCCTGTATTGGCTTTTGTCATGGTGTTTCATCACAGCAATAGTGACCCTGACTAAGACACTTACTGACAGTCTGTTTTTGGGGGGGTGGAGCTGGGTACAGGATCTCTTATCAGCCTGGGACTCCCCAATTAGATGAGGCTGGCTGTTCAGTGAGGCTGAGTTATCTATCTGTCTTAGTCTTTGCAGCACTGAGATGATATATGAATGCCACCATACCCTATTTTATTTTTATGTAAATAGTGGAGGGAATGGAAGGGAAGGGTGGGCCAGTAGACAGATGTACACATAGGTTACTGAACAAGCCAATGAGTGGATGGGTGGATGGATGGATGGATGGATGGATGGATGGATGGATGGATGGATAGATGGATGGGTGGGTGGGATTTGAGTCATATATGAACTGATATATGGGTGGGTTCTATAGGATGGATGAACTAATGGATCAGGAGATTGCGGGATTTGAACTCAGTCTTCAAATCTGCAACGCAAGAACTTTATCAGCTGAGAACCAACCCAGCCCAGTGGCAGTCATTTTACCCTCATCTCTGGAAGGGTGGGCAAGAAGCTCCCTCGGGAGTCCTGTTTCCCATCACCACCCTGACCACTCCCTAGTGTGACTGCCTGGTTAGAGTTCAGCACAGTCTCACTAAACATTGCTTCACAGAGAGAACCATCAGACAGCGCTCCCTTTGCACCAGAAGCATCTCCATCTCATCGGAGGCCCACAGTAGATTGATGTAGGTGAGGAAAACATGTTCAATCTCAGTGTCCTTTCACCTCTCTGACTAGGCATGACCTGCACAGGAGCCACAATCCATCTCACCACAGCCAGGACACTCACTGCACGCCCCACCCAGATGGCCATCCCTCCAGCCTCACCCGGCCGTAGATCTCCCCACGCCACCAGCCTTGCTGTCCCTTCTTATTGAGGATCTTGATGATATCACCCTCCTTAAGGGACAGTTCCGACCTGTCCCGGGCACAGAAGTCGTAGCGGGCTTTGGCAGTGCCAAAATACTTGGTGCTTCCAGCTGTGAAGAGAAAATGAGATACCTAAGCATCTGAGATAAGCATCCAGCCATCATCTGTAGACGGTGTAGAGAGGGGGACATGTTCTCAGGATGGTACCATCTATTTGGACTTTTGTGATAGCTAGCTTCATTTTTCAACTTGGCCCAACCTAGAATCATCCAGGAAGAGAGTCAGTAAGGGACTGTCTACACTGTGTTGGTCTCTGGCTATGTCTACATGAATTGCCTTAATGAAGTGAATTGATGTGGAATTTTCAGCCCACCATGAGTGGCATCATTCCCTAGGCAGGGGCTGGGGGGAGGAGGGGAGCAGAGACTTAAACCAAATAAGAGTGGACAAAGAAAGCTGAGTGTAAGTGAGCAAGCACACATTCACTTCTCTCTGCTCACGACTGCTCATAGGATGTGACCAGCTACACAGTAAGGGACAGGAACCTGGAACTGGGAAGTAAAATAAACCCTTCCCCCCCCATGGGTGCTTTTTGTCATGATAGTTTATCACATCAATAGACATAAAGCCAGATCATGCACTGTACTGAGTGACCTCTAAGCTGAAGGGACACAGCTCTACTTCCAACACTGACCTCCCAGCCTGGTGAATACCCAAGTTCAGGAAATTTGAATTTTTTAAGTAGGGTTTCATGATGTAGTGTGGTTCAACTAGTCATTCTCCTGCCTCAGCCTCCTCCTCAGGAATTATGATGGAATTATGAACACACACCATCGCACTGGTAAAACCAGGTCTTCCATAATTTTAATAGTGTTTTGTGTACACTCAATTTCTCTACATCTGTGAGTCCCTAACCAGCATATTTAGGTCCAGATTCACAGAGAGACTATATTTTTAAAAGTCATTACAGGCTAGAGAGGTGATTCAGGGTTTCAATCCCAGCACCCACATGGAGACGGTCAACCACTTATAACTCCAATTCCAGGAAATTTAACATTCTCTTCTGTATTCTGTAAACACTGCTCTCAAGGGCACAGGGTTTTTGTTTGTTTTGTTTTGTTTTGTTTGTTTTCTTTGGGGGAAGGTTGCAGAGGCAGAGGAAAGATGTAGAGAAGTGAGGAGATCACTGTGTTTGGGGTGCATGATGTGAAATTCACAAGTTTTGCACGCAAATGGATGGAACCAGAAAATATCATCCTCTGGATGGCCTTCCCTTCAGTCTTTGTCTCATTTCCTCTCGTATTTTGTTGATCCATCCCCTATACAGACATCAAACCCAGACACTATTGCAGATGCCAAGAACTGCTTGCTGACAGGAGCCTGATATAGCTGTCTCCTAAGAGGCTCTGCCAGAGCCTGACAAATACAGAGGCAGATGCTCACAGCCAACCATTGGACTGAGCATGGGGTGGAAGAGTTAGAGAAAGGACTGAAGGAGCTGAAGGGGTTTGCAATCCCATAGGAAGAACAATATTAACTACCCAGACGCTCCCCCACCCTAGAGCTCTGAGGGACTAAACCACCAACCAAAGATTGCACATGGAGGGACCCATGGCTCCAGCTGCATATGTAGCAGAGGATGGCCTTGTCGGGTATCAATGGGAGGAGAGAACTTTGGTCCTGTGAAGGCTCGATGCCCCAGTGTAGGGAAATGCTAGGACAGGGAGGTGTGAGTGGGTGGGTGGGTGGGGAGCACCCTCATAGAAACAGGGGGAGGGAAGATGGGATGGGGGTTTCCAGAGGGGAAACTGGGAAAGGGGATGGACCAGAAGTGACGTATTTCTGTGACAACCTGACCATGTTTTGAGGAGGGCTGTGAAAGGGCTTTGGAACTTTGGGCTATGTATGATGGCATCCTGGCTCATTGCCAAGCCCCATAATCCCTGCTTGTTTACCAAGAACCTGAACATACACACTTGAATGATCATGTGCTGCCCGCCTGACACATTGCGTCATACAGCATGATATTGAGTCACTGGCCTATCAACGCGCACCCTGTCTGCGGTGCATGGCTCGTGTACAGAGCGTGATGAATGCTGATTGGATGATGAAGAGTGGTGAGAGATGAGTTCAGTGGATGGATACGGATAAATTGGGCGATCCCCCAGAATAAAGCAGAAGCTGCGGAAGCTGTTTGAACCCTGTCTTGGTGTACGTGTCGTCTTTTCCCCACCTCTGCTGGCCAGAGTCTGGGGTCGCAGCAGGGCTAGAAGATCCATTTGGTGTTAAGAGCTCTGTCAGATGTTGTGTAGGAGCTTGGAAGATAATGTTGAGAACAGTGCAGAAGATGAAGGCCTGGCTTGTGAAATTTCAGAGGGAAGATTAAAGACTCTTATCAGGGCCGTTGCTATTTTGATTGTGAAGATTCTGTGGTTCTGGTTAGCTGGGGCTGAAGAATCAGCTGTGATTAACAAGATACCAGAACTACTAAAGCAAAAACTTTGCATTACTCGGACTATTGATGCTGGTTAGCTGGAGCTAAGAAATTAGCGATGATTAAGAGACCAGCATCTTTGAGGTGAAATCTTCTGGGAAGTGTTTTCTGAGAGCACTGAGGCTGTGTTCTAGAGATAGCCAAGGTTTTACCTTGTGCTGTGGCTGGACTTGGTAATGTGTAAGAGTTACCCAGGTGGTTCTGGTTTTGAAGGCATGAAGGGGTCACACAGAGCAGCTGAGGCTCAGCACTGTGAGAGGCCATGGAAGGCTATTGGTGAAGGTCCAGCCTCAGTTGCAATTGATGGCCCAGGACTGAAGGGAGTCATGCAAAGGAGTTGAGGCTTGGCACCATGAGAGGCTATTGGTGAAACTTAGTTACAGCAGAAGACAGCAGTGTTTTAGAGATGCCAGTACCGTGAGGTGACCACAAAGAACAGCAACAGCAGTGGCGTACAGGCAGCTGGAGCCTAGAAGACAAGGCATGTGCTACAAAGAGCAGGGCTGTAAAAGCAAAGCCCTTGGAGGAGCCCAGAAGATCGAGAGTTGGATCCCAGACATTGGACGGTTGGAGTCTGATTTTCCTTTTGGTTGTGACTGTGCCCTCATATTTTTCCCTCTTGAAGGAAGAAAGTGTTTTAGTGGAGCCCACAGTTAAAAGAATTTTAATTTTAAAGAGACTTCGGATTTTAAAAGAGATTGGATATTTTAAAGGGAATGAAATTTTAGTATGTAAGAATTTGCAAAGACTGTGGGACTTTTAAAATTATTTAGATCTTGGGGATGAATAAGAAAGTAAGGGTTGAGGCTTAATAGTGATGTGTTTGTGTGTCAAGCTGACAAGGGGTCAATTGTACTGGCTGGTTTTGTGTGTCAACTTGACACAGGCTTGAGTTATCACAGAGAAAGGAGCTTTAGTTGGGGAAATGCCTCCATGAGATCCAGCTGTGGAGCATTTTCTCAATTAGTGATCAAGGGGGGAGGGCCCCTTGTGGGTGGTGCCATCGCTGGGCTGGTAGTCTTGGGTTCTATAAGAGAGCAGGCTGAGCAAGCCAGGGGAAGCAAGCCAGTAAAGAACATCCCTCCATGGCCTCTGCATCAGCTCCTGCTTTCTGACCTGCTTGAGTTCCAGTTCTAACTTCTTTTGGTGATCAAGAGCAATGTGGAAGTGTAAGCTGAATAAACCTTTTGTCCCCAACTTGCTTCTTGGTCATGATGTGTGTGGAGGAATAGAAATCCTAAGTCAGGGGATAGCATTTGAAATGTAAATAAATAAAATATTCAACAAAAAAAGGAAAGAAGATATCCTGAGTGAAGTAACTCAGACTCAAAAGGATATGCATGTATGTACTCACTAATAAGTGGATATTAGCCAAAAAAAAAAAAAAAAAAGTACAAAATACACAAGATAGAGTCCACAAAACTCTAAAAGTTCAACAAGCTAAAGGGCCCAAGTGAGGATGCCTCAGTCCCACTTGGGAGAGAGAAGAAAGCAACCACAGGGAACAGAGGGAGTGATGGGCCTAGGTGTGAGAGGGGACGGGGAGAGGAAAGGGGGGACATGATCAGGTGTTGGTGGGGGAAAAACAGGTCTGAAGCCCTGGGGGGCAGCAGAAAGAATGGAAACAGGCAACCTCGGGAGGTAGGGGGTAGGGCAGGGACCCTCTAGAATGCACCAGCGACCTGGGAGGTGAGAGACTCTCAGGACTCAAAGGGAGGGACCTTAGATGAAATGCCCGACAGTGGGGAGACGGAACTTCTAGAGTCCACCTCCAGCAGAAAGACTGCACATCAAGTGGATGGATGGGGTTACAATGCCACAGTCAAACACTCCCACGCAGAACTGTTCCTGTCTAAAAGAACTGCAGGGACAAAAATAGAGAAGAGACAGAGGGAAAGGAGGTCCAGTGACAGGCCCAAAGTGGGATCCAGCTCAAGGGGAGGCCCCAAGGCCTGACACTATTACTGAGGCTACTATGGTGTGCTTACAGACAGGAGCCTAGCATGGCTGTCCTCTGAGAGGCCCAACAAGCAGCTGAGTCAGATGCAGATAGTTACACCCAACCAATGGACAGAAGTTGGGGAACCCTATGGTTGAATTAGGGAAAGGCTGGAAGAAGCTGAGGAAGAGGACGACCCTATAGGAAAACCAGCAGTCTCAACTAACCAGGACCCAAAGATCTCTCAGACACTGGACCACCAACCAGGCAGCATACACCAGCTGATATGAGGCCCCAGGCACATATACATCACAGGACTGCCTGGTCTTGCCTCAGTGAGAGAAGATGCACCTAACCCTGGAGAGACCTGAGTCCCCAGGGAGTGGGGAGGTCTGATGGGGTGGGAGTAGGGGAAAGCCTCTTGGTGATGAGGAACAGAGGGCAGACAGGGAGGGGAATAACGACTGTATTATAAAAAAAAAATTAAATATATATATAATATATATATTATATATAATATATAATATATAATATATATATATATCACACACACACACACACACACACACACACACACACACACACACACTAAGGGCTCAGTAATTAAGAATGCTGCCCGCAGTCAGGCCGTGGTGGCACACAACACTCAGAAGGCAGATGCAGGTGATTTTCTAGGTTCAAGGACAGCCTTATCTATAGAGCAAGTTCCAGAACAGCCAAGACTACAGAGAAACCCTGCCTCAAAATAATAATAATAATAATAATAACGAAGGAAGGAAGGAAGGAAGGAAGGAAGGAAGGAAGGAAGGAAGGAAGGAAGGAAGGAAGGCAGGCGAAAAATAAGGAATGCTTGCCACTCTTCCAGAGGTCCTGGGTTCAGTTCCCAGTACCCACACTGGACAGCTCACAACCACCTATAACTCCAGCTCCAGCGACATAGCACCCTTTTCTGGCCACTGCAGACACTACACTGGTGTGGAACACACCCAGATGTCCACATAGAGCACACATGTAAATAAATCTTTAACAAATAAAAAGAGACATCTCCAACACCACACAATGCCACATAAAAAAGCATTCAATAAAGAATCGTTTAAAAAATAAAATAAAAATAAATAAATAAATAAATAAATAAATAAATAAATAAAGGTACAGGCAGGCAGGCAGGCAGGCCTGGAAGCCCTGGCTCTCCCTCCCGCAAGAGAAGGCACAGTGCAGCCCTCCGGCCTGCCACATCCTCCTACCTGGTGGCTTGCTGATGGCTCTCCTCTCAGGTTCCTTATAAGGAAACTGCAAGGTGGTGTCCAACGACTTGAAGCAATCTTTGAGGGAGTTCTGCTGATAAAACTCTACCAGTTCCTGAGGAAAAAAAAATAACCACAGAATCGTCATGATCGCAAATGGCCAGCCCACGGTGGCGCAGAACGCAAGCCCTCGTCTGCACTCCAGACAGCCCCTTGTGATGGGAAACTCGACTAGAATAGCAGGGACCACCTGTGGAAGGGACCCTGTGATGGGGAATAAATTGACTTGCCTAAGAGACTAGCCTGTGGTGGCCATGTCTACATTAAGTTAACTGGGAAGGACAGAGCCCCTGCGCCCCTCTCCTCCCTGAGCGTGGATGGCTCCATCCCGTCATCCAGGCTGAATGAAAAGGAAAAGCAAGTTGAGTAGCAGCCTCCATTTCTCCCTGCTCCCTGACACGTGACCAGCCTCCTGTTCTCAGCCTGAGGTCTGAAAGAGCCTGTCCCTCTTTAAGCTGCGTTGTCAATTGTTCTCTCACAACAGTGAACGAAGTACCCAACCTGCACACCAGGCTAAGGCCGGTTGTTGCCAGACTTACCAAATAGGATCACCAGATTCAAGGCCTCCCATCAATGTCCATGTCTTTATAGTTAATAACCGTCTAAACGCAGACCAGTGTGCACAGAACATGTCACCAAGGTCTCCTAGGAACCCCAAGTGATGCGGATGTTCACAATTCTCCCATTTTATATTTGTTGTTTGTTTGTTCGTTTATTTGTTTGGGGAATGAATGTTGAGGTTCTGTCTTTTACTGTTTATTGTAATGCTAAGTGCTGGCCTCCAAGATTTGGAGTCTGCAGTAGCCTGAGAGACCCGGCCCCCAGTTAAATCTGATTTGTAAATAAAGATGTCAGCAGCCAATAGCTGGGGAGAAGAGACACAGGTGGGCGGGGTTGTGGTTTCTTGGCTAGAGACAAGGAGGAAGGAGCAGAAAAAAGCGAGTTGCCACAGAAGAGAATGAACGGGGAGGGGGAGGGAGCCGCCATGGGCTAAGGGCCAAGAGATCATGGCGCAGAGGGCTGTCCAATTGGGTTAAGAAAAGCCAAAACATAATAACAGTAAGTGATGACTTGGGGTTCTAACGGCATGGAGGGTAGGCAGCTGCCCAGCTATTGTGATGCCTAAGGCATTTCTGAAAATATAAAAGCTGTGTGTCTTTCATCCAGGAACATAAATTGTTTAAGATGGGAAGGAACCCCACATCAAGATATATTAATAATTTTTTATTACAGATGAATATCAAGGAATGCATGTGGCAGTCAGAGGCCAACTTGTAGGAGTTGATTCTCACCATCCACCACGCAGGTTCAAGGGATCAAAGCCATGTGGGCCTTCCCCATGATCAGCAGACCTGAGAAGAAACTGAGGTCACTGAATGAAAATTCATAACTTAAAAATTAGATGATGATGATGATGATGATGATGATGTGTGTGTGCATACTCACTACAGTGAACCTGTGAAGGTCACAGACTCTGTAGAGGCAGGTCTCACCTTCCATCTTTAGACTAGCTAGCAGCTATTGGCTGCTGGCTTTGACTTGGTTTGATGGGTGGGAATCACCACTACCCAATGAGCCAGCTTGCCAGTCCTCTCTCATTTTATAAACAGAAATGAAGATAGAGACGCCAAGTCATCTGCTCAGGTCCCACAGCAGGCAAGCTTATCATGGACGACAGCTGAGTGTTAGACCTGACCTCTGTGAAAGACTTTGTATTTGATTTCAGCTTCTCAAAGCATTGATCTATGGATATTTCTTTTACATATAGCTTGTGCTGGTGACAGATAACTAGTTGCACCCAAATTCAAGGGTGTTCCACAAAAAAAAAAAAAAAAAAAAAAAAAAAAAAAAA
>NC_034607.1:24434125-24447574 GCF_900095145.1 Mus pahari | reverse complement strand
AAGAAGAAGAAGAAGAAGAAGAAGAAGAAGAAGAAGAAGAAGAAGAAGAAGAAGAAGAAGAAGAAGAAGAAGAAGAAGAAGAAGAAGAAGAAGAAATAATGAGGAAGAGGAGGAGAATCTATTTTTTTTTAAGTTATGAATTTTCATTCAGTGACCTCAGTTTCTTCTCAGGTCTACTGATCATCACGGGAAAGGCCCACATGACTAACATACACCAATCTGTTTTAAATGGCTAGAAAAGGATAAAAAGAATTAACAGGACAGCAGACACTAGCTAAACACTCATAAATTCTCAGCAAGACAGGTAGTAGTAGCTCAGGTCATGCAAAGTCAACTTGGAGACCTGCAAGCATATGCGATCTGGAGGCCTGAGAAACAGGCAGGCAAAGGGTGGGACTTGAGTCTTATCTGTAACAGTCAGGGAGTGAGTCTGGTGGTTTGCCCGGGGAGGGGCACTGTTTGGAGGTGTGGCCTTGTTGGAGTAGGTGTGTCTCTGTGGGTGTGGGACCCTCATCCTAGCTGCCTGGATGCCAGAATTCTGCTAGCAGCCTTCATCTACATCTTAGATATAGATGTAGACCCTCAGCTCTGCCCGTACCATGCCTGCCTGGGTGCCATGCTCCCGCCTTGATGATTATGGACTGGAACCTCTGAACCTGTAAACCAGCCCCAATTAAATGTTGTCCTTTATAAGAGTTGCCTTGGTCATGGTGTCTGGTCACAGCAGTAAAACCCTAACTAAGACAGTGAGTGTGCACACCTATGGGTTTGAGTGTGGGCACGTGTGTGAAGAACAGAGGTTGACTTCAGGTGTCTTCCTCTATCACGTTCCACCTTGTATCTTTTTTTTTTTATGATTATTGCTAGTTTTATTATACTGAGATAAGAAATGGAATCTTTTTCTACTTTCTACAGTAATTCTCTGCAATTTATTTCATTATCTACTTACAAACATTGGTACTGTAGTCAATGCTACTTTTAATTCAGTAAATATTTGAAACATTTTCCCATTTCTTTTTTTTTTTTTTTGCTGCTGTATTTATTTTTTTATTATTATTTTCTTTATTTACATTTCAAATGCTATCCCGAAAGTTTCCCATACCCCTCCCGGCCCCTGCTCCCCTACCCACCCACTCCCACTACTTGGCCCTGGCCTTCCCCTGTGCTGGGTCATGTAAAGTTTACAAGACCAAGGGGCCTCTATTCCCAATGATGGCCGATTAGGCCATCTTCTGTTACATATGCAGCTAGAGACACGAGCTCAGGGGGTACTGGTTAGTTCATATTGTTGTTCTACCTACAGGGTTGCAGCCCCCTTCAGCTCCTTGGGTACTTTCTCTAGTCCACCTTGTATCTTGAGGAAGGGCCTCCCACTGAGCCTGAAGCTCCCTGGTTACCTACCCTGACTCAGTGGCAAGCCCAGGAGAGCCATTTGTCTCCAGCTCCCAGAGTTACAGACATACACTGCCACATCTGGCTTTTACACAGGTTCTAGAGATCGGATTCAGGCCCTCAGGAGCCTTATCCACAAGGCATCTCCACAGCTCAGCCTGCTTGGCATCAATAAGGATTCCTCCATGACCACTATTTGCCATAACCGTTTTTAACCATGGGTCCTTAAGGGGATGAGTTCATGATTAGTGGCTCTCTGGGAAGGGCTTTAGTAAGGACCTTGAGACACAGGTACAGACACTATTGCATGGGCTCTGAGCAGCTTAGGTAGGGTTAGCCGATACCAGCCCTTACCAGAAGGCCCCGGAAAGCCTTCTTCTCCGTGATTCGGTACAACCCCTCTGACGTCATGATTTTAATATGCTTGACCTCCACGTTATACCTGGAGTGAGGGAGAAAGATAGACAGGCGGTTGAGTCCCAAGTCTGAGGACCATCCACCCAGAACAGAAGAATCAAGCTGGACTCCTTCAAGCAAAGGAAAAGAGAAAGCAAGCCGAATACCCAGCATTCATCTCTGCACCGGCTAGTTTTACATCAACTTGACCCAAACTAGTCATTTGGAAAGAGGGAACCACAATTGAAAAACAAATGCTTCCATCAGCTTGGCCCGTGGGGCATTGTCTTGCTTAATGAGTGATATGGGATAACACTGCCCACTGTGGGTGGTTCCATCCCTAGGCTGGTGGTCCTCCATTCTACAAGAAAGCAGGCTGAGCAAGTGCCATTGGGCAGCAAGCCAGTAAGCAGTGATCCTCCACGGCCTCCACTTCAGCTCTTACCTCCTGATTCCTGCCTTGAGCCCGGTGATGGAGCATATGCCCAAGTATAAACTGAAATAAACTCTTTCCTCCCCAAGGTGCTTTTTGGTCATGGTGTTTTCTCCACAGCAATAGAAACCCTAAGACACAGTCTGCTCCCTGAGTGTGGATGCGATTCGACCGCCTGCCTCATGCTCCTGCCACCGTGCCTTCCTCACTAGAGCTGACAGTTCCCTCCAACAGCAAGCTGAACAAACCCTTTCTCCACCAAGTTGTTTTTGTTAGGGACTTTATCACATAGTGCTGCAACACATAGACCCCCTGCCTCAAAGGTGTGTTAAGAAGCCAGTAGGACCCTGCAAAGAAGACAGTGTCCTTAGATAGAGAGAAAAAGTCTGCTACACTACATGAAAGATGGGGGAATGGGAAGCACTCACAGAACTGGGGCTCTGTTAATGTGGAGGATCACAGAACAACAAAATGGAAAGAGATACCCAATCTCTTTTTTTTTTTTAATTATTATTATTTTCTTTATTTACATTTCAAATGCTATCCCGAAAGTTTCCTATACCCTCCCCCCACCTCTGCTCCCCTACCCACCCACTCCCACTACTTGGCCCAGGCCTTGCCTTGTGCTGGGTCATATAAAGTTTGCAAGACCAAGGGGCCTCTCTTCCCAATGATGGCCGATTAGGCCATCTTCTGCTACATATGCAGCTAGAGACCCAATCTCTTGAATATGGCAGACGACACACTAAAAAAGACAGCAAAGGGAGAAGATGGCCATTTCTGCCAAGAGGGGAAGCTAAGTAACACAGAAACCCTAGAAATGCTTTTGTCTTTTAACTGCTGAGGCGTCACCCACATGCAAGTAAAGGGGGCTCGCCACAAAGCTTGACATCTTGAGTTCAACCCCCACGACCCTCAGGTTGGAAAGTGATGTATGCAGGCTGTCCTCCAGCCTTCACACTGCACCCCATGGGTACGTGGGCACACCAGAAATAAACATCTTCAAACCGGTGAACTCTCAAAAAAAAATATTGGGAAAGCCCAAAGCTAGAAATAAAGTCAGGAACAAGGGTAGAGCAGCCAGCCAGCGCAAGTGAACTCCCTGATAGCAGCGCTGAGCTTGGCATGCAAGGTGGCTGCACTGTCCGTCCAGTCGTGTGCCCGGGGGGAGTGGGTCCCTGCACTGCAGCTACTTGCCCCACACTTCATGTGGCCACTCCACAAGCATGGCAGTGCCTCCACTCGGCAGTTCAGGGATTTCTCAAGGCTGGCCAGTGAGGTTCTAAGATCCTCCTTTCTCTCTCTCTCTCTCTCTCTCTCTCCAGTTGTTGGGGTCGAAAGCACAGCCAGACTCGGCTTTCAAAGGCTGCTGAGAAATCACACCAAGGCCCGAGTGTGGTGTGGAGGGCACTTCTCAAGCAGCCATCTCCCCAGTTCCTATCGTGGGGCATTTTCTGAAGCTATTGTGCAGCTGCCAATCAAAACTACATCGAGGTACTATCTGACCCCAGTCGTTATGGCCGTTGCCAAGAAAAGGCACAACCAAAATTCTAGAGAGGACTGGGTAAGCAAAGGACCCTGTGAGATTGCTAACTCTTGATGAAAGCTAAGCTAGAATTCTACTCCTCAACCAAAACTGGGGTTAGCTGTCGTTAGGGGCTGGGGAGACGGCGGCTAAGTCAGTACGGGCTTGCTTTCAAGCATGGGGACTAGAGTTTGATTCCCAGCACCCATCTAAGACGAGCAGGGTGACACTTACAACCCCAGCCCAAGGAGGCAAAGACAGGGGGTTCCTTACAACTCATTGGCAGTCAGCAGAGCCACTTCTTAGTGAAAAATAATGCTTCAAAACTCAAGGTAGGGAGGGAATGCTGAGATGGTACTTGCCACCAACCTGACAACAGGAGTTCAAGCCCTGAGACCTATACTGTGGGAAGAGAGAACTGACTCCAACAAATTGTCATTGTCCCCATATGCATGCTATGGCACAAGTGCCCTCCCACACATAAATGATAAATAAATAAATATTTTTGATTTCTTGAAAACACCTATAATCAGCCTGCAGTCTCCCTCCACGTGTGGACACATTGGTAAATGCCCACATGCATGTCCACAAATAACGAAAATTAACACAAGTAAAAGTCACAGTTCAACGGTAGGGATGGAAGTTAGTACCGTGTGGAGACCAGGAGATCTGTCCTGGGGCAGCTAGATTTTATTTCCCAAGGATATTTAGTCAGCATGTCCACATGATACCAACAAGCCTATGTTCATTCTGCAGAACTCTCAACAACAGCCAGAACACGAAATCAACCAAGGCGTCCATGGATGAAGAAACTATGATAGACACACGCAGTGAAACATAATTCAGCCACTAAAAGGATAGATAGCATCCTGTCATCTACAATGTGGACGAACTGGAGGATGCTACGTTACGTGAAATAAGCCAGACGCAGGAAGACAAATACCGCAGCTTCTAAAGCACACGTTAGAGCTAAAAGTGCCGGCCTCAAATAAGAACAGAAAGAAAAGGTGCAATGGGAGGGAGAAGGAAGGGGGCACAAGGTAAGGGAGGGAAGAGGAGCGGAAGGAAGTGAAAGTCGGTAGAAAACAGTAGGTCAATAAAAGGCGCTTGCAGATGAGTGTACATTTTTGTATGGTAAATGACAAGACAGCCTTGGCAAGCACAGGTCAGAAAGGGTGTGGCCAGAGAGGGAGGAGCCCAGGTGAAACGGGTGTAGTCAGAGTGGGTGGGGCCCAGGTCAGAGAGGGTGTGGTCAGAGTGGGAGGGGCCCAGGTCAGAGATCATGGAGGGATGACCCCAAGTCTGAGAAGTGGTCAGGGAGGGAGGAACCCACGTCAAAGGGGCGTGGTCATGGAGGGAAGATTTACTTAATGCTGATGGCGAATTCCGCTGTATCTTTCACCCTCTGCCGCACCAGGTAGGTCCCATCAGAGCGGTTGGTGAGGATGCCCTCAGCGCCTGCTCGTTCCATGGGGCCCGCATACCTGCCAGGACACACCTGAGTCAGTCACGACAAGGGGTACAGGGTTGGGTTGAAGTTCAGGCTTCTGGGGAGTCCCTGGAATTTGGTCATTTGCTTTGATGACCTTCTTCTGAGCTCACTTTAGAAACTAATCTCTGTGAGTACCAGGGTAGAAGCAGAGTGAGGTGTCAGCCTCAGATACAAAGATAATGAGAAGGGCTAGCAGGAGGGCTCAGCAGGTAAAGGAGCTTGCTGCCAAGCCTGAGGACTTGAGTTCAATCCCTGGGAACCACGAGATAGAAAGAGAACCAACTCCTGCAAGTTGTTCTCTGTCCTACACACCCACAAACACACGCACACACATGCACACATGGATATGCACATGCACACATACACACATGCACACATGGGCATACACATGCATATGCACATACACATATACACACATGCATATCACACGCACACATGCACACACGCACACATACAAAATGTAAAAACATTTAAGGAAAGGTCTGAAATAAATCAGCAGTATTTTAATGCAATGTTTAAAAAAAAACAGAACAATTAAAAGCCAACTAAAAAAAGGAATGAGGCCTACGCACAGCCACAGCCACAGCGAGGCCTCAAGGACACCATGCTCACACAGTGGGGTGCTCAAGGGTACCATGCTCACACAGTGGGTCCTCAAAGACACCACACTCACACAGTGAGGCTTTAAGGACACCAAGGCCAGTGTAAAAAACAGACACCAAAGGCCCAAAGGCCACACAGTGTGGGACTCCATATGAGAAATGCCCACAGCAGAAGAGGAGAGAGAGAGAGAGAGAGAGAGAGAGAGAGAGAGAGAGAGAGAGAGAGAGAGAGAGAGAGAGAGAGAGAGAGAGAGAGAGAGAGAGAGAGCAGAGTCATGGGTGCTGAGACTGGTCAGGAGAATCCTGCTTAGAGGAATAGGACTGTGGGATGGGATGAATGTTCTGGAACTATAGACGATGACTGCACTCCATTCTGAGTGCACCAAAACATAGTGAATACAAATGTAAATATGATTGTAATATAATATATTGTGATGTGATACATTTATGTCTCCTTTACATTTCTTTATTATTGCTGGCTTAGATGGAGAGTGTGGCTTTTTTTGTAAAACGCGAAAAGAAGTAAACTGTAAAATGGTTCCTTTTGTTTTATAATTTCTGTCTTTATAAACTTATAGAGCTACTTTGCGGGTTCTCCGCGGGTTTTTCTTTTATCATCTCCTGACAGCATCTTCTCTGGCTCGGCTCGGCTTCTCCTGGCTCAGGTGTCACCAGCTGTCTACTCAGTCAGCAAGCCCAATTCACTTTTCTTCTGCGTTCACTCTTCCAATTCTCCTTCCTAATCGTTTCCCAGCCCTGCTCAATCTTCTTTCTTCTTCTCTGTCTCCTGAACCCGACTTCTACTCCTTTCTCGCTGTTCCGCCACTGGCTCAGCCTCTGCTTTTATTATCCTCTCCTCTTCCCAGAAGAGCCAACTGCCACACAAAATATCTCGTACTACAGTGGAGACTGGCAGTCAGTCCTCTCCTCCCACCAGAGAAATGAAGACTTGTTTTATTCCTTGCACTCGGGTCCTGGGACTTAGCAACAAGTGCTTGTATCCACTGAGTTGTTCACCAGTCACGTCTCTCTTCTTATACAATACGTGCTGAAGTATCCATATTTATATGTGTAAGTACATGTAGAGTTTGTTATGATGATCTGTATATACATATTTTGTATGTGAACAGCATCACATCACCTTCAACAGCATCACCACCATCACCATCACCACACTCAATACCAGCACTACCGCCATTGCTATCACTCCCACCACCATCAGAGTCATCACAATCATACTCTCCTCTCTACAGTTAACACCATCACCGCTATTGCCGTCACTACCACCAGCATCACCACATTTACTACTGTCACCACCACCATAACACCATCTTCACCATCACACCATTATTCATCACCATTACCCTCACAACCATTACCACGATCATTATCAGCAACACTATCACCGCCGCCACCACCACCACCACCACAACCACCACCATCATCATCACCACCACCACCACCATCACCACTACCACCATCATCACCACCACCACCATCTTGATTGTCACTGTGACTTTCATAATTTCCCAGAATCAGGAACCTTCCTTTCCCCTGTCCTTCCCCAGCAGCTCTTAGCCCAGGATAAACCCAGAAGTGCTTAGGATCCAAATCATAAACTACTGATCATTCTGAAAGCCTCCATGTTTAGCCTGAGCTCTCCCTTAACCCACCCACCCTGCAACAGACACCCATTTTAAAGAAAGGAAACATGATTGTACTCACCAGAGATGCACAGACAGGTCCTGAGGAGGGCCCTGGGGACACAGACAAAAACCCAAACTCAGAGAAGATGCCCTTGCCTTGGAGACTTCAGGGACACACACACACCCGCTCCACTAACATTTGCTGAATTGGTTCCACGTTCCAAGTATGTGCTATTCATGGGAGAAACAACTCTAGAACCCTGTTTCCCTTGTGTGTTTACATCATATTATATATAGTTACATATATTAACCTCAAGCCATGTACGATGACTAGCTTTCCAACATGACCCAAACTACAATCACCTATGAAGAGAGTGAGGACTGTGTAGATCGGGCACCCAGTGGGTGTGTCTGTGAGGGATCCTTCTCTAGGCAGGAGGTCCTGAACTTTATAAGAAGGTAAACTGAGCTGAGCACAAGCGAGTGAGCAGGTGACAGTGCAGGCGTCATTTCTCTCTGCTCTTGACTGTCAGTGTGATGTGAGCAGCAGTCTGAAGTTCCTGCCTTGATGTCCCTACAACGATGGGCTATAAGTGGCAGATGTATAGACGATGTGGGAGTAGGAGCAAGAAGGCTTGGAGGGAAGAATGGGGGCATGGCTGAGGAGGAGGAAGGAGGCAGGGAGCAGTGAACACAGTCAAGGGACATCACACGCACGTGTGACAACAGCCTTCTGATGTCCACAGCTGGGTGTGGTGAGTACTCACTACTTAAAACTATATTTTAAAATTTTTCCTGACTTGTGCAAATGATAAAAATCATTGCTTGCAGAGATAGTGGGTAGGCGGTGGCCCATGGACACATGAATGGCTATGGAGACCGAGAAAGGGGACTGCTTTCTAGGCAAGGTGTGCACGGCTCAACCACATTGCCAAGCCTGAATGATATATTTTTGTCATCGTTTAGAATTTGTTGGCAATGATGGGGATGGGATTTGGGACCTTGTGTATAAAAGCAAGCACCCTACCCCCTAGCTATGCTTCAGCTCCTCATTGACAGATCTTAGGCAGGGCTTCACCCCTAACCACAACCCCAGACCCTCATTGGGAAATTCTAAGCAGGGCATAGCCACACCCCGGACCACAGCCTAGACCTTGAGATAGCCAATCAATACTACCCAATCTGGAAGGAATGATGGAGTTTGAAACTCACCACGTAATTTGACACTAGAGATGCTTAAGTTCAGAGTGAGGGCCTATAAATGTAACATGAAAACAAAGGGGGAACTGTTTGGGAAGAGGATAGGGGACAGCAGGAAGAGGGGGGAGGGAGGACAGTTGGGGGAGTTAACAATGTGAGCACAGAACAATGATAGAAACATATAAAACTGTCATCATGAAGCCCATTGTTTCAATATTAAGTAAAAATTAATTTAGGGCCAGCAAGAGGGTTGGCGAGTAGAGGTTCTCACCACCACCTCTGAGCTCACGAGTCCAATACCCAGGATCTATCCAGTGGAAGGGGAGACCTAGCTCCTACAAGTTGTCCTCTGGCCTCCACACATCCAGGCACTGGAATGCACACTCACACACAAACTAAATAAATAAGCAAGCAGAGAGTCACGGAAAAGAATCTAAAGGTGAATTAAGAATGCTGAAATCAGCCGGGTGTGGTGGCGCGCGCCTTTAATCCCAGCACTCGGGAGGCAGAGGCAGGCAGATTTCTGAGTTCAAAGTCAGCCTGGTCTACAAAGTGAGTTCCAGGACAACCATGGCTACACAGGTAAACCCTGTCTCAAAAGAGAGAGAGAGAGAGAGAGAGAGAGAGAGAGAGAGAGAGAGAGACAGAGACAGAGACAGAGACAGAGACAGACAGAGACAGAGACAGAGACAGAGACAGAGACAGAGAAATAATTATGAACAGGGAACCACTGAGGAAGAAACAACAGATCAGCTCGTCAGGAGCAAGGCCAGGAAGAAGGAAGCCTTCACACGACTCAGCTCAGTGTTTGGGAGAAAAGCTAGGGACTGACCCAGCTTCTGAGCATCTGCTCCATCCCATACAACAATGCAAGTTGTTTCACAGAAAAAGCAAGAGGTTTCTACATCAGCAGTCACATGCTGACTAAAAGTGGCGCAGAGAAGTAGATAAGGTCTTGGTTTGGCAAGATGTGACCTGCCTCAATAAACAGGATGGGGAGGGGCTAAGACACATGGATGGTCCACGACCCATTCTCACCTCCCTGATTGGCCCAGTCTACTAGGGCTCTATCTGAACCCTTGACCCTCACACAATCCAGAACTGAGGCACTCACGTGGACATAGGGATGCACTCTGTTACAGGGAAACCAGCCGACTTCATTTGTAGCAGTATTCCTTCCCTAAAAAGGCAGGGGACAGAACATAATCAGAATGCATGGGTATCCTTGTGTGTGTGTGTGTGTGTGTGTGTGTGTGTGTGTGTGTGTGTGTGTGNGAGAGAGAGAGAGAGAGAGAGAGAGAGAGAGAGAGAGAGGCTACCCACTCACTTGCATGTGTGTAGCCATTTCTTTCAATGGATACTATTATTCATTCATCTCTCATTTAACATGAGGAACCTGGGACACGTTTCAAGGACAGAGCCCCAACCTAGAATCCCCAGGAAGGGGTTGAGGGTGTAGCTCAGGGTTAAATCCCCCACCTAGAATCCCTCAGTGAGGGGCTGGAGGCATGTTTATGGGTGGAGCCCCTGACTAGAATGCCCCACTGGGAGGTTGGAGGCATGGCTCATGGATGGAGCTCCTGCCTAGAATCCCTCAGTGAGAGTCTAGGATATTACTCAACAGATAGCTGCTTAGCACCCTTGAAGCCCTGAGATTCATACCCAGAACCACAAAAAATAAAATAAAATAAAATAAAATAAAATAAAATAAAATAAAATAAAATCTAACCCATAGAAGAAAAGACATTGTGGAGGCTATATAGTTACCAAGGAGCACCAGGCTCCCAGGAAGGTGACCATCCCCAGACACCTCCACTCACGTACCTTTCCCACAGGGGCCAACTCCAGAACCTCTTGAGATTATGACCCCACTCCCTCAGGTTCCATGCACCCATGACCTTGACCTGAGCCCATAATCATGACCTTATTTACTCTCGTACTCCTCAGGAAACAGCTCAAGAGCCTCATGAGGTAGTGCTCTGACCCCTTCATGTCATTTGTATCCATAACTCCACGCTCATGTCTTGCCTCTGGCTCCTACAGCCAGTGTCCATACCTCCCACCAGTTGTGCTCAGCCTCTGCCTTAGTGAGCTCCACAATGTCCCCCGGGTTGAGCCGTAAAAATGGCCCAAAGGCTCCAGGTGGAGGAGGGATCCCATAGTATTCCTGAAACACTTCCATCTTAGGCAGACCTGGAAGGTGGAAGAAGATGAAACAACATGGTCCGTAGAACACTCAACGCTGTGTCTTTAAACCCAACAAGAAAAAAAAAAATAGATAATACCAAGTGGTGGTGATGGTGAGGAGAAACTAGAACACAAGTTGGACAGCATCTACTGAAGATAAGGATATCTACCCTGGTTCCCAGCAATACCACTGCAGTGTAAACACTGAGGAAAATGGAAATACACCGTTGCCGAGAGGTAAAGCCCCTGCCTAGAATTCCCCAGTGAGGAGCTAGGGGTGTGGCCAGGGGTGGAGCCCCTGTCTAGAATCCCCCAATGAGAGGTTGGGGGCGTGGTCAGGGGTAGCGCCTCCTCTCCCTCCTGGAGTTTCGTGCAGTTGCCTCCCTCACAGCACTCTGCACACTCACCCAATTCATTCCTTTTCTTGTCCTGGGCCCTTCGATGGAGCTTGTCCTGGAGGGAGGGATGAAGAAAGTAGGCATAGACATAGACACCCTATTCCCAGACAGGAGATTCCTTCACCCTTCACTGTCCCTGTCCAGCCAGGAATGACGGTGCTCATCCCTGGGGTCTTGTTCCTCTCTCAAATACAGAATGAAATCCGATCTTACCTTCTTCATGGTTCCTGCGAAATCTATGGAAGGGAAAAGTTTGTTCAGAAGGAGACTCCCCTACAGAGAAGCTAGCCCACTTCCCTACATTATCCTGGAAATACCTTGCCCATGACGACCACATGGAGGCACTCTGCCCAGACACTCCTTGTGTGCAGGTGCCCGGCACCTGTAACAGCGATATCCCTGGTAGAACGTGCCTCTGGAATGCAGGAGAGATAAAGGGGAGACATGGGGCATTACTGGCACCCTAACCACCAATGTATGTCCTTTGAAAGAAAGCAAAGGACAAATTTAGTGATGTACACCTGCAATGCCAGTATTGAAAGGATGAAGCAAATACTGCATCCAAGCTTAGCCTGGGCTTCTGAGGGAGACACACTCTAAAAGGAGGAAGAGGAGAAAGAGGAGAGGGAGAAGGGAAGCAGAGGAAGAGGAGACGGAAGAAGTGTAGAAGAGGAGTAATGAGTCACAGTAGGGCCTCCCTCCTCTCAAGCAGAGAGGAAAGGCCAAGCAAGCTCCGAGGTTCAAGATCGCCCAGATACATACCTGAGTAACATCTGGCAGGCCTTGCAGGAAGTGGTCTCCTCAAAGGAGAACATCTGAAAATCATGCCCATTGGCTGTAGCATTCTCTGGGTAAATGTTGGAGCTGGAGAGAGAATTTGAAATGAGAGAAGCAGTCCTTCATCCTGAACATGGATGCACAGCTGTCTACAGAGTAAAGATGTCACAGGTATCTGGGGATATCTGTCCATAGATGTTGGAGCTGCACCCAGCTTCAGGCTATGGTGAGACAAGGCGCTGTGAGTGTCAACAGCGAGAGGAAACGGGTGGGCAGGTGCCGAAGGCTAGCAGAGGGATGGAAAGTGGTTGTCTAATGGGTGCGGGGTCTCCTTTGAGGGTGATGAGAGGGTTTTGAGCTAAGAGGTGGTAATTGCTCGTTTCAGATGCGTTAAATGCCACGGAATTGTAGCTGGGAGATGTTTGGGGTTAGTTATATAATTTTCACATCAACAGAACGAAGGGCAGTGAAGGAGAAGACAGAGGGGCAGGAGGAGGACATTGAGTAGAAGGAGAGAGGTAAAGAGAGAGAGAAACAGAGAAGTGGGTGGGGCCTGTGTGCATGGAGGAAGACCAGGAGAAGGGAAGAAGAAGGAGCAGGGAATGAAGGAAAAGGTGGGGAGAAACGTGAGGACACGGTCTTTGGTTTTAATTTGGGGTTTTTTTTTGGGGGGGGAGGTGTTTGGTTTGGGTTTTTTAGTTTCGAGTTTTTGGGTTTGTATTTTTGGTTTGGGGCCTTTGGGGTTTTTGTTTTGCTTTGTTGTATGTTTGTTGTTGTTGTTGTTGTCTTTATGTTTTTAGTTTTTGTTTGCTTTAGGGTTTTTTATTTTTATCTTTTAGGTTGTTTTGTTTTGTTTTGAGTTTATTGTTGCTGATGTTTTTGTGATGTGAGGATTGAACCAAATACCAGGAAAAGGAGGCTCACATGGCCATTTCAAACTGTTCCATCCACTTCTTCTTCAGCTCCCGAGTCTTGAAGAACAGCTCATAGCCCTGGGCGCCTTGATCCTCAATCAGAAGGAACATATGACTCCACTGTATATGGAAAAACATATCGCAAATGGATCCCCTGCAGAAGGCAGGATCCCATCCCACCTGTCCTTCATCCCTCAGAGTAATAAACTACTCTTGCCCAGGGCACATACACGGGTGTGTTCACACAAGACTGTTTAGACCATCCAAACACATCAGCAAGTCCAAAAGTCAATGAGGACCTGAGTTTAAACCCCAGAACCTTTATTAAAAATATCAAGAGCGGTGTCATGTGCTTAGAATTCCAGAGCTGGGGAAGCAGACACGGGAGACTCTCTGGGCCTCCCTGGTCAGCCAGTCTAGCCTAAATGGCAAGCCCCAGGCTCAGTGAGAGACTCTGTCTCAAAAAAAAAAAAAAAAAAAAAAAAAA
>NC_034607.1:24408869-24434055 GCF_900095145.1 Mus pahari | reverse complement strand
TCTCTCTCTCTCTCTCTCTCTCTCTCTCTCTCTCTCTCTCTCTCTCTCTCTCTCCCACATTCAGGCAACCCCAAGGTCGTTAAACTCGCTCTGCTCTCGTGCTCTCGCTCTCGCTTTCGCGCGCTCTCTCTGTCTGTCTCTCTTCCACATGCAGGTAACACCCCGAGACCTGGTGGCAGAGTCCCACCTTCTTGTTGTCTCGCTCCCCGGAGGAGTCGTCACGAACTTGGAAGCTGTGCAAGTTCACCGAGGCCTTGAGGTCGTAAGAGTCCCCGCGGCGTTTACAGATGAGCAGTGCTTTGTCCAGCAGGAAGGCATACCTACAACCTCCAAGTCAGGGGCCCAAATCTAACCCCTCCCCGGTCCCCTGCCATCTCCCGGGCCTCTGCCTGCTCTGCGGTGGATTCGCTCCCTAACTTTAACCAACTTTGTAAGCTCACCTGTGCAGCCTATCTTCACCCACGTGATCCAAGTTGGTCCTGTCCAACTTTGCTCAACCACACACACATCCATCAAGCTGCTCCCCAAACCTAGGATGACTTTGCCCACAAGTCCATTCCGGAAGCTAGCCCCACCAAGAATCTTTCTGGTATAACTTGGCTCCACACACCTAGCTGGCTAGGCTGTAGCCACGCCCCCTGGCCAGACTGCACCTCAGATCCAAGTTTACCTGCCTGTCTAAAAACTTTGGCCTTAGCCGGGCATGGGGTCAGTCGCCCGTTTATCCCAGCACTCGAGAGGAAGAGGCAGGAGTATCTCTTCTGAGTTCAAGACCAACCTGGTCTACACTCCCTCTTTCAAAAGTAAGAGTCGCTACCCCACACAGATTCATCTCAAATCTATATTGACCCCGCCCACCTACCTGCCTATGTAGAAATCAGGCCCAACCTCCTGCCCAAGCCTTACCCCAGACTCATTTGACGCTCTTCCACCTTCTACCTAAGCACTGGCCCTGCCCACAACCTCTCCTCCTCCCTTGGTCCAAGTTGGCTCTACCCACCTATCCGTCTTTGAGCGACGCTCCACTGAGGTAATCTTGAGCTCACCGTCAATCTTAGGCCGGCCATAGTTGGCCAGAGACTGGTCCTGCACAGTAGACAGAATGACGTCTAGCTACAGATTCCCCTCAAAGGGGACGGGCACCCTGCCCATAGGTCCACACCCTTGGCCACCCAGCTCCACCCCTCACCAGGTTCTCAATGGACAGCTGAAAGTTTGTGATCTGCCGTAGGGTTTCATTGTCCCTCTTGACCTCGTTCACGCACTGTGCCAGGTCCTGTGAGTGAGAAATGGTGACAGAGGCTTTCTTGCCTACCCCCTGGGCCAATTCCACAGCCAAGGGTAAAGTGGATACCCAACCAGCAGCACCGGCCCACTCACTCTCATGGCGTCGAGGGCCAACCGCAGGTTCTCCTTCTCCGTCGCATCCTGTGTGTGTTTCACTAGCTCCTGTGTGCACCAAGGCGTCAGAATTAACCTGGGTCTATCCCCATCCCCCAGAACTTCCAACTGATGCTGACCCACTAGGTCCTCCTAGACACTGGGGCATACCCCAATAGCTGATGTAACCAACCCCTCAAAGCCAGCCTTCCCCACGCTCTGGGACCTTAGAGTCTAGGACCAACCCAGATTCATTTTAATTGTCATGTTGACACAGTCGAGAATCACCTGGAAAGAGAGCCTCAGTGAGGGACTCTCTAGATCAGGTTGGCCTGTGTGAGCGTGTGTTTATGGGGGATTGTCTTAATTGTGTTCATAGAGGTGGGAAAACCCACTCCTTGTGAGTGGCCTCAGTCCCCGGGTTTGGATCCTGGACCTGTGTAAGTGTGGAGATTTAGGCCAAGCACGACTGAGCAAGCGTGTGTTCAGTTGGCTCTGCGCTTTATGGGTGACTTTAAGCGTGTGACTAGCTGCTTCTTTCCTGCCTTGACTTCCCAAGCACGTGCTTTCTCCCTTATGGTTGCTTTTGCCTGTATGTTTTTAATTGCAGCAACGAAATGGAGACTAGGGTGTCACCCAGCCACCCCCAAGGGACCCAGCCTTGTGCTGGCACCTGGAGGAGGAGGTGATACTTCAGCACTCGCTGCATAGGCACCATCAGCAGATCCCGCAGGGTGAATCGGCCATTGTTGGCTCTTTGAGAACATTCCTGACAGGGCAGAAAATCATGGGAAGCCCATGAGCACAGGGCAGGAGGAGGACAGGAGGCAGGGGAGGAGGGGCAAACGGATTTGACTAAGAACAAGGGCTCAAGTCTGTGAAGTGCTTACCATACCAGCATGAGGAACTGAATTCCATCCCCAAAACCCACAGCCAAAACAAAACAAAACAAATAAAAACCACTGTGCATGTTGGTGCAGGCAGGCAATTGCTCAGCACTCAGAAGGCAAAGGCAGGTTGACCCCTGGTGGGCACATGGTCACTGGTTAACCAGCCTAATCAAATGAACAAGCCTCCAGTCCCAGGGAGAGACCCTGTCTAACAAACAAGGTGACAGGGCTGATGATGTGGCTCAGCAGGACTCGCAAACCTGACAACTGAGTCCAGTCCCTGGTGTCCTCACAGACATACTGTGGCATGTACACACAGAGAAGAGAGAGAGAGAGAGAGAGAGAGAGAGAGAGAGAGAGAGAAAGGATGTAAACGCGGGAATGAAGAGATGGCTCCATAGTTAAGGGCACCAGCTGCTTTTGCAGAGGACCTGGGTTTGATCCCCAGCACCCACAAGGTGGTTCAAAACCATCCTTAACTTCAGTTCAAAGAGATCTGATGCCCTTTTCTGGCATCCACAGGCACTGCTCAAAAGCAGTGTACAGATATATACACACAGGCAAAACTCCCATGAAAATAAAATAAAATAAAAATTAAATTAAAAAGAAAGGTGGAACAGTCCTCTACCCCTGCATGGTGTACGACTGTGGGTCCCAGAGCGCTCTTGGAATAAAAGTCCTCTTGCAGTTTGAAAAAAAAAAAAAGAAAGAAACAAAAAAAAAAAAAAGAAAGAAAGAAAAGAAACAAAGAGAAAGGTGGAATATAGTAGATAGAGGAAGATACACAGTGTACTTTTTGGCCACACATGCACACGCGGGCGTGCACACATACATGCATGGACCATGGATGGACACATACAAGTTTGCACATACCCCACACACAAAAGATTGTAAACAGCAAAATGAACCCAACTCCATCTTCCCTGTGCTCCCCAGGACGCATAAAGCAGAGGGAGGGTCCCACAAGGGCGGCATAGACCCACCTCCAGCTTCATCTGCACATCCTCCCGTGCAGTGGCCACTTGATCCAAGTGCTTGCTGGCTGATTCCACCTGACTGCAATAACGGCCATAAACCAGGAACCTGTGGGCCAGGGTGGGACACCATGGAAGGGTGATTATGAAGTCAGGAATAGCTAAGCACCCATGCTGGCCTCATTCAGCCCAGATGCATAACTCCAGCCACTGTCTCCCCATCTGTAACACAGGCCTGGCAACAATACCTACCAGAGGGCTAACATAATTGCTAATGGTAGAGTGCAGCATACAGCCTGTGACCAATGGTTGTTGACTTCACAAACAATTATTGAGCTGTGTGCCAGCCCTTTGCTAAGTACGTTATACAATGGTTTATTCAATCCTCATTGTGAATCTGAACATGCCCATTCATAGATGAGGGAATAGTAGCTTCCCAGTGACTCACACAGAAGTAAAAATTAAACAAGAGCTGGGAAAGCCAGCTCTAGGGGTGTGGCTCAGTGTGGTCAGGGGTGGAGGCCCACCTAGAATCTCCCAGTAAGGGGTTGGGGTGTGGTCAGGGGTGGAGCCTCACCTAGAATCCCCCAGTGAGGGGCTGGAGGTGTGGTCAGGGGTGGAGGCCCTGCCTAGAATCCCCCAGTAAGGGACTAGGGGCGTGGTCAGGGTGGAGCCCCACCTAGATTCCCCAGTGAGGGGCTGGAGGTGTAGTCAGGGGTGGAGGCCCTGCCTAGAATCCCCCAGTAAGGGGCTGGGGGCGTGGTCAGGGGGTGGAGCCCCACCTAGAATCCTCCAAGTCCTGGATTTATTCAGCCTCTGACCCTCATCCCATGAAGAACCCTGCCCGGTAGTCTCTAATGTCTCTCAGTGTCCCACTCGGTCAGGCATGTCTCACCTCTCCTTGTACTTGATGAAGACCTGATACAGTGTTGTTGCTCCCGGGCCAGCCAGGGCATCCTTCAGTTCCTTTAAGAAGTGAGTGTGCACGGAGAACAGCTCCTACCCCGAGGGAAAAACAAAAGAGATGCAGCTGGGGCTGTAGCCTGGGCACGGACACGGACAGGACAGAACAGCAGAGGAGGAGGTCATACACATGCCCCAGGGCGAGTAGCAGTCACAGATTATCCCCTTGGAAAAGACAAAGAGGTCCTGGAACCTGCTAGCTCACCTCAATGTTGACAAAGATGGTCTCCATGTCTTGAGGCTTAAGGAATCGCTGCAGGGGCTTCATGAAGTGCTGAGGAGATCCAAAAGAAGGTAAGATGGAAGAAGATCCTCCATCTAGATCCTCCATGTCACCCAAAGAGACAGAAACAAGGAGGAGGGGGCAGGGAATGGGACACAAACAGCAAGGGAAACACAGACAGAAACAGAAGAGACAGTCGAACTGATTGAAGGACAGAGTGAGTGAGAGAGAGAGGGGGGCAGAGAAACACAGAAATAGAGACAGGCAAATACAAAGAATTAGAAATTGAAACAGACAGACACAGAGCAAAAGAAGAGGAGACCTAGGCATGGTGGCACATGCCCGCCATCTCAGTGCTAGCATGTCTGAGGCAAGGCCATCATTAGTTTAAGATCAGCCAGGCTACATAGTGAGGATGTCTCAAAAAAAAAAAAAAAAAAAAAAAAAGAGGGATGAGGAGATGGCTCAGTGCTGTTGATCTTGCAGGGGACCCAGTTCAATTCCCAGCACCCATGTGGTGGTTCTCAAGCTCCGCAACTCCAGTTCTAGTGGACCTGGTGCCCTCCGCTAACCTCCCAAGCTGCCACACGCTCACAAGTTGCACATACATATATGCAGGTAAGACACTCGCGCTTAAAATAAGATTAATAAATCCAAGTTTTTAAATTAAAGAATAATCAAGAGAAAGGGAATTGTCCATTTTAAAAAAAATGCCTTCAACTGTTCCAAGTCAGAATTATCACTAATAGCCCAAAGTGGATGCCATCAAATGTCGACCAGTAGATAACAGATCAAGTACGGTTCATCTACTTGCTAGAACACTGCTCAGCAATGAGCAGCCTCCAACACACGTGGAGAGACCTCAAGGATATTGTGCGAGGTGAGAGAACCAAACCCATGAGACCATGCAGGGCGGGGCTTCTCAGCAGGAAATGTGCAGAATGGGGGAGTCCGGGGACATGAAGTTGGTTTATGGGTCCTGGCAGATGGGGAAAGTGGGGAACCTAAAGATTACAGCTAAGGTATTCGGTGTGTCCATCTAGAAGAGTAGCTGCTGTGTAACTAGACAGTGGCAATGGCTGCCCACCGTTGGACTTAACAACTGACTGAGTGGGTTGTTTAGTGTTTTTATCCATCTCTACTAAGCTAGGTTTGTTTGTTTGTTTTGTTTTGTTTTTAACAATGGGGCCAGGTGTGGTGGCACATGTTTGCCTTCCCAGCTCTCAGGAAGCTGAGGCAGAAAGATTATAAGTTTAAGGGCAGCCTGGGGGCTACATAGGAAGAACCCCTAGGAGGAGGAAGGGAGGAGATGCCCCTGGCAGGACCCAGGCTGGCAGGACCCAGGGGTGTGACACACCTGCTGGATGGAGCCCAGTGTGTCTGTATACTTCTCCTCGGTCTGTTGGATCTCCCGCAGGCAGCAGCAGCGCTTATCGTACTCCGTCATCTTGGGCTGTGAGCAGAGACCGTAGAAGCCGGTGAAGCTCCTTGCAGCCGTCTCTACCCTTCCCACCCACCCCGCCCTTCCCAGACCCACGCACCGGCGTGGGCACCGACTCCAAGCGCATTAGGTCCTCGTAGATCTCATCCCCCTCTGCCTCCTCATTTTCCACGCAGTCATAAAGGTCCTCGTCTTCCTCTGCGGTGTCACTGGGGGGGGGAGGGGGGGACAGATTCAGGCCACGCCCCGAGCCAGGAACCCATCAGAAACTTTCAGAATGAAGAATACATCCACAATGTCACCCCCACCCCCAAGTCTTGCAATGTGTCCCCTTAAACTCCAGGACAGATCTGTCTTCCTTCAGACTCCGGAACAGATCGGAGCTCCCTCAGACCCTAGGACAGATTCATGTCCCTCAGACCATGGGACTGATTTGTGTCCCTCAGACCATGCAACAGATGCATGTCTCTCAGGCTCCAGTGTCCACTGTGTCTCACAAGCTGCACCCATCAGGCCCCTAACACTCACTCAATCTGGTCTGAAAGACCACTGTAAATATCTTCGTCGCTCAGAGCGCTGTCCTCTGTTGGGAAGGGCCTGGGGAAGCAGATGGGCGTAAGCAGGGCTATGGGGCAGTGAGCAGCATCTCCGAGGATGGGCCAGCTCACTGCCTGGGCTCTACTCACATGATCCCTTTGTTTTGGGCAATGGGTGTCCATGACAGAGCAGACAGGGTGTAGATGACCTGTGATAAGGACCGTAATTGCTCAAAACTCCCTTCCCCATACCCACCCCCTCAGGCTCCCAGTACCTGAAGCTATCCCTTGAGGTTAGACATGCCCACCAGACTTGGGGGAGCCTAGCCCAGCATCTTCTATACATCCCTGCACCCCCCAGACAATGTCTCCCCACTATCAGGTCCACACAATCACTCAGGCAAGATTAGACAATAACTTGTTACCTAGGAGAGATGAGGGGTCAGAGGGACAGACGGAACCGCACAGCACCAGCCAAGGTCACACAGAAAGGAGGTGAACAGACCCTTGAAATTGTTCCCCATGCCCCAAGCTCACGAGCGGGCACAGGCACAAGGAAACCCTCAGACGCGCGCGCACACGCGCGCGCGCGCGCGCACACACACACACACACACACACACACACACACACACACTAGTCAGTACTAGGAAAAGAATCAAGGTCCAGTCTTTGGGCACCTGGAATCCAGCTCACCTTTCCAAAGTCCTGCACATCAAAGAGGTCAAAAGCCTCAAAGAGTTCGCTGCGCTTGAGGCCAAACTTCTCACAGCAAGTAGACAGGAAGGTTCGAATGTTCTTAAGACAAAGGAACTATGGGGAAGAGAAATGAGGCTGGAGATACACTATGGTGTACACACACACACACACACACACACACACACACATTCCGGCAAACCAGAAAACACAGATATAAAAAACAAATCTATGTGTAAATAAAAACAAAATGTGGCTGGCTGGATGGCTCACCAGCTGAAGGTGCGTGCTGTTCAATCCCCAGAACCCACACAAAGATGGACAAGGAGAACAGACTCCACAAAGTCGCCCTTTCACCTCTGCGTGGGAGCTGTGGCGCATGCATGTACAATCACACCCACAATCATGATGATAATTAACAAAAACTGTGCTCACCTTGTGCTGGCCTTGAATTCACTATGCAACCCTTGCTAGCACTGAACTTGTATAATCCTCCTGCCTCCAGGTAATAATGAGTGCTGGGATGTGTCGCCATAGCCAGCTAGGAAATGTTATACTTTTATTACACATATTAATATGTGTCCGAGTGCACACGTGGAGGTCAGAAGATGACTTGCAGAAGTCAGAACTCTATTTCCACCACGTAGGTCCAGAGAATCAAACTCGGGTGATCAGCCTTGGAAGCAAGTGCCCTTACCCCTGAGCCCTCTCTTTGGGCCCCGAAAATGTTATTTTTAAGATAAAATAATGTTTGCCAAAATCCTCGAGCAAGTGAAGGGGTTGGTGACGGGGCGTATCAGAGGTTGCATCAGGGGAAAGGGGGATCAACTCAGAAAGGCACAAAGGACGGACATGTTCTTTATCTCAGGAAGGATCTGGGCTGCATGAGGGGTCAAAGGGACTAGAAGTGATTTCATGGAGAACTCCAACAATTGAGCATCTTGTAGGAACATCGGACTCTGTGCTGAAAAAGAAGAGGCTAAGAGCTTGGCCCTAATGAGACGTCTACATTAACCCCACCCCATCTGAGGCTCTGCAAGAGGGGATGGAAAGACCATGAGAGCCAGAGAATGGGGCGGCGTGGTGGGGACTCTGTGAGATGCTGTCTGCTGGAGAGGGCAGAGCCGTTGCTCTCGGGAACTGACAGCAGCTGTGGGTGCCTACACAGGATCAAGCCAGCTGACCTTGGCATAGACTGGTGGATGACCTAGGCCCCACCCTTGCTAAGGAGCTCTTGGCTGCACATAGCTTTGGAGGCAGGAGACTCATGCCTTGCTGAGTAGGGTTCGGGAGTTCCAGTGGATGCCTCACACATGAGCAGCACTAACAGGGTGCTTATATGAATTATAAAAAATGACACAAACCTGGGAGAAAGTGTGTTAGATGGGACATAGGAGAAGTGGGAGGGGTTGCTGGAGGTGTGAGCATATGTCATTGTATCTACGTATAAAGGCCACAAGAAGCAAGGCTAGAGAGATAGGCCAGTGGTAAGAGCATATGTTGCTCTTGCAGAGGACCCAGGTTTGGTTCCTAGCACCCACAGAGTGGCTCACAAGCATCCATAGCCCAGTTATGGGGGACCCGATATCTTCCATGATATCAGGCATGTTCAGGGTACACAGACAGAGAAACACGCAAGACGCTCAGTCATATATATATATGTATGTATATATATATATATTTCTGTTTTTCTGAGACAGGGATTCTCTGTTTAACAGCCCTGGCTATATTGGAACTCACTTTGTAGACAAGGCTGGCCTTGAACTCACAAAGATCCACCTGCCTCTGCCTCCCGAGTGCTGGGATTAAAGGCAGGCACCAGCATGCTTGGCTAACATTTTTTTTCATATCAAGAATAACATAAACCTTTTAAAAGAAAACTGGGCTGTTTTTTCCTTCATTATTTTATACTTCTTTATCTTCTTAATATTGTTTCTTTACTCTTGAGAATTTCGTTCATGTGTACAATGAAAATATATTGGTATTCACCCTGTCTACCCTCCCAAATTTCCCTCAACATGGTCCCCTCACAACTCCACGTCCTTCTTGGTTTTTACGACCCACTCAGTGCAGTTTGTGCCACCTGTGCACAGATGGGTGTGGGGTTTTCACTGGAACATGGGAATCCCACCAGTAGCCACACCCTCTGCAAAGAATGATTTGCACCCCTACAAACTGTGTGCCGTCAATAGCTCCTCAGAGAGGGTGGAGCCTAACACCATCTACCCACCAGTCCATGCTGGTGAATTGCTGCCTTGATTCGTGACTATGTCATGTCCAGAAGACGAGCCATTCCCAGCACCCCTCCTGGTTTTCTTTCTGCCTCCTCTTCTGAGACATTCTTTGAGCCGTGGAGTGGGGGAAGATGCATTGCAACCATTCCAAGACTGAACTATAAATTCAGTGCAATTTATACTAAGACCATTTTTTTGAAAATTATTAGACTTGTCATGTGATTCATTAAAATTGTATAGCAAGTCATAGAAGTATAAAAACTAAGCAAGATGTTCTGACAATAAAAAAAAATCATGTGGGGGCTGCTAGTCTTGCAAGATATTAAAACTTATCAGAAATCTTGTGTTTATATGTATGTGCAGGTATGCTGTGTGTTCGAGCTGAGACCAATTTGACACTGAATGTCTTCCCCAATCACTCTCCAGTTTATTTACTGAAGCAGAGTCTCTCGATGGGCCACAACTCCCTAATTAGCCTAGGCTGTCTGGCTAACTCCCCTTCCAGTGCTGGGAACTGCAGGTATATTTCCAGCTTTCTGTGTGGGTGCTTGGGATCCAAATTCAGGTCCTCAGCATTTGACCAACTGCGACATCTCTTCTGTCCTCGAGAATTATCATCATAAATCTACAACTATTCCAACAGTGTGATAATGGCTTCCAGCCTCTAAGCTGGCCACCATGGTACCCAGCTCCCAGTGTCCGTGAAGAAAATGCAGTGATCTCTCTCAAATCCCCTCCCATGCTGAGGCAGCTTGCTGCACGTGACTGAGTATTGGTGAAAGTATTGATAAGGGACTGCTCGAAACTGGGCGCTGGGGCCTTGCACATTCTCTTTGACTTCTCGAATCACTTAACCACAGCCATGTGGTAAGGCTGCCCAATCAGTGCTGCGGAGGAGATCTGAGGTTCTGCATGGCTGAACCACCTGAGAAGTGGATCTTCAAATGACTTACCCAATGACCATCAAGTGCCTCATCTAACATTTGGCTGTGACCTCAAGGGAAACCTCAAGGGTGAACTGTTCCACTAAGCCACTTCAGAATTATTGAGACAAAGAACCTTATGAGAAGCATACTTACCAAGCTATAGAATTATTTGTTACACACTGATAAGCAGGTAAGCGGAGATAATACAAATACAGGGAGAGCTTGTCTACAGTATCCGGTAATGCAGTAATAGAGCCATTCAAAGAGCTTGACCTTGTGTGAGCCCTCAGTATCTGGAAATTATTGTCATCACAGTCATGATCACCATCATCATCATCATCATCATCATCATCATCACCACCGTCACCACGACCATCACTGTCACCATCAATACCATCATCACCATTATTACCTTCTCCATTCCCATCATCACACACATCACCGTGATGTGCACAGTTCTCCATCAACCTACATGTTCCAGTGTCTAAGCCTCTACTAATAAATGCATGGTATTGATCATACCATGTCATAACTGTCTGAAGTGACAATAGAGCCTCAGTGAACTCACCAGTCCCAAGAGGGGAGCCTCTAGGGACTCCCCTGTCTCCGAGTCCCATCTCATCACAGGACTGCCTCACTTCCCCTCCTGGCTTTCCACTGGGTTCTAGGAAACGAAGCTCCGGTCTGCACACTAGCCTGCACACTTGCTCCTTCGAACCATCTCTCTACCGTCCTCCTTTCTGTTTGTGAGGCAGATCCTCATACAGCCCAGGGTGGCCTCAAGTTCACTGTACAGCCAAGGATAAGGAAGTAGTCTTGGTTTGCTGGGGATGACAGGAGTCTACCCCAGGTTGGGTGGGTGCTGTGGCTGGTACCCAGGACTCTGTGCACACTGGACAGATGTTCTTCCCATTGAGTCACAGCCCCAGATTTAGCCTTTGTTTTTTCAGCTATCTTAGATTGTCAGCCAAATGGAGCTCTGTCCCCATGTATACAACCTCAGCACCGTCAACCCACAGACAACCGGTCCACTTGTGACAGTCACCAAGCCTACGTGACGTCCCACCATTACCTAAGGCCACAGGTCACTCAAGGGCTCGCTCTTCCACGTGGACAACTATTTAAAGTCCTGGGGCTAGGGGTGGAGCTCAAGAGAAGTTGTTGTGTTGAAGGAGTGGGGAGTCACACGCACGAGGACCCACTCCTCCCTGGGGAGTTGTAGGTAGCTAATGGCTTCCAGGGAAAGGAGAGGCATTGTCTTCAGCATTGCAGCCCCTGGTACATGACCCCTCACCCCGACTCCTGTCACAAACTCACAAACTCTGATTCAACTCACTAGGTCATAAATAAATAAATAAATAAATAAATAATGTAGAAAAGATTCTGAAGTAGAAGGGAGTAGAGTGGCCATAATCAAAATACGTATGTACACAGACCAAACTGCCAAAAAAATATATGCTTTAATTTCTAAGTTATTGAAGGAGGTCTGGGAGGCAACTCAGTGCTTAAACCCACGAGAATGCCCAGGGGTGCTGACACTGTCTAGCGATCCATCTCACAGAGGAGCCAAGTTTCGTTCCCATCCCATATCACACACACTTGTGAGTCCAACTCAGGAGGATCCAATGCCCTCTTCTGGCCTCCTCAGGCATCTGCACACACACACACACACACACACACACACACACACACACGAGTGCAATAGAATAGTAATAATAAACACATGCACAAATGCATCCAAATACACACATGCACAGGGGAAAGATGAAGTGGCTAAACAAAGGACTCCCGTCTGACAAGTGGGAAAACTGAGGCTTGTCACAGGGCTATTGCCTGCCAGAGTCACACATGTAAAAGCAAGAGTGTGGAGAAACACACAGAACCGAGCCCCACCCCTGCTCTACCCTGGCTCCTGAACCACACTGAGCCATCACAGCCCCCTCCCCCAGGCCTCACAGGGACATAGCTGGGACCCCACATCACAGGAATTGTATACACCACTCAGAAGTCCTGTGGGGCCCTAGACAGGCAGACAGGGCAGGCAGACCAACACCAGAGGTGATGTCTGGCCTTAGGTCTGTCTGGCCTAAGGAAGGAAATCCCCCTCCAAACCTCAGAGAATCAGCTGAACCCTGAGACTGCCTTCCCTCAAGTCACATGACCCTTCCAAAAGGAGCATGACTCATAACCCCTCCCACCACTTCAGAGTAGCTAAAGAGCTGGGCTCCTTCAGAAAGCACAGCGACTGCGGTTAGACCACCAGAAGAACTTCCCGGCACCCTAAGGCATGTGAAAAGATGATGAAGGACAGGAAGCCACTCGATGTAGGAGGCACGTGGAAGGAGAATTCTTCCTTGTTTTGTGGGGAACAACCCCTCCTCTTCCCCTATCCTCCAGGACGAAAGAAGACCATGAGTCTACACAAGCAACAAGGCCTTAGGCAAATCAGGAGCCAGGCACTGTGATCAAGCCGGAAGTTGGCTTTTGGTGCCTCTGCCCAAAATAGAGAGAATTCTGTTCAAGGAAGTAGCAGTCGGGCCAGTGGCCTCTCGTGGGGGCTGGGAGAAAGCGGCCCAGACTCAACACAAATTCTGCCTTCTGCGCTTTCCACACCCACAACCCAAACCCAGGAGATGGCCGGAAACAGGAAATGCCTGTTACCAGGCCTGGCTGGGGAAGATAGACAAGGGGTGGAGGCATGGCTCTCTGCCCTCCTTCATCCCTGTAATCTTTCAGACTCCAGCTGGCTCACTGAGGCTTCCCAGAGCGGATGGTTGCGCTGCTCATCCTGTCCAGAGCTTTGAATTGAGGAGCTGATGACCCGACTCTTCAGCATGAGTCTAAAGCATTCTGGGAGTCAGGCTTCCTCTTCTCTACCTGTCACCTCCCACCCTGGCATGCCTTCCACAACTAGGTGTCTGGTGACTCCCAGCTGAAACTGGTAAACAGGGGGACCTTGGACAGGTCATTCTGCCTTGGGTTCTCCAACCAGAAATCAGAAAGGAAATCCCAGTGTGGTGGAATATACCTGTAACCTCAGCGCTCAGGGAGATGAGGCAGAGCAGAGGATGGCTAAAATCTGAGGTAAAGCGTGGACTACAGAGTGAGTTCCAGGTTGTCCAGGGAACCACAGTGAGACCCTGTGTCAAAAACAGGGGTGGGAAACAAGGGGTGAGGGAAGAAGATAGTGGAAGGGAGAGAAGGCAGAGGGAGGGGAAGAAGAGGGTATTGTGTAGCAATTTCCCTTAAGACGAAACCTTCCACCTTGGAAGGAAGCTCATTAAGACATAGGATGTGATAAGGGGAGGTGAAACATTCTATCCTACATAAAAGCCTGTGAAGCTCAGGAGACAACAGGAGATATGTAGGAAGTTCCTGAAACAGACCAGATTCTATAGGCTCTGCCCTCCCCAAGCACAAGCTGTAAGGACTACTGGTGACCACTCTCAAGACAAGCTGAACTGCCCAGAAGAGGTTCAGACAGGACAAGGCACCTGAAAAAGACAACTGTCCACCTTTCAGAGCTGCCTGCGGGCAGCTTTCCTGAGTCGCCATCCATGCCAGGCTTTGGTGAGACAACTATATCTGAGCCATTTCTGCTCCTGTTAAGTGACCCCCGACTCACATTCCTATATGTAACCCAATGACACTCAGTGCTTCACCAAGTTGGACTTTGGAGGGATCCTTGCTTTTCCTGGATGTTGGCCCTGTCTGAGATGAGTAGACACGTGTTCACCTCTCCCCCAGAAGACAAAAATGTTATTCATAGGATAAAAGATGAGGGAATAGCAAGGGAAGGAGAGGGATAAATGTGAAGGGGTTGGAAGAAGAACAGAGAAAAGGGAGAAAAGGAAAGAAGGAGAGAGTGAGAGAAGGCGGAAGCCAGAAAGACAGAGAGGAGAATCAACCTCTCCACATTAGAACTGAGTCTAACACAAAGCCTGATCCAAAACCCAGTCATTAATTGACTCTGCAAGCATATATTAAGCATTTACTGTTTACCCAGCACTGAGACCCAGTAGTGGACGAGGAAAACATGGCCCCAATGCCACAGCGCTTATAACCTGGAGAGATGGGGCAGATAAACAGGAGGGGCTTCCAGCACAAAGCAATCTGGGTATCGGTCGGTAGCAGCACTGGAGTGTGTGATAGGAAGTACATACAGACAGCTGAGGTACACAGTAACAAGGACAGACAGCTGGACAGCTGTGGTGCAGTGCAGGGGAAAGCAGGGCTCAACTGATGGACAGTGTGGGGGAGAAGGCTGGACGGCGTGACCTTCCACGGTACAGGTGCATTCACTTTAAAAAGAATCTCTGAATGTCTGCAGTGACACACAGCTGTGCAACCTTGACTCCTGACAGCAGCTCCACTCAAAAAGTCAAAGTCCCTAAGGGCTGGGATGTGACTCCGTGTGGAGCCCCCGCCTAGATCCCCTAGTGAGGAACTGGGGACGAGGTCAGAGGTGGAGCCCTGCCTAGAATCCACCGGTGAAGGGCTGTGTGTGGATACAGGACTGCAGGTAGCGGAGGAGGCTGGAGATGCGCATTGGAGCGCCTAAAGCAAGTTGTGAGCTGCCTGATGTGGGTGCTGGGAACTAAACTTGGGTCCTCTGCAAGAGCAGCCAGTGCTCTTAACCCCTGAGCCATCTCTTTATCCCCACCTTATTTACTGGAGACAAAGTCTCTTTCTCAGTGTGCAGTTGGTCCATTGGGCTAGGCTGGGTGGTCGGAGATCCCCAGCAGTCCTTAATGTCAACATTCCCTGTACAAGGATTCCAGACAAACTCCATCATGTCTGATCAACATGGTTGCATGGCAACTACTTTATCCTGAGCCACCTCCCGGCCCACACGCCCCTGTTTAAAAAACAAAAATCAAAAAAACAAAAAAGCTACTCCGGATCCTCTGTGGATCTGTTTTCAAGGACCCTGACCTTCTCCCCAGGTAAAAACTAAATAAATAAACCGGTGTCACCATACCTTCTAGACCCTTCTATGTGGTGGGGCAGTCGGTAACAAACCTGCCTATTCTCCCAGAGACTTGAAGTCACTTGTGGTGACTTATCTCAGCTGATAGGATGAAAGTGCTGCAGAAAGAGCTGAGGGTTGACGGCTGCAAACCATCAGTCTGCAATGACCAACACAGGCAGGAGCTCCTCCCCAGGGCTTCTACTCAGATTGCTATGCATGTGGATGGCGTCCAGAGGACAGGACAAACTTGAAGGCTCTTCCTCAGGAGCCATTTACCTTGTGTTCTGAGACGGGGGGTTGGGGGGGGGGTCTCTCACTGGCCTGGAGCACATGCATTTGCTGAGCTTTGAACCCCAGAATCGCTGTCTCCATCTCCCATGTGCTGTGATGGGTGGACAGCACCACACCTGAGGTTTTTTTTACCTGACCGCTGAGGATCTGAACTCAGTTCCTGCTGCCTGAAAGGCAAGCTCTTTGTTAACTGAGCCATGATGTGTTCAACTCATTCATTTTACTCTGTGTGTGTGTGTGTGTGTGTGTGTGTGTGTGTGTGCATGCGCACGTGCATATACCTCATTCTTGAGCCATGTGGGATCTAGGGATCAAACTCAGGTGGTCAAGCTTGCCAGCAAGTGATTTTCCCACTAAGCCATCTCACTGGCTCGCTCTCTCTCTCTCTCTCTCTCTCTCTCTCTCTCTCTCTCTCTCTCTCTGTCACCCTCTTGAAGGAAGGCACGGATGCATGCATTTTTTTCTTCCAACTGTGTACCCCACACCCAAATCTGGCAGCACTGAATCAACAAAGAGATGACTGGTTATATCTGTTCCCTGCCTGGAGCAGTTTTGAAACCCCTGTGGCTTTAAGAAAGATTGATTTGCATAGGAGCCATCGGTATTTCCCTCTGCGTTGGCCTATTTATTATAGGGAGATCAGGAATATGAAGAGAGAGAGTGTTTTGCATTACTTATCAGTGGTGGCTTCATTCCCTCTCATTCCCACATATCCACCCCTTGTCCCTCTGAAGCCTTTGGTCTTTTATAAACTGCTGCTTTTAGGAGACAGAACAGAGTGAGCCGTAGCTACTTCCTGCCTTCTTCCGTTCTTCTGCTTTCTTTTTAAATTAAATTTAGTCGTGTGTGTGTGTGTGTGTGTGTGTGTGTGTGTGAATGCATGTGAGTGTATTATATGACTGTGCATATGAATGTGTGTGCGCTCATGTACTGTGCACACACACACACACACACACACACACACACACACGTGTGTGTGTCAGCATGGGGTATCTCCCTTCCTTAATTGAGCTCCATCTTATTTTTATTTTAAAATCATCCTTGGCTACACAGCGAATTCAGGGGTAACCTGGGCTACATGAGATTCTGTCTCAGGAATTTTTTTTAAAATAAATTATGGTGAGCGGGCGTGGTGGCGCACGCCTTTAATCCCAGCACTTGGGAGGCAGAGGCAGGCGGATTTCTGAGTTCGAGGCCAGCCTGGTCTACAAAGTGAGTTCCAGGACAGCCAGTGCTGCACAGAGGAACCCTGCCTTGAAAAAAAAAAACCAAAAAATAAAAATAAATAAATTATGGTGTACTCAACTTTCAGGGTGGCTGCTGCTATCATTATTCCCTAAACAATAGAGGGTGTGGCTCCTTCCATAGCATTTGCATTCTACCAGCCCGTGGAGACTCACCTACGGATGACTTAAAAGCCAAGGGAAGATACAAGTAGGATCTATCAAAGCAGCGCATCATTTTCTACAAGAGATCAAATGATAGGCTGATGTTGGAATCCATGAAACTAGTCTCTCATGTACCGAGGGACTACATATGGCTTGTCAAAAGGTTGTGGACACCATAGGAGAAAATACATAAGAACATTAGGTGTGGCCAAGGTGACTCTGTGGATAAAGCATTTGCTGTGCAAGTATGAGGACACAAGTTCGAATCCAACATAAGAGGGGTGGGCATAGTGGTGACACTTGTAATCCCAGCACTGGGATGAGGGCGGGGTGCAGACGGGAGGATCCCTGGATATCACAGGCCAGGCTCAAAAGAAGATGGCGGGGCTAGAGAGTTGGCAAAATGGTTAAGAGCATGTAGTGTTTCTTTGGAGGACCCAAGTTCAGTTCCCAGCAGCCACTGCCACTGGTAACTGCAGCTCCAGGCAGTGCGGTGCCTCAGGCTTTGCCTGGCTTCTGCACACAAGCGCAGTGTCCTCGCAGACATGTTCTCACAATTGGACACCTTAAAATATGTATAAATTGAATGCAGAAGAAGAGCACTTGAGGAAGATGCTCCACAAGCACACAGACACACAAGGGAAAAGTGGATTGAGCAATGCATGAAAGGTGGGCTTTCAGTGAGATGTTGAGAGACTGATGTTTGAGGCTTGAAGGAGGTGAGAGGACAGTCAGGTGGATCCTGGACCTGGGCACTGTTCCAGACAGGAAAACAGCCAGCACAAAGGACCCGAGGCAGGACTGTGGTGGGCGCTTGGGAAGAAAGGCTCAAAGGCCTGTGGCTGGGATCAACCACCAGAGGAGGGTAGAGGGGAGACGGAACCAGGTGTCTGAAGAACCAAAACTAAGGCTGTGAAACAAACCCAGTGTTTGTGATTGTCACCACAAGACCCAAATCTTGACATTTGTCCTTGAGTGGAAAGCAATAAGGACTCAATGATTAGATTTCCAGGGAGGATCTGTGAGCATGGACAGGGGGGTGGAACCATGCCTAGAATCCCCCAATGAGGGCTCAGGGGGAATTTCTCAGAGGTAGAACACTGGTCTAGCTCAAGAAGTTCTTAAGTTCCACTGCAGCTGAGACCAAGAGAGATATAAATAGGGAACTGAGTCATGGAGATTTTCAGTAACTTCCTGTAATGTTTAGTGTCATCAACTTGACTGGATATGGGGTTAGGTAGGAGCCAACCCTCCAGTCAAAGATCATTTAAGCTCTGTACCTGCCTGTGAGGGACCGTCTAGATTGGGTTCATTGAGGTAGAGAGACACACTGTAACTGTAGGCCCACCATCCCATGGATCCGGGACTGAGAAAAAAGGAGAGAGTGAGCCAAACACCAGTGCCCATCTCTCTGCTTCCTGACAGTGATGCGATTTGTGGCCCAGCTGCCTCGCTCCTCGCACCGGGTCTTCCCTACCATGATAGACTGGAACTTTGAGCCCTGAACAAACCTTCCTTCCTGCGACCATTTGAAGAATGTCTCCCACCATCTCCGGCATTCGAACATGCGGTCCTCAACCGACGGCATTGCTTGGCAAGGCTTAGGAGATGTGGCCCCGTTAGAGAAAATATGTCACTGGAGGTGGCTCACAGCGCTTGAGTTTGCTGTCTCTGCTTCCTGCTTGCTGTTCAAGGTGGGAGCTCCCAGCTCTTCCTGCCCCATGACTCCCACCTTGATGGTGATGGACTCTTATTCTTTTTTTTTTTTTAAGATTTATTTATTTATTTATTATATGTAAGTACACTGTAGCTGTCTTCAGACACTCCAGAAGAGGGCGTCAGATTTGTGACGGATGGTTATGAGCCACCATGTGGTTGCTGGGATTTGAACTCAGGACCTTCGGAAGAGCAGTCAGGTGCTCTTACCCACTGAGCCATCTCACCAGCCCCGGTGATGGACTCTTATCCCTGTATAACCATAAGCTCAGATGAGCTCTTCTGTAAGTTACCTTGGCTATGATGTTTTATCACAGCAATAGAAAAGTAACTAAGACACTTCCCCCAAGATCCTGCAGCTGGAACTGGAACTCAGAGCGTACCAGACCATGAACCGCACGCAGGGCCTCAAATCCCGTTCCATTGAGCCTGAATTGAAATCTCAGAGGTGAGATTCTATTCACTGTGAGATATACACCAGCATCCTTGGCTCACACACTGTGGATAGCAACAGCTCCCCCGGTCTTCCTGGAGACAGCAATGAGGCCAGGCACTGCCAAAGTCCCCCTCAGAGGAGCAATGTACCTCCCCCACACTCAGCTGTACCTGGGGTTAAGCCTGCATGTCGCTTCTGGGCCTTAGTGGGGAGAGCACTCGCCTAGCATACATAAGGTCCCAGGTTCCATCCCCAGCGACATGTACACCAGGTGGCACACGTGTGTCATCCCAGCACTCAGGAAGTAAAGTATCATACAGGACCGTCATCTGAACCAAACTTCAACCATCTTCATGAGCTCAGCTCTGCTCCTTACAAAAGATCATTGCAGCTTGGCCTGTAGACTGCTCGTATTCGCTCATAGGAGGAGGGTCAGAAAGGGTCATCAGACCCTGACCTGAGCATCCAGCTCCCAAGCCACTGAGCACAACTCTGCCCTAACTGCATGTGGCCTCAGGGTCAGAGGAGGTGCTACAGTACACAGCATGGAAAGGAAAGGGTTCCATCTGCACGGCCATACCAAAGCCATCATGTATGAGGGGTGCAGACCTTCTGGCTTGGCTGTTCTGGGGTCACTCTCCTGCCCATAGCCGCCTGAATTCCTATTGCTGTTTGCATGCACACACTCAGGGAGACTCAATAAATGGCAGAAAAAGTCAGAAGGAGAGTACCCTCCCGGCAAGAGACCCTAGCTAAGGAACAATGATGGGGGTTTCATTTCCACAAATCTTTCTATTTCAGTCCCACAGGTGGATCATTTAACCAAACACCTAACTATGCGGAAGGTCCTGTTGTGTTCTCTGACATCCGAACACTGTCTGATACCCGGGGATAGCACTGTGTTCCATCCATACTGCGCTGTGTACCTGTGTTTCCACCCTGCTGTCTCGATTTTGTGTTTTCGTGTGCATGCAGAGGGCAGATGTGGATGTCAGGTGTCCTGCCTGCTCTATCAGTCTCTGTCTGGTTGAGACAGGGTCTCGAACGGAACCTGGAGTTTGGCTGGCAGCCAGCAAGCCCGCCGCTGCCCTGGGTTTGCAAGGAGGGGCTCACAGTCATACCTGGCCTTTTAATATGTGTGCAGGTCTTTATGGTCGCACAGCAAATGCTATTATCCAAGTCACTAAACCTAAGTCAATCGCTAAGTTAGCTTCTATTCTCAGTTCAGACACACCAACCAAGGGCTACATCCATGATACCAGGTGCACACCCTCATACCCACCTGCATGGTTCCCTAGGGCGGGAGGCTTGTCAATGTGTTATCCACCAATTCCTGCCTCTCCTGGAGGACCATGAGCCTCGCATCCTACCGAATCTTTCCAAAAACTCATCTCTTTCCCCTCAGACCCCGAGCCTCAGAGTTCCACACAGAGGACTGCACAGTCCCACAGAGGCGGCAAGCACACGTTTGTGATGTCTGAAGCCTCTGTTTCTAACCATGATGCCATCAGCCTTTCTGTGGGTCTTAGACCTCACGGGCACTGGCCAGTCTGAAAATGTTCTACTCAGATCTCCAACACCAGTGCAACCAGCTAGAAAGCCACTGCCCTGAGCACATGGATACCTGCCTGCCACTACCTACCTCAGGATCTTTGCACAGGCAGCACCAACACACACACACAGGTCACTACCCATACAACTGCAAGGCTCGCCTTTCACCAAGCCTGGGTTTCTGCTCTAGTCTAGTGAGATTTCCTAGACTCCTTACTCAAAAAATGCCACAAAGCACCCTTTCTAAGTATAGCTTTCTTCAAAGTACGAGCCACCTCCTAAAAGTGTACACCTGTCCTCATTGTCCCCTTGGTACATTTCCTTCCTGTAGAATATAGTGTGATAAGACATGAGCATCTGTATCCCACTCCCATAGTTCCCAAAACCAAGGGCAGGGTTTGTCCTGAATAGTCACTGTTTGATGGATGGGTAGAGGGTAGGCAGGTGGATAAAAGAATAAATGAATAGGAGAATATAATAGATTGGTGGGTGAGTAAGTGGATGGATGAGTGGATAGACAGGTAGACGGGTGGATGGATGGATGGATGGATGGATGGATGGATGGATGGATGGATGGATAGGTCAGCCTTGGCTATGACACACAGGGGTAAAATCTCATCCTTAAGTCTAGCTGGTGAATGGGTGGGTGGAAAAATAGGTAGATGTATAAATGGGTGGGTGGGTGGGTGGATGGATGGCATAAAGTGTGATTTTTAGGGGGGACCAGATGTATAAAGTGAGTACAAGACCATGTTGAGGTATGGTTGACGGGGAGGCTTTACTGTGGGTATGAGGAAGAATGCAGCCAGAAGCATCCATGAGAGTACAGAGCATGGAGAGAAAGTAGTAGACTGGCCATGGCCAGCAGAGTGGACCAGGCCACAGTGAGAGGGTGGAGAGCGAGAGAGGAGAGAGGGCCAAGAGTGCAGAGGGCACACGGTCGAAATGGCAGGGTTATATAGGAGGAAGAGACTGGGGAAGGCAAACCCATAAGCTGGGGATGTTTAGGGAAGGGAATGGGGTGAGAAGAACGGAGACTAGCCACAGGCACTGAGTAAGTCTGGACACCAGCATATGGATTGGTATGCTAATAGGCACTACAGTTAGCCATTTGTCTCAAGTTTCTTTTGGACCTGATAACTGGCTGGCTGGCTGGGTGGATGGATGGATGGATGGATGGATGGATGGATGGATGGATGGATGGATGGACAAATGAATGAGTAGGTAGATGGGTGGACATATGGATGGATAGATGGATGGATGGATGGATGGATGGACAGATGGACGAATGGATGGGTGGATGGATGGGTGGGTGGGTGGGTTGGTAGTATATAAATTACTTCTTCCCGATTTGCTGGACAGAGGAGAGAGGTAGGGAAATGGAGGAACTGTCTTTCATTCCGACCTCTACGACTCCTGTTTCCCAGTCAGTGACTCCTTTCCTCCTTCTTTCTGCCTTCTCTGGGTTACCTCCTCTGCCATATGGTATATAGCCGCCCGTTGGTTCTCACCTACATCTCCACCAGATGTAGAATTTCCAAGGAAGGCAGAAAGACCAGAGGCCAGAAGCTACAGAGAAGATAGATGAGGAAGATGAGGATGAACACTGGCCCAGCCTAAGGCTTCATACAGCTGGGCATAGAGAGCCTAAGCAATGAGAAAACGCCTATTGATTCTTCAAAACCCAGCTTAAATACCCCTTCGTACATAAGTCCTAATTCTCCCAAGCAGTGAATGTCCTTCTTACATCCCTAGAGCACAAGGGCCTGAGGTGCATCTTCTCCTGTCTCCTTGAGTTTAAGAACTCTTTGGGGGCCAGAGCCAAGTTCCCAACATTGCCTGGCACATACTAAGGCTGCTGTTGGAACACAGCTGGTCCTCTGAGGATTAACACCATGAACTCTTGCCCTTCAGAAAAATCAGCCTTAGTTACGATACACAGGGGGTGGAAGTCCATCCTTGACTCTAACCGTTTTCCCAACAGCTGTGATTGCCACATCGTAGGGCACCCTGAGTCCCTCCAGAGCTGGGGCCCCAGAGTCTCATAGCTACTTCCTCAAGCCCTGAAAGCTACTGGAGTTCAAGCAAATGTAAGCAAATCTCTGCTGACCCGTAGCCAGCCAGAGGGGACAGTCCATGGGGGACAGTGGGTGCTCTGTTCCCTACTTCCTTCAGGGAAGTCACAACAGCTTCAGAGACTGCTGCCTCACTGACAACCCCAGACATATCCTGGAGACCGCAGCAGGCCATTCTTAAAGTAGCTTCCTTCTTCAACTCCATGGAACCCCTCACATGAGGGAAGAGACTCGGCTCATCATTTCTACGGACAGCCTCCTGGGACTTGGAAAAACAGGCTGTGCAGGACTGGTAGACTGAGAACAAGAGGACAGACAGACTTACACCAGACGCCCCTTACACCAAGCATGTGTCCTTCAGACCCCATGTTCGCTTAGATACAACTCATGTCCCTCACACCCAATGGTAAAGCTATGGATCCCTTTGACTTGAACCTGTATCTTCCATTTCTAGGGCTATCAGCCCCCCCACCCCACCCCCCAAACCCAGCATCCCTGGGGAAGCAGAGAAGAGAATACAAAGCCACCAGTCACCTTTCACCACTGCCCCAGCCACATTCAAATAAGGATTTGAATACATTTCCTAGGCGCACCAGGGCATAGTCTGTCCATGCCTCCACTTGAAGCACAGAGACTGCAGAAATGCCAAACTGAGGGGCACCCAGGGACTTGTTAGGATCCTAGGCCGGGGCCCTGCACTTCAGTGGGACCTTCATGAAATGGATAGAGTTGGGATGCCACAGGGTTTCACATTGCAGCCCCCACCCCACCCCACCCCAGCGCTCCATGCCACACAGCACAAAGCCCTGGCAGGAAATGGAGGTGACGGAAGATGTGAGAAGGAGGGGGCAGAAGAGGTGGAAGAGGAGGAGCCACCGGCGGGGGAGAAACTGAAGGCCTCGCTCTTGAATCTGGTTCTCCAACCTCATGCACCCTCTTGGCTTACTACAAGGCAACAAGATACCTCTTAGGACCCCTTTAAATGGATCTCAACGAAGTCAGCGGAGGCGGGGGGGGGGGGTGGCGGGTAAGGAGATTTCCCCCCTAAATTTGCCAGGACAGATGCAAGCCAATCAAGAGTGTACAAACCCACCCCCAGCTCCGTTCTGCTCAGCACCTCCCCTTAGCCAGAGCCAGGCCTACCCGCCTCTATCCAGCCAGACCCGGGCATCACCCAGCAGACTCACCTGGGACATCTGGGGCCGCAAGTTAACCTCGCGAAGATTGATGGCCTGGGGGAGCAGGTTGTTAAGCAGTTGACACAAGAGAACACCGTCCCGCAGTGCCTGTGCCAGCTCACACACCTGGGCCCCCTCCCAGGTCACACGGTGGCTGGGAGGCAGCACCCGACACTGGATCAGCCAGTGGGTGCACTGTCGCCAGAGCTCCATGGTGGCTGCCGGCCTCTCACTTGGCCCCTCGGGGAGGCCCCGTGCACCCTCGTTCCTTCACCACCGCCGCCGCCTGCCCCAGTGGGGACAACTACAACACCACTTCCTCTTCTGTGACTGTAACTGTCGCCCCGGGGTGGGGGTGGGGAGGAGCTGTGGGGCGGAGGGGGAGCAGCATCTGCAGTTACACCCTCACGGCTTCTCTGATGGTGTGACCTGTCTTTCTCCACCTACACTGAACAGACCTGGGCACCTGCTGAACCAAGGTGCCACTACCTCATCCAGCCATAGGCACCTAGGCTGTCACCTCCTGGCCCCTGTCTACACCCCTTATCTCTCACAGCCTTTTGCCCCTGCAGCATCCAAAAGGGACCACTGAACACTGAGTCAAGTCTCAACCATTCTTCCACCACCCATAATAACCCTTCTGGTTCCACGTTCCTTCTTCCATAGGACCTAAACTCGAGTTTTTCCTGCACCCCACAAGGCCATGTTCACCCTGCCCCAACCCCTGCCAGCCTCTTTCCTCTCGCTGTTCTTCACTCCCTGACTTCCATCCTGCCCCAGGGCCTTTGCACTTGTGCCCACCGCCTAACATAAGACACTAATTCACTCCATCACTTCTTACATGTTACTTTCTGACTACTGAGTGCTCAGCCATAGGTGGGACATCTATACCACCAGCAGCCCAAGGCTCAAGGGAGAAGGAACAGAAAGATGGTAAGAGTCGGGGGTGGGGAACGGGGAATGCTATCTCCAAGGCATGCCCAAGGCCACTGTGCTATGGTGGCAGCACAAGATGAAGCCAGGGAGGAGCCAACATGCCCACAGGCAGCAGGGATGGATGCAAAGGGTTACAAAAGAGCAAGTAAGCGGGATAAGATAAAGAGAGCCCACTCTCACTCGGAGTCAGAGGGGAGTTGAGGGTGGGTAGGACTAAGACAGATTGTGAACATGCAGGAAACTGCCAACAAATAGAACTATAATAAACATTAGAAAATATATTCTTCTTTTGCCGGGCAGTGGTGGCACACGCCTTTAATACCAGCACTTGGGAGGCAGAGGCAGGTGGATTTCTGAGTTCGAGGCCAGCCTGGTCTACAGA
>NC_034607.1:24406181-24407444 GCF_900095145.1 Mus pahari | reverse complement strand
CTTTGCACGCAGTTAGGGTCGGAGCTTAGAGAGGAAGGCCAGGCAGTGAAAACAAAACAAAACAAAACAAAACAAAACAAAACAAAACAAAAAAAAAAAAAAAACGAGAGGCAAGCTGGAGAGCGCCCACTAGGTTTCGAGATTCGAATTCCATCTCCACTTCCAAGTTGCACGAATGGCTTAGCTCCTCTCTTATCGTGCTTCAGTCTCTCCATAGAGAAAATGGGGGTGAATGGTACACCTCTCATTCCTAGGAGGATGTTACTGAAAACCGAGCCGTTGGGACCGAGAAAGCAAGCCGAATTGTCTTGGTTTACCGTAGGTGTTCAATGAGGGCTGCCTCTGTTATATAGAATACTTTACTAAAATCTCATGTAGAGCCCAGGCTGACCTTGAACTTCGTGATACATCTAAGGCTGACGTTGAAATCCTGATTCCTGCGTGCTGGGCCAGCGCTCTACCCACTGAACCCCTGCCACAGCCTAAGGCTTACTAATGAGCTTTGTACAAACGTGGCCATTGAATAAACGTAGTATTGCCTCTCTCGCTGCAAATTCCCAACCCTCAACTCCTTCTAACTCTTTTTCAGGCACCAGGCTGGAGCCCCGCCCCCAACCTGAGAAAAGATCCCCTCTTTCCTTATCCTGGTCCCAAAATCTAGCCCGATCCCGTCCGTCTTTAGCGGAGGCTGTCGCCTTTCGCACAAGTTTCTCAATTCCAAACCGGGGGTGGGGTTGGGGGGAGGGGCTGGAGGAAGCTGCAGGTTTGACGCCACAGCCCCAAAGCTGCTCTGAACTGACTTGGATCCCTGGGGATTTGGAGAGACACCCTCAACTCGGTCAGGGAGACATGGCATGTGGTAAAAGTCACTCTAGAGCTTGAGGCTGGCCCTCAGTGGGCAGGGCGCTCTCTCAGGTCAGCCCCAGCCACCACATAAACCAGATATGGCACACCTGTCATCCCGGCGCTCGAGAGGTGGAGGCAGAAGGATCAGAGCCTAAGTCATCCTCGGATACATAGCTGAGTGCTATAAAGGAGCTGGGAGAAAGGAGAAGAAAAAGAAGAGGAAAAAGAAGGAAAGAGTAAAAATCGTTCTAGTTTCCCAAACTCCAGCACTAGTGGGGCGTGGCCGTGAGGAGGTGGGGCTTCTTTTTAAAGAGCCGGACCGTAAGGGCCACTTGGAGATGCCAAGGAAGAGGAATCTATAGAGAACAAGACAAACACGCGCGCGCACACATACACAGGCGCGCGCGCACACACACA
>NC_034607.1:24396106-24403622 GCF_900095145.1 Mus pahari | reverse complement strand
ACACACACACACACACACACACACACACACACACACACACACACAGGCTCATAGTGAGCGCGGCTGCGGGCGCGAACTTGTTCCAAGGGGGCTGGGTGAGCGCCTGGGAGGTTCCTATGGAGGCGGGGCCTGAAGGCGAGGGCCTCGATGGGGCGGGGCTTGTAGGGGCGGAGCTAGGGGCTGGAGCTGGGCTCCAGCCAGGTGAGGGGAGGGGAGGCTGGGCCTAGCTGGGGTGTGGGCATTTCGCTTCTCAGTGGCTGAGCCTTCAGGCTGAGTCCCGTCGGATCCCCAGAGTCCCCTCCAGGTAAGTGAGGGGGTGGTCGTTGTTAGACCCCGGGGTCCCTACTGGTCAGGGTGGAGCCATCAGCCCTTAGGGAGAACCCGAGGATCCATCCAAGACAGTCTGTGGGCGCNGGAATAGCTCTCCAAGTGAATAGCCACGCGTCATGCGTGTCCGGGAACCCGGGCGTGTCTTAGGTGGCCCTCGCGCAGCTCCCAGTGTGTTTCCTGCTCTCTGCGGAAACACTCTTGGCTTCCACTTTCGTGTGCGCCATCGCAAATCCGGATCTGCCCCTCCCTCCCTCCCTGGCTGGCTCCAAAACCCTTCCTAAACTCCCCTGTGGTCACTGGCTAAAACGGGGCGCGCCTCTTACTGCGTGGTCTCCCCTCCTGGCCTCTTTTTCTGGTCCCCTCCTCACCCACATCAGCATTTTGGTCCTGTGAAAAGATCAAAATTAGCCCGTCTAACCGCCTGAGTCTTCATTCGCCATACCTCTCCACCACACAGCTAAGGCATTCCAAAACTTCGCCGATCTTGCCTCAGTCTAAACCTAGGTCTCACCTCCCAAGTTATCGCCNCCTTTCATACTTAACACCAGTCCGCGGGGCTGGTGAAATAGCTCAGCTGATAAGGGCGCTTGTCCCCAAATGCTAGCCTGAGTTCCGTCCCTGGAACGCACGTGAAGATGGCAGGAGAGAGCCTTTTCTACAGATTTGTCCTCTGACCACCATCCTCGAATCTGGNCACCCAGTCTGTCATTTAAATTAATTTTTATATAATTTAAATGAATTTGAATGTGGTTTATTTAAATAAAATTTAAATTAAAAAATAAGCCTGCTCCCCTTAGCCTTCCTTTGTAGGACCCCCTCGTGAGGAACTCCCTCGGGTCCTCAGGTCCCGGGAAAAACACAACAGAGAAGCCTTGATGTAAACACAGGAGGTACTTTAATGGCAGAGCTCCGGGTGGACTCGTATCTCACGCAGGAGACAGAGGAAGTCGACAACCAGGCCCAAAAGCTTGGGGTCTTTATAGGGTAAGGGTCTGAGGGTNGGGAGAATTGGCGTGGTTACATGTGATTGGTTCATTTAAACATAGCAAGGTGGTCAGCAGAATAGTACATGCAGGTTTAGGGCGGCAGGAAGTTCCAAAGGGCCTGAGGCTTCTCGGGGGTGACCATGCATCTGGGTAATTTACAACTTCAGGCACTTTAAGCTTTCTTTTAATGAGCAGGGGAAGGCAGTTGAGTCAACCAAGATAACTCAGTTCCTGCATTCCTCTCTCTTATCTTGGTGGCTAATTGATTTTAGTTTCAAGGCAGCCTGGGCCCACCTGGGTAATTTTTACCTTAAGTTTACATTAAAAGAACCCTTTATGTCTTACATTATTTGAACCTTAAATTCTCAGCCTCAGGCTTCTAAGCTCAGCTCACAACAAAACAACTCATAAGTTACATGAATCCTAGACCCTAAATTTCATTTTTCATTTTAACTGAGGGCTTTTAAAGGAAAGACCATAAGGAAGGGGGGGGGGAGTTCACAAAGAAAGTTGAGTTTACAGCTTTTCTCCAGCGGAGCTGTCCTTGGTAACATATGGCTCATTTATGGCATAAGGGTCATAAACTATCTTTTGGTAAACATTCCTGGTCTCAAACATGGGAAGATGGGTGCCTGGCTGGGACAACTGAGATAATTGCTTAGCTAGCTGTCAGGTGGAGGAACAGAAGACCCTCAGCTGCCCTAAGAGAACAAAGGCTCTTTACTAGCCACATTCCTAATGATCTGGGGAACAGGTTTTGGGGAAGTGTTAAAGTTGGAGCTCCACACCTTCTCGAATCTTCCTGTTTCATGACTTAAATCAGGAGGGACTATTCGAAATTATCTTCGTTCGTCTCTCTCTCTCTCTCTCTCTCTCTCTCTCTTGGTTGTTGGGATTGGAGTAACTGAGGTTCCAGGGACAGGCTGGTACACAGTAGGTCTTAAATCATCAATATCAGCTCAGTGTCAAAAAGTGAGACCCCCCCAGATCCCAACTCCACCTGGATCTGTGGGGTGTCTGATGGCGACTACAACCCTGAATCTTTGTGCCGCTGTACACAGACACAGTAGACCCACATATCTCCCTCAAGTTTGCCTATCCCCTTCCCTGTTTCCCCACCCCTACGCTCCCCTGCCCAAATAAATTATCCCCCCCAAAGACCCAGACAATGACGACTCCATCAATCTGCGGCTAACTTGAACTTTCCAAACTTGAACTGGAGTTTGCGCCTGCCCCCATTCCTGGGTTGGCTAAGGGAGAAACAGAAAATTCTATATGGGTTGTGAAGTTCAGGACCATGGGGAGTGTGGGGGGGGGCGGGGTTACCTTGGTGACAAACAGGAAGTTTGCATATTCTGGAGCACACCTGGCTTTAGGTATGCAGCACGTGCAGCAGCTTCCTCCTGCCTCACACACCCCACCCCACCCTCAGGGCAGAGGTCTCAGCTGAGGTCGCCTTGCCCCACCCCTTTCCAGGAAGTAGTGACTCGGGAGGCAGGAATCCTGCTGTGCACCTCTTCCCAAAGCCTGAGCCTGGGTCACTTCTAGACTCCCAAGACTCCTAGGTGGCATCTGGAGATAGGGAGACAGACAGACAGACACACAGCCCTCCCACCCAATATGATTTTCCTGACAGATATTTGAGACACGGATTGAAGCTTGTGAAATAATGTCTAAGACCTAAAACCTAACTATCGTATACTAACAGAATTCCCAAATACATGGAGAAACTCAAAATCCAAAAGTGTAGTCTCTAAGTTTGAATTTCAAATGGGGATGGGAGACAGGAGGGCTCGGCCTGTGGTTCAGTAGTAGAGCCTAGCATGCATGAAGCCTCAGGTTGTTTGTTCCCTGACCAGCACTAAACAAACCCAGCTTGGGGGTTCCTGCCCGTCATCCCAGCACCAGGGAGGTGGAGACAGGAGTTCAAAAGCACCCTGAGTTATATAGTGAGCTCCCAGCCAGCCTGGGCTACATGAAACCCTCAAGACAATAAACAAAAAATGTGTTCTGTTGGAAAGTAATAAATAACATCTTACACCTTGGCAAGGGGCCCACAGATGTACAGTTCCCAGCAATAAAATCTAACATTATTGTTCAATTTTATTTTTACTGTTTGGAAAACTTTTTCAGATTAGGTCTCACTCTGTAGCCCAGACTAGCCTTGACTTAGGACCTGAGGCGGGTGAAAACATTTCTATGACTGTCTGATTAAGCAAGCATTATTTAGGCTGGCCAGATGGCTGCCTCACCCTAAGTTGGGATTTCAGAGAGCAGCCTCTCAGTGGGTTTTGCCATCCCTTTTATGGGGAAGGGTTGGGACTGATAGAAGACAGCTGTTGAGAGAATGGGCTATTAGCACCTGAACAGAGGACTGGGGCACTGGGGCTCCTTTGAGAACTGTGAGAATACATCATGTGAAAGGGTGGGTATACATTGTGGGGTTACAAGTTCAGCATAGGGTGAGCTAAATGGTTTACAGGATACATTAGGTTTAGGTCTAGAAAATAGAGACTTATACTTGTAAGGTATAGAGACTTTTTAACACATGTAGAGAGAGACATGTATACATACACAAGCTTCTTCTAATGCTTGGCTGTGAGAGGCATGGAGACTTAATAACAATATATAACAATGTGGCTCCAGCTTTGGTTTCACAGACCCACCCTCCTATCTCAGCCTCCAGAGTGCCGAGTTTATAGTCCTAAGCAGCAGTCCCCAACGTAAATGCTGGTAACTAAGCTAAGCATGTTACTTATGGCCAGATTTTATGTCTACCGGTGTGTGATATTTCTCCATATACTTCGTGTGTGTGTGTGTGAGCCCCCTGTGGGCTGTCTACCCCTCCACAGGTGAACCTGGGCTGTATGAGAAGCGAGCAGAGAGCCAGTGAGCAAGCCAGTAACCCCTGCTCCTGCTTCCTTTCTGGTATACATGTACATGTGTATGTATAAATGTCTCTCTCTACATGTGTGTGGCGGGTGGAGGTGTAAATGTGTGCGACCCAATGTATGCCATCTATAGGGGCAGGGCAGGAAATGTAGATGTCGGAAGCGGTTGTGGAATCCCCTGCAGCTGAAGTTACAGGCTGTGATGGGTTGCAGTGTAGGTGCTGGCATCTGCACTTGGGTCATCTGCAAAACTAGTCTGCGTTCTTGACTGCTGAGCCCTCTCTCCAGCCCTCTGCTTTGGTTCCTGTCTGAGAGTCAAGGATGGATGTGGGGCAGTGAGCTGTGCACAGACAACCTGGTCCTTGGTGGAGCACAGGCCTTGAACCCTGGTGACCTAGTAGATGGTGGCCCTGCCTATGGGGGCCAGCAGGTGTTAGGCCACGTCCCTTGGACCCCTGGCTCCTGTCTCAGCCCCCCCCTCCCCCAGAGAGGTGTGTGGCCATCAGTCACGTGGGCAATGCCTCAAGCTCCTGGTATTCAGTCTGGACTCCACCACCACCACAGTTACCTGGCAACAGTCAGGTATGTTCCGCCCCACAGTTACCTAGCAACAGCCAGGTTGGCCCCAACCCACTGTAAAAGGAGCTGCTTGCCCCTCCTTGCTCTCTTACCTCTTATTCTCTTGCTCTTACTTCTGCTTCCTTGCTCCCCCTCTCTGCCTTCCCTTCCCGCCTCTCTCTACATGGCGTTTCTACAATAAATGCCTTAAAACCACGGACCGTCTCTGCTCATCGGGGACCCACCATGCTGAAGCAATGGAGCAGGTCTTCCCCTAACGAGCCACGGGTCTTACCTGCGTCCAGGAGGCTTCCCTGCTCTCCAGCCATGGCTGCCACCCAAGCCAAGCTTCTCACCACCAAGCCGCCCGTCCCTAGGACTCTCATCTCTGCAGTTACCAGCCAGAGCCCTCTCCCTGCCCCTTTTTCCTTTGGCCTGGGCCAGAGTCCGCCCGGGATCCCACTCTGTTCTCAGCTCTTCTGTGACATCTGGCTGTAGTGTCCAAAACTGAGAGCCTGACATCCCTGGCCTCCATGCAGCTCAGGGACCCCGGAACCAGCTCTTCCACACTACCCAGAAGCATCTGTGGTGCCCAAGAGTCGGAAACCGACTCCGACAGGTCCTCGGGGACCTCAGGCTGAACCTTCCCCACGCCCAGAGCCGGATCCCATGACTTCCTACAGCCCACCTGCCTGGCGGCTCCGTGGGGGTACACGCAGTCATACTTCCCACATTCAGCCTCGCCCAGCGGCCCTAGCCCTGAGCAGACCCGGGACCCCATTTTTGCCCCCACAGATGGAGTGTGACCTGGAAGTTTAACCCAAATAAATCCTCTCCTCTCACAAGTTGTTTGTGATCAGGGTTTGCTCACAGCAACAGATGAGCAAAGTAGGACAAGTATATATCATTTTGTTTTCTGTATTATATTTTTATTTATAAATAACTGGATTGTATTTATTTACATACAAAATTATCCTATTCGGCTCAACCCCAGTGTGAATATAGCCAGTGTGAGATACTTACGGCTGGGAGGTAGCTCGGTGTCGGTGTACCTGCCTAGACCCGGGAGGTCCTAGGTTCAAACCCAGCGACACACATACACACACAAATGAGCTAAGCATACTAGCTCACACCTTTAATTCCAACACTCAGGAGGCAGAACCAGGCAGGTGTCTCTGTGATGTCCAGGCCAGTCTGGAATATATAGCTGGTTCCAGGTCAGCAAGGGCTGCACAATGTGACCCTCTTTCAACATATATATATTTAAATATATATATTTAAATATTTAAAAATATATATGCAAATATGGCTGCAAATTGCTTATTTATCATATGCATTCAGTATGTGTGTGTGTGTGTATGTATGCACATGCGCACGTGCGTGCGCAGGCGCGCTCATCTCATCTAGTATGTCATTTGAGCAGTAGTGTTATGTGGATTCTTCACAACAGCCAGTGTAGAATCTTCATAGATGTCCATCAACACATAAATAGGAAGGACATGTGGACTCAAGAAGAGGAGGCAGGAGTTTAAGAACAGCCTGGCCTACGTGAGATTTTATCTCCAAAAACAACTGGAGAGTAATAAAAGGGAAATCTCGTGTATATATAATGGAGTATCGTGCAATTATAAAAAAAAAAAATATGTCATTTGCAGGAAAACTGATGGGACTGGAGATTTGCTGTGCTAATTAAAATAAGCAAGACCCAGAAAAACGAATACCCTGTTTCTTCTCTTGTATGTAAACTACATATGATCAGATACTTAGATGTACATACAGGCACGTATATGCTATGAAGTTAAAAGGTGAACGACTTAGAAGTGAAGGAGAACCAGCACAATGGAGGGTGCAGACGGGAGGGGGTGGCAGTGGGCGGGAGATGTAATTCAGTGGGAAAGAATGCTTGTGCACACGTCCCCAGCACCCATGTGAAAAGCTGGCCATGATCATACATTCCGGTAAACCCAGTATTGGGTAAACCCAGCACTGGGCAGAGATGGGCAGGTCCCCAGAGCTCACTGGCCAAGGAGCCTAGCCAAAATGCCACCTTCTGGTTCACTGAGGGACGTCCGCCTCGAGGAATAAGGCAGAGAGTAATAGAAATGCAATATCCACCTCTGGCTTCAACACTCACATAAAGGTGCAAACACCTGCACACACACAGGAGCACACACATATACACACCCGTGCACACATAAACCCGCGCACACACATAAACACGTGCACACACATATACACAAATCTTTAAATAATAGAGGGGTAATGGGGTGACTAGGAACAGAATATTATAAGCAGGTTGAAGATGTCATAATGAAGCCCAGAGCTCTGTGTGCTGAATGTGTGCTGCTTCTGGCTTCATTCTTGTTACGGGGATGAACCACTGACCACAAGCAGCTTAGGAGAGGACTAGGTTTACTGCAGCTTCTGGGTGACAGCCCCCCCCCCCCACACACACACACCACTGAAGGAACACCGCTAGCTGGTTCACACACACAGTTACCTAGCTTCCTCATGCAGCCCAAGACCACCTTCCCAAGGGATGAGTGGTGCTACCCACAGAGGGTCTGTGCCCTTCTTCACAATTAACAATCAAGACAATCTCCCACGGACGTGCCCACAGCTAAATCTGATCAGGTCAAGCCCTCCCTTGAGACGCCCTTGTAAGGTGCCTCTGTGCTATGTAACGTTGACATTTAAAACTGACTAGAGCAGATGAATGGAGTTTCTTTCTTTCTTTCTTTCTTTCTTTTT
>NC_034607.1:24369928-24396038 GCF_900095145.1 Mus pahari | reverse complement strand
TTTTTTTGGTTTTTTGAGACAGGGTTTCTCTGTGTAGCCCTGGCTGTCCTGGAACTCACTCTGTAGACCAGGTTGGCCTCAAACTCAGAAATCCGCCTGCCTCTGCCTCCAGAGTGCTGGGATTAAAGGCGTGCGCCACCATGCCCGGCGAATCTACCACTTTCAAACGTTAGATAAGGGTGCAAGGGTAAGACCCTTGAGTCAGTGTGCAGGACTTAGTGCTCCGGCTTTGCAGTTGTGAAAGACTGAAGCAGGCTCATCTCTGATGCCCTCCACCAAGAGCTCCAAGCAAGCACTCCAAGATAAAGATGACCTTGCCACCAGCCCTGGGACCTTGACAACAGGTATTGGACCCTGCAGGCTGGTGGGAAGACCCTCCCACTCTGATGTGAGAAATCCTTCATCTTAGATGAGCAATTTGGAGCCAGGGTCTGTTGGAAATAGGTGGGCTGGAGGACCAGAGACACTCTTGAAGTTTGGATGCATGGGAGCTGTCAGTCTTTGAACTGAAATCTGCCTTTCCTGGGATACCATTGAGGATGATAATGGAGATTGAGCAGAGGTCCCACACTCTCACTTAAATACAATAAACCATGACAGACAGAGAGCTAAAGTGGTTGACGGCCCAGGAGCCAGACATTCTGGGTCCAGATCCTAGACTTGCATTCTTTGGGACTGTGGACAATGAATTTGGCTTCTCTGATACTCAGATTCTAAATCAGAGCGGAGATCAAAGGATTCCTCTCAAGTTTGGTGTGGTGGTGCATTCTATAATCCCCAGTGCTCAGAAGGCAGAGGCAGGCGGATCTCTGTGAGGCCAGCCTGCTCCACAGAGTGAGTTCCAGATCAGCCAGGGCTATGTAGTAAGACCCTGTCAAAAATAAAAAAATAAAATAGACTCTGCCATTTAAAGCCACTCTGGATCACATAGAGTTTCTCGAAAAAAATAAAATAAAATAATTACAAACTCAGAAATTCTGGAGTCCTGACCCAACGGTAGAACACTAGCCCAGAACCCCACAGTTTGAGACTGTGAATATGGCTCAAGCGTAGAGTCCCCTGCCTAGAATCTCCTAGTGAGGGGCTGGGGGCATGGACCGGGAGTAAAGTCCTCCTCTTCACCCTACCATGACCTCTCACCTCCCACTGAGGAGTCCCCAGTGAGGGACTGGGGCCTTGGTCTTGGGTGGAACCCCTGACTCAGGGTGGTTCTTGTCCAGTGGGGACGGGGAGGGGTCTGGACACATGCCACCTGTTCCGCATCATCAGGAAGCTGAAGCCCTTCTACTACAAGATGGTGACTTCCTTGTTTGTGAACTCGGAGTCCCCTGAGGGCCACCCTGTAATCTCCTTCCGTTGGCGAGGCAAGACTCTACATTTTGAGGTGTTCCAAGTAACACTGCATCCCAGGCCTGGTCGCCCACAGGCCCTCTTTCAGCTCAAAGATGAGAGATTCGCCAGTAGGTTTGCCCTGGTGGTCCAAAGTTACATGACTTTCAGGTGCCCACTGTCCCGGGCCACAGGAGCTGTGGTCTCCAAGCCCGGAAGTCATCAGAGGCCACTGATGCGCAGCCTCAGGGAGGATGTGCTCACGGACAGCCCGGCTGCAACCAGGTCTTTCAGGTACTCGGTATGGGGGATCCTTCTTATTTCAGACAGGGTCTCGTGTGACCCAGGCTGGGCTCAAAGTCACTGTGTAGTGGAGGATGACCCTGAGCTACTGATCCCCCTACCTCCACCTCTGCCGGTCTTGTCTCATAACTAAGAACTGAGAAGTGCCATGTTTGATACTGATTGATGATGGACTGATGACACTGGTTGGTGGCATTTTCTCCTCTCAGGATGGTCCCACAGTCCTTTGCGCCTTTTTTGTCTAGCCCTAGCAAGAGAAGCTCCAGCCAGCCTACAGATTTGAACTATTTAGGAAGAGGTGGAGATGGCACCAGAGCAGGTGAGGGGCCCCCAAAGTGCCAGTGGCTCAGAGATTGACTCTGCTACTCTCCCTTAAGTGAGCTCGGTCCCCTGGACCCACCTCTTGGGAACCTTGGTTTCTTGCTCTGGTCAACTGACAGGCTCTACTATATTGACAGAGGGATGTTAAGTGTGCATTCAACTCGAATGCTATCCCCTGGTGTCCTTATGCATGTGCATGCACACCCACAAACACACAGATACATACACCTTCAAATTTAAAGCCAGTATCCAGAATTCAGAACACTCCCAAAGTGTTGAAGGTTTATCTCTGAGGTTGCAGGCACTGGGAAGGCGTCCTCAGTTACTGGGTTGGACTGGTAGCTGAAGCAGGAAAGCCAGCGGCTTGCATCTCATTCCCACCCCCTCTGCCTCTGTCTTTTCTGTACACACCCCTATTTCTCCTTGTCTTCGAAGCACCCGCTGCTTTTGGATCCGCCCCTGCACGCTGCAGGCAGTGAACCCACCGTGCTGAAGGGTCTGCCTCACCTGGGAACTATGACAGACAGTCTCAGAGCCTCTCTGATGGACAGCTTTCTGATGGAAAGGCTCCCTCCAAGCCACTCTGGTCACCCTCCCTAGCCTCTGAATAGCCCCCCAGATCCTGCGAACCCCTCCCCCGCAGTGCCCATCCCTCGGAGAAAGACTCCAGACCAAGCTATCCAGAGCCAGAGACTTGGTGGTGGGAAGCTGAGAAGGTGACTAGGAAGGGAAAGCTAAGGTTAAGAAACAGCCCAAGGCAGGTAAGGCACAGTCAAGGCCTCTCACCTGAACCTTCATTTAGAGCCTGCATCAGACGCTTTAGCTCTCGTTTAAAGCCCAGCGCGCAGCCTCCCGGTGGCACCTTCGTAGATGACGCCAGGTGCTTTCTAGCCTGGACACCTGGATACTGAGACAGGAACCCCACCTAATCCTCTCTTTCCTGTCACCTGCACCCAGGTTTCCTCCCCATCCCTGTTCCCAACACGCGTGAGGCAAGCAGGGCACCACCCATGACTCCAGCCAGACCCAGCAGGTCCCCTGTCGCTCCTGGCCTCAGCACCAGTGGCAACTCCACCAAGCCTTTCAGAGCGGCTGTGCGCTCTCCAGAGGCCCCCCGGCCAGTGCCAGCGTCTCAGTCCTATAGAGGTGGAACGCAAGGGACTGGGGAGTTTGTGATGGGAAGGAAGGCAGGAAGTGGGTTGCTTAGCCACCTCCACCAACCCCAGGTTCCTACTCTGCTCATTGATCCTCTCCCTGCCCTAAGTTTTCCCCTTGTTGCCAGCCCCCCTTTTAGGCTTCCTGCTCTGTGCTACCACCTTTGCCATATGCTCCTCCCCGTCCCAGCTTCCTTCCCAGCTCCAGGCTCCCCCTCCCGCCCTCCATGCTTTAGGCTCCTCCCCTGCCATTTCCTGGAGTCATTCTACTCTTCCTCGCCCCTGCTCTAGGTCCTAGATTCCTCCCTGGCCTCATCCTAGGTCCCTCCTTCTTTCACTAAATCCTTCCTCAAACCTAAGCACCTCCCCTTCCCTAGTCCCTGCCCCTATCCCTGACTTCGCCGGCCCCTCCACCCCCGCAAATCTTTGACCACGCCCTTGTTCCACCTAGGCTCTACTCTTCCCACAGTACCCTGCAACCCAGCAGAGTGCGCCTGCTGGAGGGTGAAGAAACCTGTGGGCCGCTGGACGAGTCCCGTGACCGGCTGCTGCGCATCCTGCTTGGGGTCCGGCAGGTGGCCCTCGATGCACCCCTGTTCCGCAGGGCAGCTGCCCAGTGCCTACAAGGTGAACAAGGGCCCGCCCCTTGGAGGCCTCTTAGGCCAAGCTTTCCAGTCTCACCCAGCTGAGACGCCTCACCCCTGGAGAGGGGGTCTAACTGCAGCCATGAACGCCAAATATTGCTTCCCACAATAAAAGGGACCACTGAGCCAGCAGAGCTACATCCATGGTGTCTCACTCCAAACTCTGGCCTAGGAAGATCCTCTCTCAGAGGATCATGGGTATTCCCTCCGAGAAGACCCCTTCCCTAGTAAGAATCCCATGTCTTTGCTGGGCCCAACCCAACTGCTAAGACTCTTATGCTGGGTCATTTCTAAGACCTCAGATGTCTCCACCCTCGAAAGGGGCAAGCTGGGTGGGCATGCCCCTCAATCCCACCCTCCAGGCATGTATGTGCCCTATGGCAGGGACCCCTGCACTGAGCATCCAGACTGTGCCCCATGGTTGTCCTGCAACCTGCTCTCCTGTAGAAATCAAGGGGGTACCCTTCAGCTAACCCCTGGCCAGGCACTCCCCCATGGCTCCTGCAGGTCAAAGTTCTTAGCATTGAAGGATAGGTATGGGAGAGGCCTGAGCCACACCCCCAGGGCACCTGACTCTGCCTACAGGATTCAGACCCAACCCAGCACCATGGGAGGCACTGACCACCAACTTCCTGTGCCGCCTACTGTGGGGGAGCAAGGGAGCCCAGACCGCCAGAGCTGACCACATACAGAAGTTCCATCACATCCTGAGCATCCTGTCCCATCAACTAGAACTCCTTATGGCTGAGAGCCCATCCCCCATCCCTATTACACTGGAGGGACCCCAAGAAGGCTGCCCCCCCCCCCCGCTATTCAAGAGGCTACGACCTGAACTTGGTGCCCAGACTCATCACTCTAGCACTTGGGAAACGCAGACGGGAGAATCGGGAGTTCAAGACCATCCTTAGCTACTTAAGTTTGAGGCCAGCCTGGGCTCTATGGAAATTATGGGGAAATTGTTTTGAATTCCGCCCCCTCCCAGGTCCAAGTTTATAAGAATCTTCCTCTTAAAATGGACCCCAAAGAAGCTGGGGTGTAACAGCTGCCTCCTTTTTACCAATAAACCTACTCAAGTATCCACAGAGCAACCCTCACGCTCCAGTATGAACTACTCACTCCAGCAGCTGGGAAATCTCTGTGCGCTCTAGGGAAACGGAAAGGTAGAAATGCCTGGTACAAAGCACTGGTATCACAAGCATGGGTAACATGCACAAGGCGGGCTTGCCAGGGCGCACCTAGGTTCACCTCCATTTATTCCACACGGGTAGCTTTTATCTCATTTTAACTTGGGCAGGGTGCATGCAGGTATGAGTGTGACTGCCAGAGTTGGCACACAGGGGACCTAAGCTTGGATGTCTGTGAGCTTTGGGAGCTGCTTTTGAAAACCAACTCCTGGTCCTCTACAAGATAAAGCTTTATCTTTGGATAAAGCTCGCAGTACCAAGCCACCTCTCCACGTAGATCCCTTTTGAAGGTCCATTCCCGACACTGGAGGTGCAGACTCCAAGAACTTTATATAATTATATATACTTTTTTTTTTTAATATAAAACAAAACTTGGCCCAAACCAAGCGGTGGGAAGAAAGATCTTAAATGACAAAATATGTACAACCACGTGGGAAGCCACAAGTAGGTTCCCTGTAGGGTGACAGGTGAGGTGAGTGAGGGACAGCAGGTTACACAGGTCTTGGCCAAAAGCCACGTGGGCAGGAATAAAGTGCAAGGTCCTGGGGGGCCCCCTGTGGCCCAGAAGCAGCAGCTGACAGCCCTGCCCCTCGTCCCCCTCTGGCAGGGTTCAGTTGAGGGTGACTCGGAGGTAAGAGGTGGGCACATAGCCCTCGGCTCCCTGTTTCCTCCTGACCCGCGTCCATCCATCACCCTTGTCTTCCTCCATCAGACTGAGATCTTCCCCCTCGGACATGGAGACGGTTCCCTCGCTGGATCCTGATGGGGAGTAGTGGGGCAGGTCAGATTTGGTGAATCTAATCAGAAGTCATGGCTCCAAGCAACTGCTACATCCCCTGGTGTAAGGGGATCTGGGATCTCCTAATCTCAGTGACAAACTTCTTGGATGTCCGAGAGGGAGCTTCTAGATTGTCTGAATTTAGATGGGAAGCCCCACCGTGAATATGGGCAGCACCATCCCACTGGATGGGGTCCTGTACTATACAAAGGATAAATTGAGAGCCTGAGGCAGCTCTGTGGGTAAAGGTGCCAGCTGTCATGTTTGTCATGTTGACAGCCTGAGTTTTGATACCCAGGACATAGATGGTAGGAGGGAACCCACCTCTCTCATACACAACATAAATAAAAATGGTTTCAAATAAGAAATAACCCCTTCCTTAAGTTGACTCCCCAGGTCCTTCCTTTGGCTAATACTGGAGACTGAATGGAGGGCCTCATGGATGCCTCTCAAGCACTCTATCACTGAGCTACAGGCTTCCGACTAAGTTCCTTTGTCAAAACAAAAACATTTAACTCATGCTATAGGCCCACCTTCAAAATGGTAGATAGCCACGCACTGGCCGATAGGGGATGCAGGCTCCTCAAAGTCCTCATCGAACTCAGTATAGATGGGGGTGTCCTGGCCTTCCCCTGAAGGGGGCTCTTCTGAGCTGCTTGAAAAATGGAAAAAAAGACAGGAGCATGACCCCCAGGGTCTCTGAGTCACTACCCTGGCCCTCACTGGGGGATTCTAGGCAGAGCTCCACCCCTGGCCACACCCCAACTCCTCACTGGGGGATTCTAGGTTGGGACTCCACCCCCTGACCACATCCCAAACCCTCATTGGGGGATTCTAGGCAGAGCTCCACCCCCGACAACACCCCAACTCCTCACTGGGGGATTCTAGGCAGAGCTCCACCCCTGACCAGCCCCCAGGCCCTCACTGGGTGATTTTGGGCAGGGCTCCACCCCTGACCACATCCCAAACCCTCACTGGGGGATTCTAGGCAGAGCTCCACCCCTGACCAGCCCCCAGGCCCTCACTGGGTGATTTTGGGCAGGGCTCCACCCCTGACCACACCCACAGCCCCTCACTGGGAGATTCTAGGCCAGTGCTATACCAAGCCCACCCCTCAGAACTGCCTCTGGCTTCCCTACCTCTCCTTATTGTCCTGGGAGCCACTGTTGGTGCTGCTACTGCTGCTATCAGGCGGGGCAGTAGTTGGGGGATCAGGGGGCCTAGCGTGACGGCTTAGGCTGTCCCCTCGGTTACTGAGGACCCGGGTTTCAGCTTCTGCCAGCCAAGCCTAGGGTTGGTGGGAGATCACAGCATGAGTTCCCAAGCAAGGTTTTGAGGTCATCCCACTCTGGACTGGGGTCATTTCATGACATCACCCTTGCACACCCAAACCTTGGATGGTAGGCAGCTGGATCCTACCCCCCCAGCACCTCCCTGTCCCCCACCCCACAGTGACTCATGCAGCTCTGCCTGCCACCAGGCCTCCCCAGGGCATGCCTCTGACCTCATACTTCTGCACTTCCAACTTCAGCCTTTCAATGTTGCCCAGGGTCTCTGCAATGCGGGGCTCTAAGCTGGCAGGGTCTCCCATTTGTGGTGTTTTCTCATATACATCTTTCATCTTCTTCAGGGCCTCCCTGCGACAGGACCGAGACAGAGACAGACAGACAGGAAGGAAAACCAGGTTCAAGGAGAGGCAAGACTCTGGTGATGGAGACAAATATCTCTGTGTTCCTGTGCTGAGCTGGAGGACAGCAGGTTTAAGGTCAGCCTCTGCTACAACGGCGAGTTCAAGGCCAACCCAGGCAACTTAGTGAGACTCTGTCTCAAAAAGATCAAAACAAGACTACAGTTGACTCAGTGGGTAACCCAAGCACATAAGCGAGAAGACCTGAGTTCAATCCCTAGTGCCCAGGTAAAAAGCCAGGCATGGCATCGTACACTTGTAATCCCAGCACCAAGGAGGCAGAGACGGAAAGACTAAACCAGCCACTCTAGTTACATCTGAGCTGCAGGTCAGTTAAAGACCCTGTCTCAAAAAAACAAGGCCGACAGGGGAGCTGGCTTTGTGGGTAAGAGCACTTGCTGCACCAGTCTAAGGATATGCGTTTGAATCCCCAGCACCCATGTAAATACCGGGTGCAGCTCCCATGGGTGCCTATAGCTCAAGTGCTGTGCACGACAGAGCTAGGAAGAGGCAAAGACTAAGAGACCTGCTGGCCATGAAAGCAGCTGCTGGTTCAGCAAGAGACCTTATCTCAAGGGAATGCGCTAGAGACAGAACAGCCATCAGTGAGACCCTCTGAGCTCCCTGTGCACAGCTAGCTACACATGCACATCCACATTACAGGTTGCACACACACCCACAGAGGAAACTACCTGTCCCTGAGAAGCAGCTCTCAAGGTCGGCCTGTGGCCACCACAAGCATGACTGACCACACACGTGAAATGAAAATAAACAAGCCAGGCACGGTAGAAGGCTGAAGTTCCAAGGCAACCTGGAAAAGTTAGCAAGACCCTGTTCTCAAAATAAAATATAAAAGTAAGGGGCCAGCAAGATGGCTCGGCAGATGAAAGCAGCTGCAACCAAGCCTAATGACCTGAGTTCCGTCCCTGGGCCACATGTAGTGGAAAGAGAGAAACGACTCCAGCGAGCTGTCCCCTGACTTCTACCTAGGAGACACGTCCTGGGTAAGCCCATCCACAAAATAAAACAATGTCTAAAAACACGATAAAAGATCAAATAAGTCAACTGAAAAGCCAGGCTTTTTTTTTTTTTAACTCTCAGCAGGCAGATGCTTCACGCCACTATAAACACCCAGGTTGGGTGCAGTTCCAAGAGCGGCTTCTGTCCCATGACTTCCAATCTGCGGAGAAGGCCACATGTGAGCAGCCAAACAGAATTTGGCCGGCCACCTGCTAACAAGTGGCAAGCGTCACTCCGGTTATATAAGGAGGCTGGGCAGAGAATTTTGTTGCTTGGAAAGAATGACTAAAGATTTCCTTGTCCTTTTCAATCTGGCAGATTTTTTCACGCTAATATTTTTGGGTTTCGGCGTTAGATAACTCAGCTCTCCTTTCCCGCCTATCAAGACGGTGACTCAGACTGACTGAGCTCCTGATGGTGATTAGACACAGTGAGCTGTCTTGGCATTAATGGGGGAAGGCTCTCTGGGATGGGCATTTTGTTTTATTTTGCAGTCTTTGAAACTGAGCCTAGGTGCCAGTTTTGTCATTCTAGCTACTTGGGAAATGGAGGCAGGAGAATTCAAAGTTCCAGACCAGCCTAGGCCATTTACCCAGACCTAGTCTCTAAATAAGAATCATAAAAATAAATAAAGCCCAGCAGTAGTGGTGCACACCTTTAATCCCAGCACATGGGAGACAGAGGCTGGTGGATCTATGAAGTTTAAGGCCAGCCTGGTGTATGGAGCAAGTTCTAGGACAGACAGGACTACACACAGTAACCCTGCCTTGGGGTGGGGATAGGGAGTTAAAAAAAAAAAAAGAGGGCTGGGGGCATGGCCAGGGGTAGAGTCTTTGTCAAGAGTCAGGGTCTCTCACTGGGACCAGTGAGAGGCTGAAGGCGTGGTTAGGAGTGTAACACCCCTTCATGTCCCCTACTCCCTGGAATCCCCCAGTGCTGTTAAGGGTGGCTCCTAGGCTACAGAGGACAATCCTGTCTTAGAAACTATATTCAACAGTTTGTTGTGGCAAAGTATATATTACCATAAGCTGGCTATCCTTTAATGTATCTATTTGCTTATTCATTTCTTATCACACATGCCTGTGTGTGCACATACATGCCACAGCACCAGTTTGGAGTGGGTTCTCTCCTTCCACCATCGGAGTTCAAACTAAGGTCGTCAGGCTTGTGTGGCAAGTGCCTTTAGTCACTGAGTCAGATACTGTGGGGACCAGTAATTTTCTTGTCTTTTGCTCAGTGATGTGTGGACAAAGACTGCACAAAGGGCTCACCAGATTCCCTCTGCTACAGTGATGTACAGGAAACGGAAAATAAAGGACTCTTTCTAGTTTTTATGCTTTTGTTCTTCACTGCTATTGTTTTGAGACAGTATCTCAAGAAGCCCAGACTGGCTTCAAACTTAGAATCCTCCTGCCGGGGCTGGTGAGATGGCTCAGTGGGTAAGAGCACTGACTGCTCTTCCAAAGGTCCTGAGTTCAAATCCCAGCAACTACATGGTGGCTCACAACCATCCGCAATGAGAGCCGATGCCCTCTTCTGGTGTGCGGCAGGAATCCCCTTTAAAACCATCAGACATGGCCGAGGAGATGGCTTCAGCCAATAGTGTTCACTGCACAGGCACAAGGCAGGACTTCGATTCCCAGCTCCATTGTACAAAGCCTGGCATGAGACTTCATATTTGTAATCCCAGCATCGGGTGGGTGATCTCATTGGCCAAACAACCTAGGCCACTCAGTAAGCCCAGGTCCCAGTGAGAGACTCTGACTCAATAAAAAAACAAAAAGTCAAGTGAAGCCTGTATAGTGGTGCAGGTCTTTAATACCATCACCTGACATCACTGTGCTTTCGAGACCAGCCTGGTCTATATAGTGATATAGCGAGTTCCAGGCCAGCCAGGGCCACATGGTGAGACCTAGTCGAGGCCCCAAGGCCTTACACCATTACTGATACTATTGTGTGCTTACACACAGGAGCCTAGTGTGACTGCCCTCCGAACAACAAGCAGCTTAAAAAGTCAGACGCAGATATTTTCACCCGACCAATGGACAGAAGTTGGTGACCCCTGTGGTTGAATTAGGGAAAAGCTGGAAGAAGCTGAGGAGAAGGGCAACCCTATAGGAGGAGGACCAGCAGTCTCAACAGACCTGGACCCCAGAGATTACTCTGACACTGAGCCACCAACCAGGCAGCATACACCGCTGATATGAGGCCCCCAACACATATTCAGCAGAGGACTGGCCGGGTCTTGACTCACTAAGAAGATGCACTGAACCCTAAAGAGACTTGAGGTCCCAGGGATTGGGGAGGTCTGGTAGGGTGGGGGTAGAGAGGTGGGGACATTCTCTTGGAGATGTGGAACAGAGACGGGGATTAAAAACTGGACTATAAAAACAGGTTAAAGAATAAAATAATAATAATAATAATAATAAACACTTAACTTTTTAAGAAAAGCAAAAACGTACAAACAAAAAGGACAAGGTACGGGGCTGAAGCGCCTGCTCAGGGCTTTAAGAGCATTTACTGAGCAACCTTGAGAACTGGAGTTCTGATTCCTGCATCCATGTAGAAAGCTGGGTATATAGCCACATGCCACCTGCAACCTTGATAGGCAGAAACTGGATATTCAGAGCTGGCTGACTGCCAGCCTAGCAGAAAAGAGCCAAAGACCCTGCCTCACAGAAAGAGAATGAAGAAAGAGGATGCTGACCTCCACCCATGACCTTCAGAGCCCAGATTGTGTTGGCAAAAGACTTGTGTACCACTGAAACATAGTAGCAGCCGGGATGGGGCCCTCAGGAAGCCCCCCAAAGTGCTGTGTTGGCAAAAGACTTGTGTACCATTGAAACATAGTAGCAGCAGGGACAGGGCCCTCAGGAAGCCCCCCAAGTGCTCTTCAGAGGAGGCTATGCCCCAGTCCTTGAGCAGCCCTGCTTAGTTCTGCATTCACCTCTGGTCTCCTCAGCCTTACACGCTCACCTCTGGTCCTCCTCCTTCTGCAACTCTCGGTTCCGCTCTTCCAGCTGCTGCTGGAGTCTCTTTCTCTGCTGCTCCGGGGGCAGGTGACTGAAATCTTCGGTAGCCACAGTCTGCAAGGTGAGACAGGGTCTGAGTTCAGGATCTGCGACCCTGTTTCCCAAGCGCCTCTCTCACTCCTGAGATATCAGGTCCACCTTCCTCCCCTAGCAGGGATTTTTAAGGAGTGAGGCCATGCACAGAGCAAAGCTGGAATCTGGGGGGACCCAGCAGGCGGCAGGAAAGAGCCCAGGGTCCCACCATCCGGCCTTAACTTACCCCACGGCCACCTCGGAAGCTGCGGAAGGATGCTAGCCGCGGTTTGACCGACTTACTGATCTCGCTCAGTATGGCCAAGGGGTCACGGCCAGAACGGGGGGATGAGGGTCCATCAGACAGGGTGGAGGGTAGGTGACCCCCCAGGAGGGACAGGGATGGGGGACGTGGCTAACCGTGGGAGCCCGGGAAGGGGGGTCAGGTATGGAGGCGCGAGGATGTAGTCGGAGAAGGATGGACGGACAGGAAACAGGAAAAACAAAATGGAGAAAGAGGGAAAAATAATGATAAGAAAACCACAACTGAATGATAAGATCACACAGAAAACACCTATAAAAGCAACCACAGAAGGTTTGGGCGGTGCCAGAGAAGGCAAGAGAAGGGGAGCCAGGACCAGCAAGAGGGCTCAGCAGGGAAGGGATTTGTGCCAAGCTGAGTTCCACTCCCAGCACCCAAGGATAGAAAGAGAAAACTGACTCCCATAAGCTATTGTCTGACCTCTATACACTCCAAAATATAAAAAGCAAATAAATTAAAGACTATGAGGCAGGTGCCAGTCACTCCCCAAGCCTTCTTTGTCCCTTGAGTCTTAGGGACTCATACAGCACCCCAGGAGATGAGACACCCGCCAGGTTTTCAGTGATTACAGTCTAGAAGGTAGGGTGCATGACAGAAGTAAAGGCTGGGGACAAAGTGATGGCTCAGTATGAAAATCTGCTTGCCACCACCAAGTACAATGACCTAAGTTTGATTCCTGGGACCAAGGAGAGACCTGAGTCCTGAAAGTCCTTCCGTGGTATCTACATGTGCTTGAGCACGCACACATACACATAATAAACATAAACATACATGTATATATATGTAAAGAACCAGGGTGGTCAGACACATAGGCTAAAGGGGACAGGCAGGGGGATTAGAGGTGGGAGACATCAGGTGCTTGCCTACTACAGAAGTCCAAGTTCAAGAGAGGAGGGATGGCAGGTGGGAGGAGGGATGGCAGGTGGGAGGAGGGATGGCAGGTGGGAGGAGGGATGNNNGGCAGGTGTCAGGTAAGAGGAGTCTAAGTTAAATGGGATGGAAAAGAAGAAGGGGGGGGAACAACTGCAAGAAATAGCTAAAAGAAAGAGTAACTGTGGAAGAGATAAACCAAGGGGTGTCAAGGCATACACTGGACCCTAAAAGTCAAATACCCAAGGAGTGGAGGGTCCCCAAACACATAGAGACTGGAGATAAGCAAGGACGACTCCCAAGGATTGGGTGGCAATGCCACAGCTGTCAGGCCAACATGAGCTCTTCAAGGGTCTTAGGATTCAGCCGAAGATGCCACAGGCCCCCAACCCTGTCCCCTCTCATGCTCAAAGGGACTCAAAAACCAAGCCAGTGGGCTCTCGGACCTGCCTTCCTGTTTCCTTCCCTCCAGCCTGGGCCCACAGCCAAGAGGAAAATTCCTGCCCCAGGACTCCGTGTTCTATGTGGCTGGAGCTGACTCAATGAGGACCACGGCTAACTGTCCCCACCCATCCCACCCACTCCCCACCCCAAGAGCTCCGGACCCCACCTTGTTCTTTTTCCCGAAAGGCCAACGCTTGGCGCGGCTCCGGCTGGAGGCTGCTCGGAGCTCAGGCCTGCCATCCGGGGCGCCCAGGCTGCTGTCCGAAGGCACTCGGTTGATAACTTGGCTGAAGTCTTCAAATTCCAAGTCCCCCGGGCGGGCAAACCCTGACTTGTGTAATTCGATGAGGACCTGTGAGTCCTTTGGGAAGGGACCACGGAGTGAATGGCAACCAGCGGCTAGTTTAAGAAGCTCTTTGGGGAGCCACCCTTCCTCAGCCCACACCTCATGCCCCATGGGCACATGCCGAGCACCCACGTTTTTAGCATCCACGGACTCTGCGGCCACCTTCATGCCTTCCAAGCATTTGCCAATAATGGGAACCACCTGCAGTTCAGCCTCAGATAAGAGCCCGTACCCGGCCCCCAGGCGGGTGGCCCGGCGTTCGTCCATGTCCTGCAGCTTCTGGAGAGCAGAGGAGAGTAAAGGCTAAGTCAACCCTGCAAACCCCTCCAAGCCCAGGCTTGATCAGAAAGTCAGAATCGCATCTGCCCTCATGAGCCCCGGGGTCAGGGGTGAAGATGCACGGCCAGGAGTGTTTTGTGAGCAGACCGAGAAGCTCAGAAAAGTCTTCTCCCAGGAGGTTACAAAGAGACGGGGCCTGAATAAAGAATACACGGAATATAGACAGTCCTAACACCAGGGTTGGGACAGAGAGTGGGGAAGAAGGCTAGGGAAATTTGAGACCTGGAGCTTGTTAGAGTTAGGGCTTAGAAGAATGAATAGGAGTTTCAGAATCAAAGAGTCTCTTTCTTTCTTCCTTCTATCTCTCCACTCCTCCCTTCCTTTCCACCCTTCTGAGACAGGGCCTCTCTATTAAGCCTTGGCTCCCCTGGAACTTGCTATGTAAACCAAGCTGGCTCGGAAACTTCTGCCATCTTCCTGCCTCTGCCTCCAGAATGTTGGGACTACAGTCGGGCGCCACTCTTTCAATCTAGGAGTAAGGATTCTACGAGCTGGGATTCTAACACCCGAGTGGGGAGCTAAGGAACATTCAGGGACTTTGTCAACAAGCTTAACGCACTCACATCGAATATCTGGGGCATCTGCGAGAAGTAGAAGTGAGCCTGGTCGCGGTTGAAGCGCTGAAGCTGGGCCGCGTATTCATTCTTGCTCTCTTCCGCCATGTGGTTCCGAAGGTGAGCTTGCTGCTTGGCCTGGGGCAGTGGGACGGCACGGTAGAGGTCACGGTCAGGTACTGGCCTCACCACACTCAAGATGGCACAGGCCTGTCACGGACTTCACCCGATACCCACCTTCTCCACATCTGCCTTGGTGGCATTAATGTCCTGATCTAGGCGCTCGGCAGTGTGAGCCGCTTTCTCAGCCTCCCGGCAATCCCGTTCAAACTTCCGCTTACTCTATGCAGGAGACCAAAGTGGAGTGAAGGACCTGCCTTCCCCCAGGAGCAGAGTGGGCTGTATATCAATCAGAGCACTATGTGGGTGGCACACACCAGTCACCCCAACACCAGGAGACAGGAGGATTAGGACTTCAAGGCAAACCTGGACCACCACATGAGACTTTGTCTCAAAAACACAAAACAGAACCGAAAGGATGGCTCAACAGGTCACCCGAGTTCAATCCCCAGAAACTCCTCAGAGGTAAAGGAGGAAACTCCAGAAATGTCTTATAGTCACACACACACACCTCATGATGTGCAAATGCCCCCCTACACACACACACACAGGGAGAGAGAGAGAGAGAGAGAGAGAGAGAGAGAGAGAGAGAGAGAGAGAGAGAGCACAGTAGGTGTGCTGAGTACCCCACAGGGAGAGGGGCCCTGGCCACAGAGCGTGAGTGGCTCTGTGAATAAGCAGTCACACATCGCCAGCTCTTCTGGGCCTGAGCTACCAGCTGCCCCCCCCCCCCCAAACACACTCACATTCTCCAGCTGTTTGAAGCCATTCTCCAGCTGCTGCTGGGCCCGACGACCTTCCTGGAAGTGCTGTGCAAACAAACGGGAGAGCCTCAATGAGGTCCCAATGGGGTCCTCAGCGAGGAGCAGGAGCAGGGCTTGGATGGGGAGCCTCACCATCTTCCTCTCCTGCTTCATCTCCTGTGAATACTTAGTCAGCTCCAGACACACTCGGATACCGAGGCTCTCAGCCACCAGCTCTCGCTGGCCCGCGAAATCATTGACCTCCTGCAGAAGCTGGACAAATGACTGCTGCTGGCTGAACCTGGCAGAAGGAGACCAACAGAGTTCAGGACCAGAGATGGACCTGGCCTGGCACAGTGACATAGGCCTGTCATCTCAGGGCAGGGCAGGGCAGGGGTATCGAGAGTTTAAGGTCAGCCTTATCTACATAGTGAGTTTGAGGTCTGCCTTTGCTACTTGAGACCCTGGAAAGAGAGAAAGTGAGGGTGGGGAGGCAGAAGGGACGGAAGGAGTGAAAGACAGAAGGAAGGAAAAGAGACAAAAGGAAGGAGAAAGGAAGGAGAAAGCAAAAGGAAAAAGTGGAATGAAGTCTTGAGCTACATCTGTTCACAAGTCTGTGTCCCTAACTTCCAGAAGCATTTTGCAAACCGAATTCTTGGAGGAACAGTGCTTATAACATCTGTACTGTTGTCGTTTGAGGCAGGATCTCCCTACATAGCTCTGTCCGACCTGTAACTCTCTGCCTGGCTCTGCCTCTCAAGTGATGGAATTAAAGTTGTGAGCCCACCATGCTCAGCCTTTGCAACATCATCTATGAGTCACTCCCTGGTTGGTGGCAGAATACTAGAATCAAGTGTTGGTCTGGGTTTTGAAGCTGGGTCCAGTTACAAGGGTCCCTAGGCTAGCTGAGACCCCTTGTTCTTCCTGCGTCAGCTTCAAGCCACGATGCCTAGCTCTCTTATCAAATTTTAGAGGTATGAATACGATAATCCTTCAGTAGCCATGGCCACCATTTCTAGGGTACTTAAAGGGTACCAAAGTAAAGGATGCTCGAGGCTGTCTATACAGCAGCAGGATTTGCACAGCATCTGTGCTGCTGGCCCAGACCCTCTCTAGATGACTCAGGGCTCCACTACAATGTAAACACTACGCACTTAATCCAAATTGTCTGGATTAGGGAACTGTGACCAAAAAGTCTATGTTCCAGAAAGAAATGACTTTGTTGGAGTGTCTTCCGTACTTGGGCTGGGGCTAGAGGTGCTACGTGGGCCCAGTGCCTAGATCTATCCCAGTACCCCAGAGGCTGAGGCAGGGAGATCAAGAGTTTGTGGTCACCCTGGGCTATAGAGTGAGTTTGAGGCCAGCTTGGCCTACATGAGACCACATGCACTCACACACACACACACACACACACACACACGCACGCACGCGCACACACACACACACACACACACACACGAGCACACACACACGCACACACACACACACACACACACACACACACACACACACACACACGAGCACACACACTTTTTTTTCCCAATCCTCGGAAACCCTGGAAGAGCATTCACATCAAGCCACAATGACACCAGATCTCCCAAACAAACAACTATCTTAATTTCTGGAGCTTTTTGGAGTAAAACTTTTATTTATGTATTTAATCAAAATACAGTCTCACAAAGTAGCCCGAGATGGCCCAGAACTCACAATCTTCCAATCGAGAGTGCTGGAATAGTAGACGTTTGCCACCATACCCAGCTCAACTTTTAGATTTTTTTTTTTTTTTTTTGGTTTTTCAAGACAGGGTTTCTCTGTGTATCCCTGGCTGTCCTGGAACTCACTCTGTAGATCAGGCTGGCCTCGAATTCAGAAATCCAACTGCCTCGGCCTCCCGAGTGCTGGAATTAAAGGTGTGTGCCACCACGCCTGGTTCACCTTTTAGATTTTTTAAAGGGAAGGGTTTAGAATGAAGGTTAAAGTTTCTGGAAGTAGCTACAGAAGCTGGCTACCAGTTTGTTTGTTTAGAATTTTGAGACAGGGTGGCATGTAGCCTAGACTACCCTCAAACTGACCACATAGCTGAGGCTAGCCTTGAACCAACCCTAGGGTGCTAGGATGACAGGCATGCACCAACATGCCCAGCTTTGGCCACTGCTTTTAGACACAGAAAGTCAGTTCTTTGATCGCACAAGATAGAATAGCAAGTTCTGCCATCAGACCCATTTCACAGATGAGAACAGAGGCAAACAAAGTCACTGATACATTAACGCTCTTGGTTTAAGAGACCAGTCCTGGCTAGAGGGAGTAACAGGACAACCGAAACCTTATCTCAAAGATAAAAATTAGGGCCGGTGACATGTCATAAAGGCTAAAGGTGCCTGTGGCTAAACACCAGAGTTTGATCCCTGGGATCCACATGGTGAGAGGCAAGAATATATATATATATATATATATATATATATATATATATATATATATATATATATATATATTAAGTAAGAAGCCCCCAAATAACTCAGCTACAGCACGTGAGGGGAAAATAGAAGCTGAGACTTTACAAACCAAAAAGGGCTCTCTGCTAGAAGCGAGTAAATTCCACCTTAGGACATCCAGACTCCTAACAGGAGGTGGGACTGGAGGTGTGAGGTGGAGTGGCCTCTGAGAAGGTGAGAGACCGGCGCCTACAGCACCCCCCCCCCGCCCCGCCCCGCTCCCCCTCCAGTCTTATCCCATTCTTACTTGACTTCGGGGTCATCTTTGGTAGGTCTCTTGGGAAGATACTTTTTCACCAGGCTCCTAAGGGTTGGGACAGAGGCAGGGAGGCTGAGAACGCGGCCCTCCTGCGGTCTCCCCATCTCCCCTCGGGGTCCCAGAGCAGTGAGCACCCACCCTCGTGCTCACCGGAGTTGCTTGGCATAAGCCTGCTCCACCTCGGCGCGTTCTTTCACGAACTTCACGTATTTGTCCAACAAATCCAGCCCCCACTGCGTGTGGCGTTCCAGCACCTCAAACTGATCCTGATTGCAGGAGCGCGATTGGGGAACGTTAGTGTCACCTGGGTGGGAGGCACCGAAATCCCAGCGACCCGGAACAGCGGAGGTGGGGTGGGGTGAACAATCTCTCGGGGCTTAGCGGTTCCAGCAAGGGCTGGCTGGCTTCCCCAGGCGCCGCCCCGGCGTGGCGCAGGGGAGGCAGGAAGCTGGCGGGAACCCCCATGTCCTCCTCCAGGGAAGGGCTTGGACAACAGGGCTAGGGCCCCAAACCGAACAGCAGAGTCTCTCGGAATCGGGGTGGCCAGCAAGGGTGTGGAAGGAGGCTAAACTACTCCAGCTTCCCCCCCCCCCCTCTAATCTCCAAATTCCAAAAAATCAAGAGGGCTTGGCACAAAAATCAGGCACAGAAGGGATGAGTTTGTGCCGCTCAAAGTGCGTGGAAGCAAGGTCCGGGGACCTCTATGGCCAAATTTCCCCATTCGCCAAGATTCCCCGGGATCCTCAGTTGAGTGACTCAGTTTCCCCTGCTTCTGTGATGCCTCCACTATAGTGGTTCACCCCCACTACATCCGAAGATTGCACCGCCTCCAGAAAGAGGAGGGGTCAATAGTCCGACAAGGATTCAGGGAAACTTCTAGGGCTTCCTGGGTGAGGTTAAGAGGCGGGTAAGGGGTGGCTCCGCCCAGCGCCCGGGGCCGAGTCCTATAGCCCCTTCCCCTCCCCCTCAGAGTTCCAATTGTAATCGGGGAAGGAACCCGGTAAGGCCCCACGTGGGACAGAAGGTGACCAAAGGGTCCCCTCCCCCTCCCAGCCGGACAGGCGGGCGACGGGCAGGGACCCAGGGGCCGTAAGATTAGCCTCCAAGCCAGGCCAGGGCGCTCAAAATAGGTGACCTCACCCAGCTGTCCCCCCTCCCTGGCCTGGTCCAGAGACTTCTTCAGATGGTCTTACTCTCAACTCTGTGCCTCAGTTTCCCTATGCAGGTCCTGGGCAAAGTATCCCTACGTCCTCGGAGAGTCTTAAAAGTCCCAAAGGAACTTTTGAGAGAGTGCGGAGGGCAGAGGGCGGGGACCCAAGGGATCAGCTGCAAGGGAAAGCGTGGAGTCCGGGCTAAGGTACTTCGGGGACAAAGAGCGGAGAAGCCAGGACCCCAGCAAGGGAGAACCGTGGGAGCTGAAGAAAAAGACTCACCCACAACTCGGTACCCCAATCCATGCTGCTCTTGCCGCCCAGGACGCCACCGCCTCCTGCCCGGGTCTCCGCCGCCCTCCACCGGAGACTCAGCCCCAGGGCAGTGTGCCCAGCCTCGCCCCTCCCCGCCACCGGGCCACGCCCACCAGCCTAGACTACAACGCCCCTTCGTGCCTCACCACGCCTCTACTCGGCCGAGCCCCCAGCGGGGGGCTCTGAGGGCGGAGTCCAAATGATGCTCCGCCCCCTATTTAAGGGCCATGAGCCTCCTTAAAGGATGCCTCGATTTATTTTCCAAGTTTGTACCCCATATTTCTCTCCTCTACCATCCCAAACTAGTCATCCTTTCCCTTCAACTTCGCATTTTTTATAAAGGGTCAAGAGATCAAAACCCCAAATCCAAGCAGTCTCTCCCACGTCTCCCCACTCCACGGCAGGGAAAATCTGTGGTTGGTCATTAGGTTCTTGCGGGGGACCTACTCGGCTCCAGAAGTCTCCATTTCGTCCCACTAATAGTCTGTTTCCCTCCGGCCACAGAGATGGGATGACTTCGATCTTGCTCAGGATGCACATCCAGCCAAGGCCAGGTCCATTAGCACCCCCCACCACCACCACCACCACCACCACCGCATCCTGACTTCTCTTCCTTCCCGCCAGAGTCTCCTCTGAGAAACAGAGGACAGGTTGTCCTTCAGGCACCGTTCTGGGCTAGGCACACACTCACAAACACACGCGCGCGCGCGCGCGCGCGCGCACACACACACACACACACACACACGCACACGCACAGCAGCACCTCGCACTTGCACTTGACTACGCATTTTCCAGCCTCATTCAGTAAGTAAGGCCCAAATCAGTACTGCCCCTGGAGATGCCCAGGTATCGCCACCCCCAACCCCTTTAGATTCTGGGACCCTGGGGCTTAGGAGTTCGGGTCTTCTCAATCATAAAAGTCCTTTCACACCTTGTAAATCCCCTTAAGACTCCCGGATAAAAGGGAAGGGGCCCTGGTGGCTCCCACCCCACTCTTCCCGGCTGTAGGTGCTTTCTCCGCCGCTACGCAAGTGTCAAAATACCCTCGTGCAGCAGCTAGAAGAGCAGACTAGACTTCTGAGGAAAGACGCCTTGGAGCCAGTGCTGGAACTGAGGCTCCGATAGGCCTTGGCCCCACCTGCTGGTGGTTTGTGGGCTAAGCTCTGAGATGTAAAGTGGGGTAGAGAGATGGTGGGGGAGGGTGGAGAAGGACTCAGAGACCCAGTGACGAAAAAGGTATCAACTACGGTGGAAAGCTTCGTGCCAGAGTCAGCAATCTAATTAAGAGTTGCAAGCTGGGCTGGTGAGATGGCTCAGTGGGTAAGAGCACCCGACTGTTCTTCCGAAGGTCCGGAGTTCAAATCCCAGCAACCACATGGTGGCTTACAACCATCCCTAACAAGATCTGATGCCCTCTTCTGGAGTGTCTGAAGGCGGCTACAGTGTACTTACATATAATAAATAAATAAAATTAAAAAAAAAAAAAAGAGTTGCAAGCTACAACTAGGGTCCAGCCGTTGGAACTCTTCCAGGTCTGAGGACTCTCAGTAGGAGTTGAGGAGCCCATGTTTCAGGTTGAAGTAGGGATTCAGCTGCTGCAAGAAGGTTAAGCCTGGGGCGGAGTCTTCAGGTAGGATCTACAGTGGCATTCAGCCTAGGATTAGAGATCAGCATAGTGTGAAGAATTTTGGGCTTTTCGGTGGCCCAGCAAAGTTGAAACAAGGTAAGCTCATAGACGCGTACGTTTACTAAAAGCTCCAATTCTGGCCAGGAGCAGGGTCCGGGGAAGTGAGGGGTGGGAGAGGAAGTGCACCCTTGGGGATACTGGGAAATGTAGTTTATGCATGCTTCGTTGCACGGATCCGCTCCCTATAGAGGGTAATTCTGGGTAATGTAGTCTTGGACCGTTAAGAGTTGCTGAAGGAATTCCGCTTTAAGGGACGGATATGGGTTCCTGGATCATTGGTGAATTGTCCTGTTCCTCAAACTACATCCGGGACAATCTGTTTAGCGATTGGAGAGTATGAAAGCCGGGGCTGAAAAGGATAAGCACGCCCATTTGGGAGGTCTTCTGACAATCAAAAGCATCTCAGTTGATAATTGGGTGACTAGACCACGTCGTGCGACTATAGGCTGAAAAGTGGGCGGGTCTTATCAGGCGTCAGAGGCTGTGTTGGGGGGGGGGCAGTCGCAGCCCCAGAGATGGCAGTGAGCGAGAGGAGGGGGCTCAGCGGCGAGAGCCCTACGCAGTGCCGATGGGGATACTTGTCGCTGCTGGTGCTGATGCTGAGCGGCTGCTCAGGCCGTATCCACCGGCTGACTCTCACAGTGAGCCCCGCAGGCTTGGCCTCGCTGTCTCCCCCCATAGCCCCGCCGGTGGATGGAGCAGCCGCACCCCCCACTGCAGGCCGCTAGTGGTCTCGTCCCGGGGTCTCCCCGCCTGGTGCTCGTAATGGGTTGGCCTGGCTTAGAGGGCGGGGCTTCATCTCCTGGGACCCCTGACTCCTGGCGCTTAAACTTTCAGGGGACGCTTGGTAACACCTATAGGACCTTCTGGGAGGAAAGGGTACCACCTGGTAGGATCTTCCTGGAATTCACTTCAGGGAGTGGCGGGAGACTACTTTGAAAATTTAGCCCAGATAAAATCGAAAACTTTTCCGGGAAGTCGAAACTATTCACACCAGCCCATGTAGCTCACTCTCGGGCTAGTGCACATCAATATGGGGCCTGTCATGGGGTTGCCAGGGTTTCAACCCCTGGACACGCAAACCCACCCTGTAGCTGCCTCGGACTGAAGTAGGAAAATGTCACCAGCACCATTACGATGTACCCAGGAAGGCTTTCTCACATGCTCCTGTCCTGAGTAAAAATGTACAGAGACGCTCAGGGAAACACACCGTGGTGCTGGACTTGGTGGGGAGCGTTTGCTGCCACTGTCTCTTTGGTTTCCCGCAGGGGGAGAAGCGAGCTGACATCCAACTGAACAGCTTCGGATTCTACACCAATGGTTCCCTGGAAGTAGAGCTGAGCTTGCTGCGACTCGGCCTCCAGGAGACAGAAGAGAAGTCGCCGAAGGTGAGGGGGTTCACGGGACGGTTCTGTGCACAAGTTCTGGAATTCTAACTTAGCTCTGTCCCTCACCGGTGTGGTCTGTGGCAAGTCTCATAGCCTTCTTGAGCCTCGGTTTCCCCACCTGTCACCTAAGAATGAATACAGTGTCTCATGCGGTCTGGGATTGGGGGTACAGTTTAGTCATCTTAGTGTCTCTGCTGGCTGAGGCAGGAGGATCAGAAATTAGCCAGCCAGTATATATGTAACATATATGCATGTATATAATGCATTTTAATCATACTTGCTTCTCCCCCTAACCCCTCCAAGATCCATTCCCACCTTCCCAAACTCCTCCCAATCTCATATCATTTTTTTAAAAAAAAGATATGGCCTCACTATGTAGCCCCAGATAGCCAGGAACTCGGTGTAGACCAGGTTGGCCACAGACTCAGAGATCTGCCAGCCTCTGTCTCCCAAGTGCTGGGACCAAAGTGCTCTTTTTTTGTTTGTTTGTCTCACCTGGGGCCATACCCTCCCTCCCTCAGCATCTGTCTCAGAGCAGAGCAGCACTAGGCTCCATTTCTTCTGCAGAGGACAGTTGGGGAGCCCTTCCCTTTTCCTCTTTTTCCATCAGGTGGGGTTCAGCTTGAGCAGAGCTCGGTCTGGCAGTGTTCGCTCCTACTCGGTGAGTAGAGAGCATCGGAAGGGATGAGGGAGAATGGGCGTGGTGTTGGGGGCCTATCTTCTCCATGTTACGACTACAGCCAAGGAGGGGCAGGGAGAGGCCGTGGGTGGATGGGGAAGCACACTGAACAGGGCTAGATCCATGTGCGGCTGTAACCCCGGCCCCCTCTGTCCACTCCCCAGAGCCGGAACTCCCATGAATGCCCTCTGGATAGAAACAGCAGCAACTTTCTGGTCCTGTTCCTCATCAATATCAAGGAACTGCAGTGAGTTGGGATGGGGCAGCCCTAGGGAGAAAGCCAGTCACTTGCTATATGGTACATTATGGGTGTGTGTGTGTGTGTGTGTGTGTGTGTGTGTGTGTACATGCTGCTGGAAATTGAACCCACTGCCTTAGAAATTGTAGAAAAGTACCATACCCCAGCCACACCATCGTCCTCTCACTAGGGGATTCTAAGGGAGGTGGGGGCGGGGGGGATCCTCCATCCCTGAGTCCCAGCCCATCACTGGGGGGTTCAAGTACCCCTGAGAACCCCCAGCCCTCTTTGTACTTTTTAAGACAGGATCTCAGTAAGTTTTACCAGTTTGGGCCTTGAGTCCACTCTGTAGCCCAGGCTGACATTGAACCTGCGGTCCTCCTGCCTCAGCCTCCCAAGAATCTTGACTTACAGGCCTTCTCTCTTGTAGACCAGGCCATGTGATCTTTAATTTGGTGCTGAAATGGCCCATCCCAGTGAATTGACAGTTGCTATTACAGGCAGCCATGAGTGTGTGAGCTACTGTGGTAGGCAGTGGCCAGGTGCTGAGCTTTGGTGACTAGTGGCTCAGAGTGATATACCAACCCCTTAAGAAGGGCATCCATAGCCGGGCGTGGTGGCGCATGCCTTTAATCCCAGCACTCGGGAGGCAGAGGCAGAGGCAGGTGTATTTCTGAGTTTGAGGCCAGCTTGGTCTACAGAGTGAGTTCCAGGACAGCCAGGGCTATACAGAGAAACCCTGTCTCAAAAAAAAAAAAAAGAAGAAGAAGAAGAAGAAGGGCATCCATACACAGTCTATGCCTGACCAACACTTGACCTCCTCCTTCCCGATTCCTCCCCTCACGCCAGGGTCCAAGTCCGAAAATATGGGGAGCAGAAGTTGTTCATCTCACCTGGCCTTCTCCCTGATGCTCCCACCCAGTCAGGTCCCCCGAAACCAGACCCAGCAGGCGCCCCCAAGGACAACCGCGGTAAGTCCAGGAGGCCTGCAGAGCTATGCCAAAGACCAGCTTCAACACTCCTGGGAAAGTTAAACCAAAGCCGGCAGCCAGGTGTGGCATCAGCGACTGGGGTCAGGGCAGATGACATTTGGCAGTTTAACTCTCCTCGCTGTTCTGGGGGCCAAAAGATGGTGGCTTCTAACGGTTTAACTCCTGCTGATAGCAGCAGGGAATTAAGAAAAGAAACTTAACTACTTGGGCTCTGTACTCTTTGGCTCACAGACCTCCTGCTGATCAGGCCAGAGGCTCAGAGTTCGTTAACTCTTCATGAGTCCGAGAAAAGGGGAAAGAAAAAGTCAGGCTCACAGATACACACACACACAAACACATACTGGATGAAGCGGAAAAGGGCTACACTAAAACTTTATTATTGCTTTCAGCTTTTTATAGCTTTTTAGACACACGGCTCTTTATGTAGAAAAAAACTTACCTCATAGATAAAATGTTACACAGAAGGGTAGTTACAGAAAGAAGGATGTTGATCGTAAGTTCAGAGCAGTGTTTCAGTCTATCAGCTCATAAGCTCAAAGCAGCAGTTTCACATGGCCTTGCCTTATCGTGGTGCATGCATGTGGCTTCATCCTCAGATCTGACCTAGAATGAATGTTTTTCCTTGATTACAAATCTGTCTCAAGCCTATTTCTCTTCTTAGTGTAATTTATAAATGATCACTGTATTCCTTACTATGCAGCCTTTATTCTAGGAGAGGGGGTACATTCTGTTCTTAAGTCTTCTAACTTTATTATATCTTTCTAGTAAAACAACTAAAACTGTCTCCTTCAACGTTCTTCCTAAAATTATTTGAATCAAATCAGGAATTCTATAAAGTCATTATTCGTCTAAACAGCATTAATTCATGAAAGTTGATCTTCATGTTGATCTACAGGAAGTTCACCCAATAGGGTGGGCTATTACCCAGAAGTGATCACACCAGGCTATAGGCAGTGAGGGTCTCTAGGTGTCCACTCACACCAAGTCAAGTGTGTAGGAGTATGGCAATGACACACACAAGGAAACACATCAGTGGCAAGAAGCAATCCTGGGACAAAGTCTCTGGAGGCTGTGTCTCCCCAGAGCCCTCCCATCTCAGCCACCCAGGACAGTGGGCCATCTCCAAGGAGCTCGCTTGTACGCCACAGCGCTTGCTGTGTGCCATCCACCAGAGCTGCCCTGGATGTACCCCGAGTTTTCTGCCCATTTGTCTTTTGACAGTCATTCACCCATCTCCTACAGAGAATCAGACAAAGCCTACAGTGCCCCAGGTTTCAGGGGGCAAAACTACCCCAGGGGGCCACAGGCCCTCATCCGAGCGACAGCCACCCACACAGGACCACAGTGGGAAAGAGAAGGATCTGGTGTTGGGGCTGGGCCACCTCAATGACTCCTACAACTTCAGTGTGAGTATCTGCCCTGCTCTCGTGTCCCCACCTCCCCTGAACCGGGCCATGGCTAAGGAACCCTCCAGACTGACATCCCCTTCTCCCCATGACCAGTTCCACATTGTGATCAGCTCCAGGACTGAGGAAGGCCAGTACAGCCTCAACTTCCACAACTGTCACAACTCCATCCCAGGCCAGGAGCAGCCGTTCGACCTCACTGTGAGTGTCAGGACAAGGGAAGCACACATCTGAGCGGCTGTGTCTGCATTCTGTGGTTTTCTTTGTTTTCTAATCACACTTTACTTATTGGGGGGGGGGG
>NC_034607.1:24341657-24369798 GCF_900095145.1 Mus pahari | reverse complement strand
TACCCATTGAGCCATCTTGCCAGCCACTGAATGAACTTCTGAAAAGTTCTTCATTGGACGGGCATGGTGGCACACGCCTTTAATTCCAGCACTGGGGAGGCAGAGGCAGGCGGATTTCTGAGTTCAAGGCCAGCCTGGTCTACAAAGCGAGTTCCAGGACAGCCAGGGCTATACAGAGAAACCCTGTCTCAACGCCCCCCCACCCCCCAAAAAAATCCTTCATTGGGCTTTTGTGGGACATGCTAGCTAGGGTATCCACCCCTCCTCTGATTGAAAGTATTTAAGAGAAGACAAAAATTGTACCTATTCCAGATGTATACAGGAGAGTCTGTATGTTCATATGTGCAGGTGAACTTGTATCATACATACAGAAATTAGTTAACCAAGTGGTATTCCCCAGGATGCTGTCCTTCTCCATACTGTTTTTGTTTAGTTTAGTTTGGTTTGGTTTGAGACAGGGCCTCACTTTGTAGCCCAGGCCGGCCCAGAGCTCACTACCAAGTTGGCATTGCACTCAAAGGGTTCCATCTGCCTCTGCCCTGGAGTGCTGGGATTAAAGGAGTGTGACACCACAGCCAGTTCACCTTGCCTTTTGAAACGGGGTCTCTGACTGGCTTGAAGCTCACGGCTCTGCCAAGCTAGCTAGCAAGGGGAGGGATCCTCCTGTCTCGGCTTCCGTGTTGGGCTCTCAGGCAGACGGCACCATCCCTGGTGGGTTCTGTGGATCTGAACCCTGCTCCTCGCGCTCGCAAGGTAAGCACCCTACGTGAGCTGCCTCCACAGCCTCATGTGTGCTCAGATGCCACGGGCGACCTAGAGGCTTGTTTTACATTGATTTTGAATGTGAGTGTTTGTGCAATGCATGTGGAGGTCAGAGGGCAGGGTGCAGGGGTCAGTTCTCTCCTGCCTTAAACACATGTGTCTCGAGGTGGGTGCCTCCTGAAGCTGTCGTTGGCCTACACACACACACACACAGAGAGAGAGAGATCACACAGTATGCCCTGAATGGTCCAGTCACAACATGGGTACATGGTATTAGACTACTGGGGGTCACTTTTTTCCTAATGTCCCCTTTTTTTTGGGGGGGGTGAATTTTGTTTTTATTAAACTAATAAAATTTATTTTAAAATATACAACTCAGTATTGACATTTTTAAGTCATCAAAATAATTTATAATACTTAAACACCTCTTAAATGTACATGATATCTTCTGAAGCTAAAAGTAATAGGCACTCAACCATTTTTTAAAATCTATGTGGAACATTAAACAAGTTAGAAGTAGAAAAGAAAAATCTCTTATGAAGTCCTCTATGAAAGGAAATTGTGACAGGTTCCTGATTGGACAGGAACCGTTCCATCTCCAAGGGAGAATACGCAGCATAACTGTGGTTTCTATAATGAACTGGGCAGTGTTCCTTCTGTTTCTATTTTGTGGAATAGTTTGAAGAGTATTGGTATTAGATCTTCTTTGAAGGTCTGATAGAATTCTACACTAAACCCATCTGGTCCTGGGATTTTTTTTGGTTGGGAGACTTAATAACTGTTTCTATTTCTTTAGAGGTTATGGGACTGTTTAGATCGTTAATCTGATCCTGATTTAACTTTGGTTATTTTGTATCTCTCTAGAAAATTGTCCATTTCATCCAGGTTTTTTCAGTTATGTTGAATATAGGCTTTTGTAGTAGGATCTGGTGATTTTTTGAATTTCCTCAGTTTCTGTTGTTACATCTCCCCTTTCATTTCTGACTTTGCTAATTAGGATCTTGTCCCTGTGCCCTCTGGTTAGTCAGGCTAGGGGTTTATCTATCTTGTTGATTTTCTTAAAGAACCAGCTCCTTATTTTGTTGATTCTTTGTATAGTTCTTTTTGTTTCCACTTGGTTGATTTCACCCCTGAGTTTGATTATTCCCTGCTGTGTACTCCTCTTGGGTGCATTTGCTTCCTTTCGTTCTAGAGCTATCAGGTGTGCTGCCAGACTGCTCCTGTGTGCTCCCTCCAAGTTTCTCTTTGGAGGCACTCAGAGCTGAGTTTTCCTCTTAGGACTGCCTTCATTGTTTCCCACAAGTTTGGGTATGTTGTGGCTTCATTTTCATTAAACTCTAAAAAGTCTTTAATTTCTTTCTCAATTTCTTCCTTGACCAAGTTATTGAGTAGAGCATTGTTCAGCTTCCATGTGTATGTGGGCTTTCTGTTGTTTTTGTTGCCGTTGAAGACCAGCCTTAGTCTGTGGTGATCTGATAAGAGGCATGGGATTACTTCAATCTTCTTAGATATGTTAAGGTATGATTTGTGACTGATTATATGGTCAATTTTGGAGAAGAGGTGCTGAGAAGAAGGTATAATCTTTTGATTTAGGATGGAATGTTCTATAGATATCTGTTAAATCCATTTAGTCCATAACTTCTGTTAGTTTCACTGTATCTCTGTTTAGTTTCTGTTTCCAGGATCTGTCCATTGATGAGAGTAGGTTGTTGAAGTCTCCCACTATTATGATGTAAGGTGCAATGTGCACTTTGAGCTTTAGTAAATTTTCATTTATGAATGTGGGTGCGCTTGCATTTGGAGCATAGATGTTCAGAATTGATAGTTCATCTTGGTAGATTTTTCCTTTGATGAGTATGAAGTGTCTTATCCTTTTTAATAACTTTTGGTTGAAAGTAGGTTTTATTCGATATTAGAATGGCTACTCCAGCTTGTTTCTTGGGACCATTTTCTTGGAAAAAATTTTTCCAGCCCTTTACTCTGAAGTAATGTTTGTCTTTGACACTGAGGTGCATTTCCTGTATGTGACAAAATGCTGGGTCCTGTCTATGTATCCAGTCTGTTAGTCTATGTCTTTTTATTGGGGAATGGAGTTCATTGATGTTAAGAGATATTAAGAGTGATTGTTGCTTCCTGTTATTGTTTATGTTATTTTTATGTTTGTCTGGTTATCTTCTATTGGGTTTGTTAAAAGGAGAGTACTTTCTTGCTTTTTCTAGGATGTAGTTTTCCCTCCTTGTGTTGGTGTTTTCCATCTATTATCCTTTGTAGGGCTGGACTTGTAGAAAGATATTTTGTAAATTTGTTTTTGTCATGGAATATTTGGTTTCTCCATTGAGAGTTTTGCTGGATATAGAAGCCCGGGCTGGCATTTGTGTTCTCCTAGGGTCTGTATGACATCTGCCCAGGATCTTCTGGCTTTCATAGTCTCTGATGAGAAGTCTGGTGTTAGTCTGATAGGTCTGCCTTTGTATGTTACTTGACCCTTTTCCCCCTTTCTGCTTTTAATGCTCTTTCTTTGTTTAGTGCATTTGGTGTTTTGATTATTAAGTGACAGAGGAATTTCTTTTCTGGTCCACTCTATTTGGAGTTCTGAAGCCTTCTTGTATGTTTATGGGCATCTTTTTCTTTAGGTTAGGTAAGTTTTCTTCTATAATTTTGTTAAAGATATTTACTGGCCCTTTAATTTAGGAATCTTCACTCTCTGCTATACCTATTATCCTTAGGTTTAGACTTCGCACTGTGTCCTGGATTTCCTAGATGTTTTGGGTTAGGAGCTTTTTGCATTTTGCATTTTCTTTGACTGTTGTGTCAATGTTTCCTATGGTATCTTCTGCACCTGAGATTCTCTCTTCCATCTCTTGTATTCTTTGGTGATGCTTGACTATCTATCTATGACTCCTGATCTCTTCCGTAGGTTTTCTATCTCTAGGTTGCCTCCCTTTGTGATTTCTTCACTGTTTCTATTTCCATTTTTAGATCCTGGATGGTTTTGTTCAATTTTTTCACCTGTTTGGTTGTATTTTCCTGTAATTCTTTGAGGGATTTTTGTGTTTCCTCTTTAAGGGCTCTGGCTGTTTGCCTATGTTCTCTTGTATTTCTTTAAAGGAGTTATTTATGTCCTTCTCAATGTCAATGTCCTCTATCCTCATCACAAGATGTGATTTTAAATCACAGTCTTGCTTTTCTGGTGTGTTGGGGTAACCAGGGTTCACTGTGGTGGGAGAACTGGGTTCTGATGATGCCAAGTAGCCTTGGTTTCTGTAGCTTATGCTCTTGTGCTTGCCTCTTGCCATTTAGTTAATCTCTGGTGTTAACTGGTTTTGCTATCTCTGACTGTGGCTTGTCCCTCATGCAAGCCTTTGTGTCAATACTCCTGGGAGACCAGTTCTCTCCAGGAGGAATTTATGTATGGAGAGCTGTGGCACAGGGTCAGCTCCCTGTGCAAATGTTCCTGATGTCTCCTAATCAACTTCATGTAACAGCTCTGTATCCCTGGTATGCTTGTTCAGCTGTTCTGAGCCTTCTGGAGATGTGGGGGGCCCTATACAAATACCTGCTTCCTTTTTACAGACACCGGGTGATCCTTGGGTGTTGGTTCTTCTGGGGTCCCAGTGCCAGTCCTCTGGCTTCTGGTTTAAGGCTGTATACCCATTTGAGAGACAGAACCAACTGAGACTCTAGCTAGAAAGTAGGAGAGCTAGAGACTAGAACTTTCTGTAACCCAAAGCTAGAGCCAGAGGGGCAAGGCCATCTACCTGCATTGACATCCCCCTTCTCTTCCAGGTGATGATTCGGGAGAAGAATCCAGAAGGCTTCTTGTCAGCAGCCGAAATCCCCCTCTTCAAACTCTACCTGATCATGTCTGCCTGCTTTCTGGCCGCGGACATCTTCTGGGTGTCTGTGCTCTGCAAGAACACGTAAAGCCCCTCTCTGCCCCACCCTCGCCTTCCCTCTCCTCTGTGGGCCTCACCTGAGGGTTCACCTCAGCGAACACTCTCTCTACCCCATTCTCCCTCTGGCAGATACAGTGTCTTTAAGATCCACTGGCTCATGGCAGCCCTGGCGTTCACCAAGAGTGTCTCCCTACTCTTCCACAGCGTGAGCACACAGGGCCCGGTGACAACACAAGGGTGGGATGGTGAGATGGGACATCTATCTGCCTGTGCACCTTGTCCATTTCATCTCTCTTCCGCTCAGCCTGGCTCTCACCACCCACCCTCCAGGAACATCCATTGGCCCAGTCATTGCTGACTGTCCACCCTACTGTCTGACCATGCCCCCGCCTAACCTGTCTCTTGGGTGGAGGGAGCCCGCCCGTGGTGACTGACTTTAACCTTCATCTCACCCCACCCCCAATCACCTGCTTGTTCCATAATTATTCTCTGTGCCCCTAACTGCCCCCCTCCCTGTACCCATCCTCCTCTGACTGCTCGTGCATCTGCCCACCTCCAGATCAACTACTACTTCATCAACAGCCAGGGCCACCCCATCGAAGGCCTCGCCGTCATGCACTATATCACACACCTGTGAGTCGCCCAGCTCTGCACACAGGTGGGGGAGGCAGGCAAGGAGGGCTGGGTCCCCACCTCATTATCCACCCCCTCCCCCATCTCCCAGGCTTAAGGGCGCCCTTCTCTTCATCACCATTGCCTTGATTGGCTCAGGCTGGGCCTTCGTGAAGTATATGCTGTCGGACAAGGAGAAGAAGATTTTTGGGATTGTGATTCCCCTGCAGGTATTGTGGGGGAGAGGGGCCTGGGGGGGGTCCCTTAGGGGTCTAGGAAGATGCACAGAAGACAACGGAGACGTGTAGGGAGAGATTCATAGAAGAATGCTGGGGATTGATACGGGCTGGGTTGCCCCAGTGACATACAGGAAGGGACTTCCATCTGTGGTGTTGGGGATGACACCACCTGGCACCCTGCCATCCCCTCAGGTCCTGGCTAATGTAGCATACATTGTCATCGAGTCCCGTGAGGAGGGTGCCAGCGACTATGGACTCTGGAAGGAGATCTTGTTCCTGGTGGATCTCATCTGCTGTGGTGCCATCCTTTTCCCAGTGGTCTGGTGAGGGCCCGGCCCTGCCTGCCTGCCTGCCTGCCTGCCAGCCCCACTGAGGCCCCGCCCTGCCCAACAGAAGACTCCTGTACACTGGTTGGGGTCAATCCTGAGCACTTCCATATTCCTCCACCTGTTCCAGGTCCATTCGGCATCTGCAGGATGCATCCGGCACTGATGGGAAGGGTGAGGCCCTCTCCTGGACTTTGCCCCAGCCCTGCTTTCTCTCTGACACCAGGTGCTGGGGGCCACTGTCTCCATGGCTGTGCGTCTTACTCCTCTGTCTGTCCCCAGTCGTCCAGTCACCCACACACACTGCTCAGTTACTTTTGCTACTGTTCATCCTGTTGCCCTGGGACCACGCTCCAGGCCCTGCCCCCTTCTCCACTGCCCTCCCCTCTTGCCAGTTTTCATTATCCCCCTCTCCCTTACCCCACTCTGTGCCCACCCACAGTGGCAGTGAACCTGGCCAGGCTGAAGCTGTTCCGACATTACTACATCATGGTAGGAGTCCTGCCTTCCCACAGGCCTGAGCCCCTCCCTGCTGCCCTCTGCCCCTGAGCCCCAGCCTTGACCCAACCTCTGTCCTCTGTCCATACCTCCCTCTCCCCTGCCCCACTCCACCCCCAAACCCCATGTCCCCAGGTCATCTGCTATATCTACTTTACGCGCATCATCGCCATTCTGCTGCAAGTCGCAGTGCCCTTTCAGTGGCAGTGGCTGTACCAGGTGAGCAAGGTGGAGACCCCAGAAGGGGAGTCCCCAGGCGGGTGTGGATCATTTACTGGGAGTGTGGGTGACCAGGGAACCCTACCTCACCCCACGCCCCACCCCCAGCTCTTAGTGGAGAGTTCCACACTAGCCTTCTTCGTGCTCACCGGCTACAAGTTCCAGCCGGCTGGGGACAACCCATACCTGCAGCTGCCCCAGGAGGATGAGGAGGACGTACAGATGGAGCAAGTGTGAGCAAAGCCTTGGGACGTGGCAGGACACGGTGTCTCTGGAGCTGGCCAGAGCACTGGGCCATAGGGCAGGATTGTGGGAGGTGGGGCCAAAAGGGGCTAAAGGTAAGGTATGGGTGACTCGAATGGTGGTCCCAGTGCTGCTTAGAGATGCCTAGGAGTGGGACAGAGCTGGCTCTGAGGTGGGCTGTGGAGGGTGACGGGTAGGATCTAGGTGATCTACAGGGATGTGGCTTGGTGGTCAGCTTGGAGGATGGGCAGGTCTGGAATCACTGTAGGGTGGGGTTAGAATATTGGTAGGGGAGGGTGGGCTGTGGCACCCATGTCTGCGGAGCCTCAGAGGCAAGCTTGGTCAGGACTGGACAGTTCTGGAGTGGCGGGAGCCAGGCAGGTTTGACAGCAGGGATAGAAGACCAATGTACTAACCACTGGGCTAGGTCTGGGGGGTGGGGAGGGGAAGGCTGGGATGGGAGCAGGTGGGGCTAAAGCAGCTCCTGGACAGGGTCTGCTCCCAGTCAGCTGCTAGACTTGGCTTCTGCTGTGTACCCTCTCCCAGGATGACAGACTCTGGGTTTCGGGAAGGCCTGTCCAAAGTTAACAAGACAGCCAGTGGCCGGGAGCTGTTGTGACTTCCCTGTGTCCAGTGAGCCGCCCTCAGACCTCCTGCACCTCGCACTCCTACACTCGTCCCCAAGTGTGCAGGGAGTCAGAGGGGACACTGCGGACAAGGCATCCAGGAGGTGGATCCCCAAGGAGCCTTCAGAAAAGACGCCCTCTCCTCACCAGGGAGCAGTTCAACCTCTTGTGGTACAAGAAGGACCAGGCTCCTGACTTTGAGGGTTCTGAGTGTCTAAGGCAGGCTGCATTTATATCTCGAACCCTGAATTCTCAGTCCACGCGGTGGCACGTGCCTGTCATCCTATTGCTCTGGAGAGCCCAGGCTTCATAAAACCTTGATTAGTAAACAAATAAAGAAAAAAGCAGAATTCTCAGTGAGGGGAAGACCACCTGCTGAGCTAAAGCTGTGCTGAGCCCTGTGCTGCTGGGGACAGCATGACCAAGTCCCCACTCCCATCCCAACCCTTAAGGATCCTTCAAGTCGCCAGACCCAGCTTGAGGGTCACACAGGAACTGACCCAGCCACAGAAAAGTCTGGAAGGTAAAAGGTGATGCTGAACCAGTATCCCCTGAAGAGGGCGCCACCGGGCTGTAGGAATGGTGAAGTGTTTGCCATGTCTTACCAAGACCGGAGCCTCTGTAAAGATCTGTGTAAGCTGGTAATCCTGGCACTGAGGAGATGGAGGCGGCAGATCCCTAGTCCTGGCCGCCCAGCCAGCTTAGCCTACTTCATGCAGCCTAGGCATTTAGATTACACTGCCTCAGAACTAGGATGGGTGGCCCCTGAGCAACAGCAGGCAAGGCTGACCTATGGCCAGCACACCTGCAGACACACAGTCAGTGTGGATTAATGAATGCCAAGGCCACCCAGTAAAAGTGATGCCTATGAGAGCGAGGTCCTGTCTGTGAAAATGGATAGGCATGGGCATGAGTGTCAAGCAACAGCCTCGGCCTGATCTCTAGAGACCCCTTTAGAAGATGGCGCTCCTCTCTGCCTTCCCCAGAGGATACTCAGGAATGTCTTACAGAGCAAGTGCAGAGGCATCATGGTGGCAGGGGATGGAGGAGAGAGGCCCAGGTGAAGGCTTCCACTGTAAGGAAAAGAAACCAGCTGCAGCCCAGACACATCAATAGCGCAGCCAGAAGCCTAGGTGTCTAAGGCAGGCTGCATTTATGATCTCAAACCCTGAATTCTCAGTCCACGAGGTGGCATGTGCCTGTCATCCTCTCGCTTTGAAGGTACATGGGGAGGTACATGGAGGGGGTGGTGGGAGGCAGAGCCGGGCCCGGCTGAGGCAGCAGCAGGCTGAGTCTCAAAAACAGATTCCTGAGGCGCTGTGCTGGGGCCCAATCAAGAGGAGACTCGGGCCCTGTGCAGTTGTAGGTGCTGAAGTAGGTAGTGATAAGCCTCCCACTCCAAAGATGAACACACCCTAGTCTTCAACAGGCGACAGAGGGGCCCCCGTGTCCTCACAGGACTCGGGAATGGGAAGCGAGCTGAGTGGAGGGCAAGGAATGACCTGCATAGCCTTCACGTCTGACTTCCCGGGCTCGGGAGTAGTGAAAATGTCTAACAAAAAAAAAAAAAAACCAGGCAAGAGCAAGGGGAGGGAAGAAAGGACAGAGAAGGGAGGGGTGTGTGAGACACCTACCTGAGTGTTGTGTTTGGTGCACTTCACAGTCTGGAGACCAGGCTGAGACTGCAGGGCAGGACTCTACCCTCGTCTCCCTCCTCTGTCAGCTGGCGCTGCAAGCATCCACACAGGGCTCAGGGAAGAAGTTGATGTCACGGGCCCTGTGGATGGTGCAGGGTCAAGGTCCCTGGGCGTTAATGAGTTACTGGTGGGGGTGGGAAAGGGTGCAAGATAGAAAGGGATTCCAGGAAAGGCATGCAGCAAAGTCCTTTCCTAGAAGTGGAGAAGCAGGAGATGGGAGCCAGAGCTTTCAAGTATGGAGGGAATCCTGTGGAAGAAGTGTGAGGGGTGCACGGGGGTTCCCACACCCAGGTCATCCAGAGTGGAATCAAGAGCTCAGATCTGCCCCTTCCTCTCGTCCTCTCCTGAAACCAGGGCTCAGCCCTGATCGGAGGGTCTGACTGTAGGACTGGCTGGCCTGGAACAAAGGGCTCTGCCTTCCTCTGCCTCCCTGAATGGGTGCACCACGACACCAGGCATTTCTCTCGGGTTTTTTTTTTAAGAATTGTTTGTTCAAAGAGCATTTTATTTTACCTCTTTTAATATATTTAGGCCAGGTTCCATGTACCCCAGGCTAGCCTTATACTCTCAGTATCCAAGGATAACCTCGAATTCCTGATCCTCCCAAGTATCAGGCCTGCTCCGCCATACATGGCTCATTTGGAATTTTGAGACAAAATCTCACTAAGAAGCCCGAGTGGCTTGGAACCACACAAATCAGGTGTGACGGTGACCACCCGCGTCCACTTGTCCGTCAACTGCAGCAATCCTCCTGCCTCAGCCTCTCAAGAACAATGCTAGGCGTGTACTACTGCACTACTCTCCAGTGTGTGTGTGTGTGTGTGTGTGTGTGTGTGTAGGTAGGTCCAAAGTTGACGTACAGTGGTGTCCTCATTCTGCACTTCTCTTTGCTTACCAAGGCCTCTCACTGAACCCAGAGCTCACTGGTTCCCTGGGTCCAGCAAGCCAGCTTGCCCAGGGCTCAGAGAACCCCTGCCTCTGCTCAGGTTCTCTATCAGTGGATGTAAAAATGCCCAGATCACTAGCTTTGTACGCGAGTGCTGGGATTTGAACCCAGTGAGCCATCTCTCCAGGTCTTGATATGTACCCCAGATTGGTCTCAAATAACAGTCTTCCCTCATTAGCTTCTTAAGTGTTGGAATGATGGGCATACACTACCCTACCTGGGATAACTCTACTTTTTCATTGTGTGTGTAGATGCAATTTTTTTTTAGCCAAATAGTTTGCATAGGTGCATGTAAAGGCATCATAAACAGACTTGAGATTAGACCGATGGACACAGGGCTCCCACTTGCTGGAAATCCCCTCACAAACTCCCTGCCTTGCTGGCCCACTCTCCCTTCCCAAGTTCTGGACCCAAGTTCTTGTTTCCCTAGAGGAGAGTCACTGGGTTCAGAAATTCCCCATCTGTCTTCCTTCTCTCACTTTCTCCCTCCCAATGGGCACTGGTCCACCCCTGGCTTCCTGGTTACCTCCCAGCATCTCACACTGCAGTCTGCTGACTTCCAGGGGGTGAGGACAAGGTCTAGACCCTTGCCACATTCCAAGCCACCCCAGAAGCAGGAATAAATACAAGCCATTATGTTGAGAATTGATCTTTCTTCCTCCTCAACCACAGGGTTAGCTCTTTTGTAATCGTCCCTGACAATTACCCACCTCCACCCACTAGGGTAAGCAAGTCCGCAGAGGACAAAAAACAAACCCCTTAAGCAGGAAAGAAGCCAGCTGGTAAATCACGCAGTCATGAACAATGGGGCCCAGGAAGAAGGCTCACTTGGAGTGGTAGAGTTGGCTGCCAAGCCTGACAAATTCCATCACACACAGAGTGGAAGGAAAGAAGGAACACCCACAGCTGTCCTCTGACCTCCACACATGCATGAGTGTATGCAATAATAAATAAAAATAAGATGCAATTTTTAAAATGTGTTAAATGCAAATAAATGCAGTTTTAAGATGTGTTAACTAGACCAAGAAACCGAGTGTCAGGAGTAGGGCAGATGGAGAAGCAGAGCTGCCAAAGGGGGGTGGGGGGACACTCGGACAACCGGTTTCAAAAATCGGGCCCCAGTTTTGGAGGCGAACTAATGCCTGCACCTCCCTCCTCCCCCCCCACTCCCTCCTCTCCCCTCCCTTTTCTGCCTTCCACAGAAAGGATGTCGAAATCACAGCTAAAAGACAAGCCAGGTTTGTTCTAACTCCCAGCCACCCCGTGCCCCGAGAGGTCAGGAGAAATAAGTGTTTTACAGGAAATCAGAGTAAACTGTCCCCTTAACCCCTTCGTGGAAGGTTTCGTGAACACCTGTTCTTGGATTGGGCACCACCACGTTGGTTCAAAGTGTTCCCCCACAGCCATTCCCATCCCAGTCATAGAGGGCAGTGGGGTGGCAGTAGGCATCAGGGACAGGAGATTCCAGTTACACCCCAAGACTCAAAAAGTTCCAAGTCGAGTGGGTGTGGCCACCAGTCGGCTCATCACTCCAGAGTCAGAACAGCACAGGTTGGCAGGTTCCAGACCAGACTGGGCTACACAGAAAACAAAATAAAACAAAACAAAACAACTGCTGGCACTCAGTGGGTATGGCAAGCCAGCACTCCAGGGCTGGCATACATGAAGTCCTGGGTTACATCCCCAGAGCCACACAAATCAGGTGTGATGGTGACCACCTGCGTCCACCTGTCCATCAACTGCAGCCCTCAGGAGGTGAGGAGGATGAGAGTCCAAGGTCATCTTTCTTACATGGGAACTTTGAAGGCAGCCAAGGCCAATGAAGAGTCAGTCTCATAAAACAGGACAGCAGACAAACACAGCAGCTAAGCGTGGTGGTCACCCCTTTAGTCCCAGCTAGCACTTTGGAAGCAGAGGTCGGAGGATCTCTGAGTTCTCGGCCAGTCAGGAGGACTATAGAGACCCCATCTCCAGAGGTCTGGAACTAAGCTAGCATGGCCCGAGAGCCAGGCCAGCAGGAAGTTGGCAATTCACTTCTCGGAATTTGCAACCTAGCCAGCAGGTATATAAATCTGTAGAACCTTCAAAGACAGAGAGCTGGCGAGATCCAGCAAGATTACATCCAGCAACCCCAGGGGACACCAGCTAACTTGTTAACACCGTGCTTTGCAGGAAGAGACTCAGACCCAGGGCTCTCCCATGGCTGCTGAGTGGCAGCTCAGAGAGGAAGTGGGCACTGAGTTGGTTGGTGACCACGGAAGTCTGTCTGTCATCAGCATACATTGGTTGCTTTCACACAAGGTACGGGGGTGGGGGGCAGTTAGCAGCGAGGAGGAGAAATCTCCCTGAGCATTGATCTGGAACAATTGTTGAGGCAAATCTGTCGCACACAGAAAACAAGACGGACCTCAGTGGACACTCAGGGGAGCTGGGAGAACAATACAAAGGGGAGGTTAATGGTTACTGTGAAACCTGTGCGTTGGTCATGATGGACCAGACTCGGCCTTTCTAGGAACGGTGTCTGTGTGGCTGGAGAGATGACACACTGGTTGCCCATTCAGATTTGTTGGTTCCCAACACCCGCATGAGGCGCACAAAAACACCTGCAATTTTAGATCCAGGAGATCCAACTTATTCTTCTGGCCTCTGTAGGCATCGGGCATACACATGATGCACAGACAGACAGATGGACGGACAGACAGACAGGCAAAACACTCCAACAATTACATATAAATATTTTAAAAAGAAAAGAAATGGTGTCATGTAGCCCATGCTGGCCTCTAACTTGCTACCTACCTAGCGAGGCTGACTTTGAACTCCTGACCCTCTTGCCTCCTGTATCTCGTGCTGGGATTACAGATGTGTGCTACCAGAATCAATCCTGTGCTACTGAGTATGGAAGCACTTTCCCACTGCGCTACATTCCAAAGCCACTGTTCGTACTTTATAAATACTAAGCATTGTGAGTCATTACCTGCCTACAACCACAAAGCCAACACAATGGAAAGAGATGCTGTCCTTGTAGGTGCAGGACAAGTCCTAGAGGCAGAACCATGAGCAGACCTTTCGTCCGTGACTCTCAAAGCCCACCAGAGTCATTCAGCCACCCTGAGTGACAGGGTAGGTAAGGGCCACTTTGTTCTCTTCCCCAGAAAGCAAGCATTCCCCCCCCCCGTGCCCCGCCCAGAGGGTGAACAAGCATTCCCACCCAGAGGCAGCCTTCAAAACCAAAGCTTAACTGTCCCACTGCCACGAAACCCTCCCAGATCCTCTGAAAACCAGAATTCTTTCCCACGTCAGAAAATGCTCCTCAGAGCTGGGACTGTAAGTGAGGACATGCCCTCACCCCCTATCCTCCTCATAGGAAAGACTTGGATTATAAATCCATAAGTAGGGCTTGGGTAATGCCTGGCAACTGAGGAGGTAGAGGCAGAAGTTCAGAACTGTTTAGCACAGTGGTCTCCACCTTCCTGACCCTGCCGCCCTTCCATGTTGTGCTGACCCCCCAATCATAAAATGATTTCATTGCTGCTTCACAACTCTAATTTTGCTACCGTTCTGAATTGTAAGGTAAATGCTGATACGTGGGGATATACAATGCAATAGGCAATCCCAAATGTGTCTGACCCACTGATTGAGCAAGACCTTGGGGGGTTGGGAAAACCAGCCAGCCAGAAGTGCTGGGTTACTGGGACCCAGCTGAGTGTGGGAGGAGGTCACTCTAGACTTCAATGGTCTCTGCTGTGACCAAGGACAACGGGGACCAACCCAGGTTCAGCGGCTGGCCTTGACCCCAAGAAAAGCCTGAGCCAGGCAGGTACTTTCAAGCTCCAGGGAAGTGGAAATGTGCCTAGGGTTACTCACCCCAAGGCTTGTTGCCCTAGGTTTGTGAAAAGCTTAGGAAACTATGTTGCGAAATTTGGGGCAGCCCCCGAGGCAGGAACAGGGAGGGACCAGAGAGGAGAGCCACATAAAGAGGCAGCGGCCACAGCCCCAGTTCACCACTGCCCACCCCTGCCCCTTACCCCCTCGTTCCTTCCACCTTTTTCCTTCACTATGGGACCAGCTTCAGGGCCCCAGCTACTAATGCTACTGTTGCTCTTGGCCAGCTCCCCGCTAGCTCTGGGGGCCCCTATGTAAGTAGTTACCTTTTGGGGGTGCAGTTTCTCATAGAATTTAGGAGTCACCTAGGTGATTTACCTAGGAGTCACCCACATGGGAGGAGACAGGGATATAAAGAATTTGTGCTGGGGGCTGGAAGATGGCTCAGTGGGTATGAAGTCTTGCTGCATGGACATAAGGACCTTAGATCCAGCACCCACAGAAAAGCCAGGAGTGGCCTCCAGAGCCTGTAACCCCCACACTGTGGGGCTGGAGACCAGATACTGGGGCTTGCTGGCTTCCAGCCCAGTGCCAGATTCAGAGAGATGTTGGCTCAAGGTGTGGCGGGGCATAGAACAGGACACCCGACATCTTCCTGTGGCTTACATACACACACACACACACACAAACACGCACGCACACACACACACACTGAGGGGGGAACGTGAGTGTTTGGGTTGCTTGTGTGTAAGGGTGTTTATAGTCTTATGTTCATAGAGCTCAGGTATTGTAGCGTTGGTGTGCCTACTTATGAAGAGGAAGGTCTATAGGTCTATAGATTTACGGTGTCTGTGGTTTAGGCAATGGTAAGTTTAAGATTTGAGGACTGGAGGGTTGTTGGGGTCTATAGCCCTTGTGTGGACTATCAAAAGCCAAGCTCAACGTTGGGCCTGATTACATGGATCTGTCATCCTGTCTATTCTGGAAGCCCAGGCAGGAAGTGTACATATTCCAGCCAAGCCTGGGCTACAGAGTGAGTTCAGGGCTAGCCTGGGCAACTTAGTGAGATGCTGTTTCCAAACAGAAAAGTGAGAAGAGGCTGAGGTGTAGCTTAGTGGTAGAGAGAGAGCACTTTCTCAGTACAAGCAAAGTCTATGGCTGGTACCCAGTGCTGAAGCCAGGAAAAGCCAGCTTCTGGTGGCTAAGGGAACGCGGGCTGTGGTTTGGTACCTTCTTGTGTGGGGAGGAACGTGGATCCAGGCATCTCCTCCAGCACTGAGAACTAGAACCCTCTAGAACGAGGGACTGGGCCAGCCAGAGTGAGGGCTGAAGTCTCAGGCCTTGAGGTGACATCTGCTCCCACACCCCGCGGTCAGGTATTCCATCATTACTCCCAATGTCCTACGGCTGGAGAGCGAAGAGACCATTGTACTGGAGGCCCACGATGCTCAGGGTGACATCCCAGTCACGGTCACTGTGCAAGACTTCCTAAAGAAGCAAGTGCTGACCAGCGAGAAGACAGTGTTGACAGGAGCCAGTGGACATCTGGCAAGAGTCTCCATCAAGGTGGGCAAGGAACTGGGGAACTAGAGTCAGCCGTACCCCCTTCGGGTCCAGCCTGGGTCCTTCAGGCTGCCTCCTATATCCTCCTCTGAGCTCCTCCCTTCTGAGTCCCTCCCTTCTGATACCCCTACTCTCTGGGTCCCTCTGGTTTGATTTCTTCCCCTCTGAGTCCCCTACCCTTTGAGACCCTCTGCTCTGAGACCCTTCCCTCTGAGATCCCTCCCCTCTCAGTCCCTCCCCTCTGAGTCTCTTCCTCCTTGAGCCCCTCCTGTCTGAGGGGAGGGGAGATGACAGAGAGGAGGCCCAGGGGCTCTAGGGGATGCTCTCTAGGCACCACTCCCTGACACAGACTCCTGACACCCCACAAATAGATTCCAGCCAGTAAGGAATTCAACTCAGATAAGGAGGGGCACAAGTACGTGACAGTGGTGGCAAACTTCAGGGAAACAGTGGTGGAGAAAGCAGTGATGGTAAGCTTCCAGAGTGGGTACCTCTTCATCCAGACAGACAAGACCATCTACACCCCGGGCTCCACCGGTAAGTACTGTGGGGGGCTGCTCACACCAGGGCTGGAAGGGCCTCCCAGAGCCTAAGGTCTAAGGGGACTCTCTGCGTGTCTCCCTCACATCCTCCAGTCTTATATCGGATCTTCACTGTGGACAACAACCTACTGCCCGTGGGCAAGACAGTCGTCATCCTCATTGAGGTACCAGCTACTGAGTTTCCCAGAAATGGATACCCTCCTCTCTGAGTGCCCTCCCCTCCAAGTCCCCTCCCCTTTGAGACCCTCTCTTCTGAGACTCAGTCAGTCCTTAGAGGCGGTCCATGGGCAAATGGCTACACAGAACGATCCCTGCAGAGACCAGAGACCCAGGAAGACCCATAGGTCATAGACTGAGGCATCCCACTCCGGGGAATCTCCCTGAACTTGAGTTTCCCTATCTGAAGATTGGGAGGAATTAACAGTAATTCTGTAGAGTCAGTCCACTTTGCCCAGTAGAGGGCCCCTGTTAAAACCTGAGTGAAGTTCCCTCCTCTCTCTCCCTACAACCCTCTGTGGCTCCCACTTCTTTAGAGTCAAAGTCTTCCTTGCAAGGCACAAGGTCCTGCTCACCCTGCCTCGTCCCCTTCCTGCCTTCCTCTTCCTTGCTCCAAACCCACACACATCATATCCCTCATCTTTTAAACACCCAGGCTTTTGCTGCATTAATTATGTCCTAAACATAAAAGGAAATGCACAGAGGGGCTGAGCTATTTACCTGAGAACACAGAGCTTCTAAGTGGCACAGTAGGGATTTGAACCTAGGCTGGGTTCCCCCAGGTCTGTGTTCTTAACTCCTGCCTCAGTGAACAGAGATGGGGTGGCTGCGCCTCTAAAGAGCGGCTTTGCCCCCCCTATGCTCTCCTTACAGACCCCCGACGGCGTTCCTGTCAAGAGAGACATTCTGTCTTCCCACAACCAAAACGGCATCTTGCCTATGTCTTGGAACATTCCAGAACTGGTCAAGTATATCTGGGTCTCCAGAAAACGGGATTCCCCTGTCCGAGGGGAGGGATGGGGAAGAGGCGCTTGGAGGCCCTGCCACATCCCTCATCTTCTTGCAGCATGGGGCAGTGGAAGATCCGAGCCTTCTACGAACATGCGCCGAAGCAGACCTTCTCGGCCGAGTTTGAGGTGAAGGAATACGGTAAGTCTTGGGGCACCCGGCAGGGGAGGCTGTTGTCCTTAGGCTGCCCTGGCAGCCATGCCAACGCCATCGTCTCCATACCCCATCCTAGTGCTGCCCAGTTTCGAGGTCGTGGTGGAGCCCACAGAGAAATATTATTACATCGATGACCCAGACGGCCTGGAAGTTTCCATCACAGCCAAGTGAGGGTGGGGGTGACGCATGGGTGGGGGGGCGTGCCTTGAGCCACAGCCAGAGAAGTCTCCAGGACCCCAAGTCTCCTTGTCTCTCAGGTTCCTGTACGGGAAGAACGTGGACGGGACAGCCTTCGTGATTTTCGGGGTCCAGGATGGCGATCAGAAGATTTCTCTGGCCCAATCCCTCAAGCGCGTAGTGGTACTGACTCACCCCTTGGAATGAAAGCTTAGAATGGCAGCCTCTCCCCCCCCCCCCCCCCCCGAGACCACGCTCCATCATCACCCCTCAGCCCATCCCACCTCTTAGTGCCCCCACCAGTCACTCGCCTTGCTGAACCAGGCCACCCATTCTGAGCTCCTCCCCTTCTTAACCTCCTTTCTCTTGGGGATCTTCCCTCCTCCCCCATGTTCTCCTATCCTCTGCAGATCGAGGATGGTGTGGGGGATGCAGTGCTGCCCCGGCAGGTGCTGATGGACGGGGTACAGCCTTCCAACGGCAACGCCCTGGTGGGGAAGTCCCTGTATGTCTCCGTCACTGTCATCCTGCACTCAGGTGAGGCCGGCTTTGATCAAGGGGTGGCAAGGCTAGTCTGAGAGAGGAGTCTGGGCTCTGAAGGGCTGTTGGAAAGCCCGCCCTCACTGGTTCCATCTGTTTCCTCAGGTAGTGATATGGTAGAGGCAGAGCGCAGTGGGATCCCAATTGTCACTTCCCCGTACCAAATCCACTTCACCAAGACACCCAAATTCTTCAAGCCGGCCATGCCCTTTGACCTCATGGTAAGAGCCAGGGCTAGTCCCAACTTCTGTCACTCTGACCACACTGCCTAACCCTTGTCCACCTGACTCTGTCCACAGGTGTTCGTGACCAACCCTGATGGCTCTCCGGCCAGCAAAGTGCAGGTGGTCGCTGAGGGATCCAATGCAAAGGCTCTCACCCAAGAAGATGGTGTGGCCAAGCTGACCATCAACACACCCAACAGCCGCCAACCCCTGAGGATCACGGTGAGTGCCTCGAGCTCCAACTCTGGTCTCCACGGTCAGGGAAACACAGGGCTCTGCTGGTTTTCATGACACTCTCTGTGGCCCACCCAGAGGATCCCACGTTGCTGTAATAAAAACACCTGGCAAAAGCCACTTAAGGAAGGAATGTATACCATGGCTCACAGTGTGAGGCGACCGTCCTCCGTGGCTGGCAGGAGCATACAGCAGCTATTCACATCCCACCAGCAGAGATGAATGAGCGCTGGCGTTTAGCTCACTTTCTCCTTTTTATTCAGTCCAATATCTCAGGGGAAGACCGTGCCACCCACACATCCAACCTAATCTAAAAATCCCCTCACTGGCATGGCCAGTGCTCATCGCCTGACTGATTTTAGACACTATCAAGCTGTCCATCAATATAACCATCACAGACCCTGTTGTGAGCACCCCGACCTGGGCAGCTCTGCGAACCACCGTGCCTCTCTCTCTGGATTCCTCACCTAGGTCCGGACCAATAAGGAAACTCTCCCAGATGCACGGCAGGCCACCATGACAATGCATGCCCAGCCTTACAGCACTATGCACAACTCCAACAACTACCTCCACTTGTCAGTGTCTCGCATGGAGCTCAAGCCGGGGGACAACCTCAATGTCAACTTCCACCTGCGCACAGACCCAGGCCAAGAGGCCAAGATCCGACACTACACCTACCTGGTCCGTGACCACCAAGGGGCCTCAGCTCCTCCAGCACCGCAGGGATTCATGCCCAGCCCTGGGGTCTCCTGTACCCATTCTACCTAGCCCTGTCCTGGTTCTTATGCCAGCCTGTCATCCCTCCAGGTTATGAACAAGGGGAGGCTCCTGAAGGCAGGCCGCCAGGTTCGGGAGCCTGGCCAGGACCTGGTGGTCTTGTCCCTGCCCATCACTCCAGAGTTCATTCCTTCCTTTCGCCTGGTGGCTTACTACACCATGATTGGAACTAGTGGCCAAAGAGAGGTGGTGGCTGACTCTGTGTGGGTGGATGTGAAGGATTCCTGTGTAGGCACGGTGAGTCAATTTCAATCTCTCTCTCTCTCTCTCTCTCTCTCTCTCTCTCTCTCTCTCTCTCTCTTTTCCCCCCTACCTCCTTTCCTTTTTTAAAGATAGAGTCTCTCCATGCAGCTCTGACTGTCCTGAAGATTCAATATGTAGACTAGCCTAGGCTGGGCTTACAGACTCACAGGCTTCTGCCTGCTTTTGTCTCCCCCGACCTACGCCATTTGCAACCCCTCTTTTCCTCTTCTCTGTCCATATTCTCTCTTTCCTCACCTCTCTCATTTGCTTCTCTCTTCTCCCCCACTGTCTCTTTGCCCTCCCCTTTTATCCTCCCTTCTGTTCTCTCTGCCTCCTTTCTCTTCCCTCCCTTCCTCTTTCCCTCTGTGGGTTTCCTGGGATTAACCCTTCCCTGTCTTACTTCCCCATCCTCTATAGCTGGTGGTGAAGGGTAACCAAAGAGAGAACCATTTCACACCTGGGCAACAAACGACACTCAGGATTGAGGGAAACCATGGGGCCCGAGTGGGGCTAGTGGCTGTGGACAAGGGAGTGTTTGTGCTGAACAAGAAGAACAAACTCACACAGAGCAAGGTAAGTGCTTGCATCTCTCACCCCAACCTGGAGTGTGGTGGGAGCTAGAAGCTGGGACTGCCAAGGGCTGAATGTTAGGGTAAGGAGGGGCAGGGATGGCTGGGTTGAGCTTCGTGACGGGTTGGTGACCTTTTTCTACCCCCTCCATCCATCCCATACCACCCCACTTGCAGATCTGGGATGTGGTAGAGAAGGCAGACATTGGCTGCACCCCTGGCAGTGGGAAGAACTATGCTGGTGTCTTCATGGATGCAGGCCTGGCCTTCAAGACAAACCAAGGACTGCAGACTGAGCAGAGAGCAGGTAAGAAAAGGGACTGGGGAGGACACAAGGAGGGACATGCTTCCAAACCTAGATGCCCATAGAAGAACAGGACCCTGAGACCAGGAGACTGAGTCTCTGCCCTTCCTCCATCCGCAACACCTACCCATCCCTGTTTTGTTTAGTTTTTAATTGCATTAAGTTAAAGTGGGATGTGTGAGTGAGTGCATTTTGTATGTGTGTGTTTGAGTGCATTGTGTGTGTGTGTGCTTCTGTGTGAGTGAGTGTATGTGTGAGTGCATTTTGTGTGTGTGTTTGAGTGCATTTTGTGTGTGTGTGTGTGTGTGTTTGAGTGCATTGTGTGTGTGTATGTGTGTGTGTGTGTGTGTGTGTGTGTGTGTGTGTGTACATGTAGAGGTCAAAAGACAACTTGTACCACTCTGTTCTCACCTTCCAACTTGTGGGTCCTGGAGCTCAAACTCAGGACATCTGGATTAGCAGCAAGCTCCTTTACCCCCATGAGCCATCTCACCGCTTTTATTGTTGCTTCTTGAGCCTCAGTCTATTCCACTACCAAAAGGGTGCAACCATCACACCCCAGCCTGACCCTGTCCCTCCTGTCTCTCTCTCCCTCAGATCTTGAGTGCGCCAAGCCAGCAGCCCGCCGCCGTCGCTCAGTACAGTTGATGGAAAGAAGGATGGACAAAGGTTAGGAATCCTAAACCGACCCACATCTCCACGCATCACCCACACTCCCCCCATAGGAGAAGGGGAGGGTTGCCTACCTTGTCCTGCCCCAGGGACATTCTACCTGAAGTCTGGTCTGATGATGTCCTGATGGCTAAGGCTGACACCAGGTCTGGGCCTCCCACAGCTGGTCAGTACACCGACAAGGGTCTGCGGAAGTGTTGCGAGGACGGTATGCGGGATATCCCTATGAGATACAGCTGCCAGCGCCGCGCACGCCTCATCACCCAGGGCGAGAACTGCATAAAGGCCTTCATAGACTGCTGCAACCACATCACCAAGCTGCGTGAACAACACAAAAGAAACCATGTGCTGGGCCTGGCCAGGAGTGAGTGGTGGCTTATAGGGTGACACTTGGGTAGGGGTGGGGGTGGGAAACAACTGCCTAGTGCTGAGCCTGGTCGGGAGTGAGTGGTGGCTTATAGGGTGACACTAGGGTGGGGGTGGGGACACAACTGCCCAGTGATGGGTGGCTGCACCTGTTTGCTGGAAGAGTGGCCCAAAGACTGTGCCCCCAGCCCTGTCCCCTGGGAGGATACAAGGAGGAGGATGGAGGCCAGCTGGGCTGTGTGTGAGGAAAGCGTGAGGGAGAGAGAGCCAAGGGCTTTTCTCATACTGGACATCAGCTTTCCTGCACCTATAGTCCCATCCCACAAAGCAATGCATCTTCAGCAAAATGAAGATAAATTCTCCTATAATCAATCTACACGGAAGCTAGGTGTGGCAGCACATGCCTGTCATTTTAGCACTCAGGAGGCTGAGACAGGAGGATTGCTACAGGTCCCAGGCCAGCACGGACAACCTAATGAGTTCCCGACCAGTTTGGATGATGCTCATCTTGATAGCAAAACATCTGTAGAACATGATTTTTAGTTTTTAGTTCCTAGATGGAGAGAGGAATTCCCCTACAGACCAGCGTGTCTGGAGCTGGTAGAAAACACCATCACACCAGTGAATGCATTTACGCAGCTCAGAAATGTTTGTGAGGGAGCCACCTGCAAAGTAGGTCTTTTTCTAAAAGTCTCCCTACCCTCAGGTGACTTGGAGGAAGAAATAATTCCAGAAGAAGATATTGTCTCTAGAACCCACTTCCCAGAGAGCTGGTTGTGGACCATAGAAGAGTTGAAAGAACCAGCGAAAAATGGGTATGGCAGTCCGGTCAGTGAAAAAGGTGCTGGTCACCAAGACTCACCACTTGACCCACATGGTGGAAGGAGACAACAAACTCCCCCAAAATTCCCCTCTGACTTTCACATGAAGGTCCTGGCAGAAGGGTGCCACCCACACTTAAACATACACAGTAAAGACATTTTTTAAAGGGGTTGGGGTGTGTGTGTGGGGGGGAAATGAGGCTGGGATACTCCCCATTCCACATACTTGCCTCAGGGCAGCAGGCATCCTCCCAGACCCGCTCATTTGCATGCGATTTGCATGTAGCTGCCAACTTCCTGTTTCCTCTGGATTCACCTCGGAGGTTCATGGGCTGAACTAGCAAAGCCACCTGTGCAACCCAGAGCTCCTATCTAACCTGCCCCACCCAGGGCCCTGCACCTCAGCACCCTCTCCAGCTTGATAGCTCTTACCACTAATTTAATTTTTAAACTTCTGTCCCACCCAGAATCTCTACGAAGGTCATGAACATCTTCCTCAAAGATTCCATCACCACCTGGGAGATTATGGCAGTGAGCTTGTCAGACAAGAAAGGTACAGGAGGGGCTGGGAAGATGGCTCAGCAGTGAAGGAGTTTGCCCTGAGCTCCTTCTGCAGAGCCAGCATAGAAAGCAGGGAGTCATTCATGCCTGCTTGCCATCCCAGTACTGGGGGAATCCCCAGGGCTTCCTGGCCAGCCCAGCCAAGCCAAGCATCCAAGCAGGGCATCCCCTGCAGCTCCAGGGGATCTGATGCCCTCTTCTGGCCTCTGTGGGCACTGCACTGAGATGCACACAAACACAGAGACTTAGGTGTGCACACACCTAAAATTAAGCATGGTAGAGAAGCAATAGAAGACAACACTCAGGGTCAACCTTTGGCCTCCACATGCGTGTGCACCCATGCACACGTGTGCACATGTAAACTCACGAAGTTAGACACAACTGGCTGTGATGCCATCGCCTCTGGGATCTGCCAATCGCACGTGCACGTTTAGTCTTCACCTTTCTGCAGCTAGGATCAGCCATGGACAGGGAGGGGGACTTGAAGCAGGAGCCTGCCTTTGCCTCCCTGCGCTGCCCTCCCACCCTGGATCCTTCACACTCTTCTTTCTGCCGACAGGGATCTGTGTGGCAGACCCCTATGAGATCAGAGTGATGCAGGACTTCTTCATTGACCTGCGGCTGCCCTACTCTGTAGTGCGCAATGAACAGGTGGAGATCAGAGCTGTGCTCTTCAACTACCGTGAACAGGAGGAACTTACGGTAGGAGCAAGCCGGAGTTGAAGGGGTCACCAGGACCCAGGAACCCACCCTCACGGGTCCTGGCCCCTCCCTCACACACCTGCCCTGGCCCCTCCCTCACTTGCCCCAGCCCCTCCCTCACACACCTGCCCTGGCCCCTCCCTCACTTGCTCCAGCCCCTCCCTCACACACCTGCCCTGGCCCCTCCCTCACACACCTGCCCTGGCCCCTCCCTCACTTGCCCCAGCCCCTCCCTCACACACCTGCCCTGGCCCCTCCCTCCCCTGCAGGTGAGGGTGGAACTGTTGCAAAATCCAGCCTTCTGCAGCATGGCCACCGCCAAGAAGCGCTACTTCCAGACCATCAAAATCCCTCCCAAGTCCTCCGTGGCTGTACCTTATGTCATTGTCCCCCTGAAGCTCGGCCTCCAAGAGGTGGAGGTCAAGGCTGCTGTCTTCAATCACTTCATCAGTGATGGTGTCAAGAAGATGCTGAAGGTCGTGGTGAGTCCTTGGGGCATCTGCTGCCTCTAGCCTTCAGATCTCCCTGCTGTTCACCTGGGCTCTGAGACACCAAGGATTGTCTTAGGGCCCAGATGTTACAGATACTTAGAACTGGCTAGGCTTCAGGGTGTAGAGAGCTCAATTAGTTCATTCAAAGTTCCAGGTTCCATCTCCAGCACTTTGTAAACCAGGTATGAGGTGTGCCCTGTGATCCCAGCACTTGGGAGGCGTGAGGCAGGAGGATCATGAATTTGAGAATAGCAGGGGTATCTTAATAAGACCCCGTCTCAAGTCTTTTAAAAAGTAAAAAGGGCCCAGGGAGATGTCTCAGCTGGCAACATGACTGCTGAACAAGCGTGTTGGTCTGAGCTCAGAGCCAGAGAAAGTGGCTCACTGGCCAGCCAGTCTAGCTGAATTGGACACTCCAGTTTCATCAAGAGACTGTCTCAAAAGAAGAAGTAGAGAGGGACAGAAGAAGACATACGGCACTGGCATTTTCACACGCCTGCATTCTCACTCACACTTGTACACACTCTCATACCTGAGCACACTCATACACTTAATGCACACATGTATATACACTCACACACACACATGCACATCTTGCACACAGGCACACACTCTCACACACACCTATACAAACAGGCACATGTTACCTCACACTCACATAATGCACACTCATGCCCTCACATTCACACACATATGCACACTGACACACACACACACACACACACACACACACACTTGCTCATACACACAGGTATGAATACTCACACACACACATGCACATCTTGCACACAGCCACACACTCTCACAAACACCTCATACAAACAGGCACATGTATAACCTCACACTCGCATAATGCCCACTCATGCCCTCACATTCACACACACATGCACACTGACACACACACACACACACACACACTTGCTCATACACACAGGCATGCATACTCACACACACATGCACACATGCATGGGCACTCACATATACCCATGCACACATACTCATATATACACAAACACGCATGCCACACACTCACATACACTCATGCACTCACACTCTCACACATATACACTTGCACAAACACACTCATACACATGCAAATATGCACACACACTTATAAAGACACACATTCACATGAGTGGAAGGTAGGCATTTGAATCACATCCTCCTTAGAAGAAGTTGAGACACGGAGAGGTTGAGTAACTGGTCTCCAGTCACACAGGCAGAGAGGCAGAACCCTTTCGAAGGACTTTCTCTGAATAGCGCCCTGCTGACCATCTGTGTATCTGTTGTCATTTAATCCACCACCCTCCACAGCCAGAAGGAATGAGAGTCAACAAAACTGTGGCCGTCCATACACTGGACCCAGAGAAACTCGGCCAAGGTGAGGCAGAGAGGGCAAGGTGGGGTGGGGTACCAAGGAAGGGGTGAGAGAGAAGCTGGTGCCATCCACGGCTTCACTCTCTCACCCTGCAGGGGGAGTGCAGAAGGTGGATGTGCCTGCGGCAGACCTCAGTGACCAAGTGCCGGACACAGACTCTGAGACCAGAATTCTCCTGCAAGGTAAGATGATGGCCTCTTCCCTGCCATGCGGGGGTCAGGGCCGCTGGGAGCCAGAAGCTAACTGAGCTCCATCTCATGGGGTGGGGGTGAGGAGAGAAGAGAATACAGAAAAGGAAGGGGGAGACCCTGGACCAGGATGCCTAGGTTCACATCAATTTCAAGTTGGTTAACCTGGGACTCGTTTCTTAACATACTGGCACCCTGTGCCTCAGTTTCCCCCTGTGAAAAGTGAGAGCAATGATACGATGCTGTTTTAGTCACTGTTCTATTGTGAAGTGACACCATGACCAAGGCAACTCTTATTAAAGGATGCATTTAACTGGGGCTGGCTTATAGTTTCAGAGGCTTCACCCATGGGTATCATGGCAGGAAGCAGACAGACGTGGTGGTGGAGCGGCAGCTGAGAGCTTTACATCTTGATCTGCAGGTAGCAGGCAGAGAAAGAAAGAGATTGGGCCTAGAGTGGGTTTTTGAACCCTCCAAGCCTGTCCCAGTGACACACCTCCTCCGACACGGACACGGCTTCTGTTTCTTCTCAAACATAGTTTGGCTAACTGGGGGTCAAGCACTGGAACATATAAGCCTATGGAGGCCACTCTCATTCAAACATCACAGACAATCCCTGCCTTGTTTGCTGTGAGGGTTGAGCCATAGCGCCTCAGACCCCCCCCCACCCCCCCCNCCCCCCACTTAATCTGGAAAAATACACTGTGGGCCTGCCTGCAGGAGCTTCCTGCAGAAGTCAGTTCAGCAAACAGCACTTGCTGGTAAAGAGATTAAATGAGAACACACACACACACACACATCAAGAGCAGAGGTTCTGCTACTCTTGACTGGATCCAGGGACATCATGGGGACATCACACCCCTCAGACAAGCACGCATAGAGAGCGAGTGACAGTGCCTAACTAAAAAGGTAGTTTGAGGATTGTTTGAGATTCTGTGTGGAGTTCTCCAATGGACATGAGCAATGAACTGTAAGCCAGTGTTGTCTCTGACTATGGTCATTATTTTATCTAAAGGTGAAATTAAGTGCCCAAGGTGGGGTACAACCTTCCCCAAACTCACACAGGACCTCCGCACACACCCTCCTGCAGCCACCAAGCCCTAGGCTTCCTCTGGTCAGAGACTGTCTTGAACAGGCCTTTCCTTCACCCTCCGCTGCAGGGAGCCCGGTGGTTCAGATGGCCGAAGATGCTGTGGACGGGGAGCGGCTGAAACACCTGATCGTGACCCCCTCAGGCTGTGGGGAGCAGAACATGATCGGCATGACACCAACAGTCATTGCGGTACACTACCTGGACCAGACCGAACAGTGGGAGAAGTTCGGTGTAGAGAAGAGGCAAGAGTCCCTGGAGCTCATCAAGAAAGGTGGGGCCTGAGCTAGAGCTCCCCAAACTCATCCACTCATCCTTCCCAGATCCCTCCATTCCCGATCTTCAAAGCTGCACCCCTTCTCCTGAGGCCTTGCCCCTCCTCAATCTTCTCCCAAGCGGCATCCTTTCCAAGGCCAGGTCTCTCCTCCCAAACCCTCTCCTCTCCTTTCTTCAGAGACGGCTCACCTGTCTGATCCCTGGACCCAACCTGAGTCCTCTTTTTAGAATCCACGCCCTACTTGAGCCTTCCTCCCTCCCTGTACACTTGTTCCACCCCATGCAGCACCCTTGTCTCCCCTCTCCTCAGCGAGCCCTCCCACACGACTCCGCCCTTCCCCTTCAAGCTTTCCTTGAGACCCCTCCCTCCCAGCATCCTCGTCCCGTCCTCCTTGAACCCTCGTCCCACCGCACATCCTTATCCTGCCCTGGGTCTCCCATTGCCTATCCTGGTCAGCCCAGCTCCCAGCCCACCCCTCCTTTGGTGACCCTGTCTATTCCCCGCAGGGTACACCCAGCAGCTGGCCTTCAAACAACCCAACTCTGCCTATGCTGCCTTCAACAACCGGCCCCCTAGCACCTGGTAAGCCGGTGGTCAGCTCGGTCCCCTCTGCCTCAACATCCACCTGAACAAAGCCCAGATCCCCACCAGGGGTGGTCTGGCCTCTCTCTGTCAAGGCTGCAGGGGCTGAATGAGCCTTAGAATCCTTTAAGCACCAACTTCATGCAGCTTTGAAATTAAAAATCCAAACTGAGTAGCTCGGGCACCAACCCTTTCTGGTCATTGGTGGGTGTAGATGTCAATCTATCTACTCAGACCAATTGATTCTCGGCTGGTGTTCCTGTAACTCCCGCCCCCCAGGCTGACAGCCTACGTGGTCAAGGTCTTCGCTCTGGCTGCCAACCTCATCGCCATCGACTCTCAGGTCCTGTGTGGGGCTGTTAAGTGGCTGATTCTGGAGAAACAGAAGCCAGATGGTGTCTTTCAGGAGGATGGGCCCGTGATTCACCAAGAAATGATTGTAAGAGACAGGCAAATTCTAGAAAGGGAAGGGTAGAGGGTCCCAGGAGGGACGGGAGAGAGTACTGCCCCCATCTACTTGCTCATTTGGCAGTGCAGGGTGGGGAGGAGGTGAATAAGGTTGTAAAACGCTGGGAGCGTTCCAAGAATCCAGAGGCTGACAGACCCTGCCACGAGGGGTACACGGATGGTGTTCTGCGTACCAGCAGAAATCAGAGGTCATCCTTGGGTGTCAGTCCTCAAGAGCCACCACCTTTTTTTTTTTTTTTTTTTTTTTTTTGAGGAAGGGTCTCATTATCATGAAGAAAGCTAGTTTGGCCAGTCCCTGAGTCCCAGCATCTGCTTGTCTCTGCCT
>NC_034607.1:24326817-24341557 GCF_900095145.1 Mus pahari | reverse complement strand
TCTTCAGACACTCCAGAAGAGGGCATCAGATCTCGTTACAGATGGTTATGAGCCACCATGTGGTTGCTGGGATTTGAACTCTGGACCTTCGGAAGAACAGTCGGGTGCTCTTACCCACTGAGCCATCTCACCAACCCCCAGATTTTTTTTTTAATGTGGGCTCTGGAACATTAAACTCCGGTCCCTGGGCTTGAGCCACTTCTCCGGCCTCTGCTAACTGCTTTGACTCATGATATTTACCATTTCCTCTGGGCCTCTCAGGAGGTAGCCCCACCATAAATCAAGAAGCAGTTCTCTGAGCAGCTGGGCCCCTCGTCCTTCCTCCCTGTTGGACAAGAAGCCCTGTGAGGGTTAGAACCCATGTCTGCTTTTCCTCAGCCATTGTGCCAGGGACAGCAGTGCAAGGGGACCCTAATAGCAGAGAATGAGCATACGATTCAATTGATTCACACTAGAGAGTTTGATCCCCCTGCGGGGGAGCGGGGAGCTGAGCCCAGACTTCAGATTCTTCAGGGCGCTTGATAGCCGAGTGGGGACAAAGAAAGACCTGCTTCTGCTCCTGTTCACAGGGTGGCTTCCGGGACAGCAAGGAGGCAGACGTGTCGCTCACAGCCTTCGTCCTCATCGCACTGCAGGAAGCCAGGGATATCTGTGAGGGGCAGGTCAATGTGAGTGTCCTCTCAACCCTCCATCCTGTTGCCCTCCCCAGCTGTGATCAAACACTCTGAAGTAAAGCAGCTTAAGGGAGGAAAGGGTTTCTTTCCTTTCCTTATGGCTCCAGATCGCAGACCACCCCTGCGGAGAGTCAAAGCAGAGACTCTGAAGGCAGGCGTGTTTGCTGTTCCATACAGCATTGCCTCAGACCAAGACCTCACCTCTCACAGCCAAAGAAATGATGCTGTTTGCCGGCTTACCCTGGCTAGCTTTCCTAGGCAGTTTAGGACCACCTGCCTAGAGATGGTGCCACCCACAGTGGCCCTCCCACATCAATTAACAATCAAGACAGCCTCATCACAGACACGACCACTAGAGCTGATCTAATCTAAACAATTCATCAACTGAGCTGACACTCTGGGCCCCGTCACACTGACAATTAAACCTGACCAGGGGAGTTGTTCCCTTGACCTGGGAGATTTGGCCCTCTCTGTTGACTACCTAGGGGTCTTGGGAACAAATCATGACACCTGTTGGCTATCATTGTTTGACCTCAGAGGTCTGGCGTGTGACTTTTCCTGGGGAGAGCCGAACAAACATCTATCACCCTAGGACAACAGACGGAAGAAACGGTTCTGCCCAAGTTCAGCTTGGCGAACACGGTGTCAGGTGTATTGGGGGTCACTTAGGGGAGCACGGGTGACTCAAAGGCAGCCAAAGGGCCAAAAGACCCACCACACCATGGGTGATAAGTCAACCAAAGCTGTACATCTGAAGTCCCCTGCCCAACAGGTGGGCGGGCCCACCAGAGAGACTCTCACCCCAGCAACTGTATGCTGTCTTAGTAAGCCACGTGGATGGGGCTTTGTGCATCTCAATCCTTTCTTTAGAGCCCCGAGCACTTGTGAGTTTTTGGAGCCTCCTGAGTCTTGGTCTAAGTCTCCCATTGTCTTCCTGAGTTTTATGAGTGTCCCTGCATCTTGGAGGGACTATTCCAACTTAGAGCACAGAGCTGCATGTCCAAATTCAATGAATGAATGAATGAATGAATGAATGAATGACAAACCCACAGCAAAGATGGGATGGTGACAGCGATGGTGGAAGAGGATAGCTCACACAGACTTAGACCGACATGCTGCATTTGGCTTCTAGCTTATGCCCATTTGGGACATTTTACACCATCAGTTTGTTCAGTGACATCCCCTGGGGGAGTATTTATTTACACAACCATAATTCACCTTTGTTTCGAAGCAGGACTCAACTGCTCAAGAACCCACAGTCACACACTCTGCTGTACATACCTAATGTACAGACTAAGCTAGACACATAAAAGTGTTCAACAAAAAGGTGCCACACAAGTGTCCCCAACAACCAGGGGACTCTTAAAACCAGACACATCAAAGGCAAGGGAGCTCCGAAGGACAGCTACCATCCTGGTAGCCCAGAAGTCATGTGAGACCCCCACTCTCTCTCACAGAGCCTTCCTGGGAGCATCAACAAGGCAGGGGAGTATATTGAAGCCAGTTACATGAACCTGCAGAGACCATACACAGTGGCCATTGCTGGGTATGCCCTGGCCCTGTTGAACAAACTGGAGGAACCTTACCTCAGCAAGTTTCGTAACACAGCCAAAGGTGAGAGATTGCCTCAAGGGGAAGGGGTGTGTGCATGGATGGGGAAAGGGCCACCTCAAGGGAAAGGAGTGTATGCGTGGGGGAGCTGAGGGGTCACCTCAAGGGAGAAGGAGTGTGGGGGGTTGAGGGGTCACCTCAAGTGAGGAGGGGTTTATGGGTGGGTATTAAGGGGTGACCTCAAAGGGGTGCAAGGCTAGGGCATGAGGGTGGGTTCTGGATTTGTACACTGAGCCAAGATGCATGGCTCTCAGCTGAGAGGGGATCCATAGCCCACACTGAGCTGCACTGGAGGCCTCTAAAGTAAATCAATGTAAATCCCACAAGAGGCCTGCTGCATCTTCCGTTCAACCATACACTGGGCCTCTGAGTCAGAGGGAGGAGAAAAGGTGACTGAAGCCAGTAGACTAGAAATGGTCTTGACTTCTTTTCCCGTTTCTGTTATAAAAGACCTCGATAGGGGCAACTCAAGGGAAGAAGGGCTCTGTTCAGCTCAAAAGGTCAGGGGTGCAATCTGTTGTGGCAGGAAAAATCAAAGCAGTGGGACCTAATCAGGAAGCAGAGAGATGGCCAACGAGCTCACTAGCGCTCTGTCTGCATTCGCCATCTTACACAGTCTGGTATCTCCACCCCAGGGAATAGTCCTGCCCACCATCGAGATGGGTCTTCCCACATCGATTAACACAGGATTAGCCCCGACTCACACGGCCAGGGGATTCTCAGATGGACAGTCAGCACTGAGCACCGGGACATTGAACATAATAAGCATGGCCACCTGGATCTGGGGAAAGCTAGCTCCTTAAGTCACACCCAGGCTACATGACTGAGGGGCTGGGGTGTCTCTCTGCAGATGGGAACCGCTGGGAGGAGCCTGACCAGAAGCTCTACAACGTGGAGGCCACATCCTATGCCCTCCTGGCCCTGCTGCTGCTGAAAGACTTTGACTCTGTGCCTCCTGTGGTGCGCTGGCTCAATGAGCAAAGATACTATGGAGGCGGCTATGGCTCCACCCAGGCAAGTGGCCTCGAGCTCCAATGGCTTAATTCCCACGTCTCCCAGGCATGCAACCCTTGTGCCTGAGGAGTGAGGGGACTGCAGGAGAGCTGAGAAAACTAGAGCACATGCCTTGTTCCAGTAGATTATAGTCTTCATTCTGCTTGGTTCCTAGGGTTCCCATACATGTTCTCATCAAAACATTCTAGGTCATGTTCCATGTTTCTAAGCCCCCTAATGTCACACTAACTGGAGACTTGTAGGTCACATTTCTAGTTTCACCAGGCTCTTAATGCACCCCACACACACACACTAGAAGGTTCTAGAACATGATCTCAATTTGACTAGAGTACCAGGGTCCCCATCTCTCCATGTGTGGGCTCTAGACCGTGTTCTCAGTTTCCTTAGACTCCCAATGCCTCCTTGTCACTGGAGGGTTTTAGATCACATCCCTCATTCCAGGGGACCTCCCATGTTCCCCTCTCTCTTATGTGGGTTCTAGATCATGTTTTCTATTCCACCCCCCCCCCCGCCAGGGTGAGTTCTAGACCAAGTTTTCAGTTCCACCCAGGCCCTCGTTACCACCTTTTGTCCTCCACATATTCTAAGGCATGTGGTTAGGGGATGCTGGTGAGTGGACCCTACATGAGGGCACTGCCTGGAGTCTCTTTCTCTAGGGCCCCCCAGGTGATGGTTTTGGCAAGTTAAGGCAAAACAAGCTCAGGCTACAGCTTGGCCTTTCTTTCTCATGGGCTGTCAATCACTTCTCAGCACCTGTTCCATCCTCAACCACTTTAGAGTTTGATTCTTCCACACTCCAGCTTTATTCTCTTTCTTATGAGATGGTTCCAGACTAAGTTCTGGCCTCTTAAGCCCTAGTCTAAGCCTCCTTCCTCTTGATGGGTCTAGATTTTCTGGTGGAGTCTGACTTGTTTTCATCATTGGTAACTTCTGAACAAAAGCTCACCCCCTTGTAGGGTGTCTAGACAGGTCTTCAGTGGTCAGTCACCTCCACTGCTCCCTTTACACTCTGGGGTTCTAGACCACTGAATGACTTCTGGCCAGCCGTGGTCTGAGCTTCTCTCAATGAAGCTCTGGGATATCCACTCCCTTCCACCTATATCGTTGCATTCTCCAGAATGTTCTCTGTGTGCTCCTGCCGCCATAATTCTCACCTACACATCATCATCTCCCCAGGACACCCTAACCGCCAGGTAGAATGCAAAGCTAACCATCCTACCCCACCGGTTCTAGGCCACCTTCATGGTATTCCAAGCCTTGGCCCAATATCAAACAGATGTCCCCGACCATAAGGAATTGAACATGGATGTGTCCTTCCACCTCCCCAGCCGTAGCTCCGAAACCAAGTTTCGCCTGCTCTGGGAAAATGGCAACCTCCTGAGATCGGAAGAGGTACAGCCTTACCCACCCCCACCCCACCTTGTTTTCAACCCTCTGTACCAGCCAGGGCTGCAGGAGGGGAGGTCAGATAACTGTCAGGGCCCTCAGAGTCAGAGGAAGCTGACCCCTGTGTATGTGTTTGTTTGTGTATAGGTGTGTGTGTGTGTGTGTGTGTGTGTGTGTGTAGACCAGAGGACAACTTTAAATGTCATTCCTCAGGTGCTGTCCACCTTGTTTGTCAAGGCAGAGTGTCTCACTGGACTGAAATTCAAATAGAATAGGCTAGCTGGCCAGCAGGACCCAAGGAGCCCTCTGTCTTTGTCTCCCCAGTGCTGGCCTATACCCAGTTTGCTTTGCACGGATTCTCAGGATAAAACCTAGGCTCTCATGCTTATAAGACAATCACCTTGTCTACTATGCCATCCCCCCCTGGTCCCAAAGCTGGCTCTTAACACCCCCTCTTCTCTCTCCCAACTCTCTGCAGACCAAACAAAATGAGGCCTTCTCTCTAACAGCCAAAGGAAAAGGCCAAGGCACGTTGTCGGTAAGGAAGGGAACCCACATCTGCCATGTCCACCACCTTCCCTGTCCACCCCTTGCTCTCATGAGACTTCCCTCTCATCTCACCAGGTGGTGACCGTGTATCATGCCAAAGTCAAAGGCAAAGCCCCCTGCAATAAGTTTGACCTCAGGGTGAGCATAAGACCAGCCCCTGAGACAGGTAAGAGGAATAAAGATCCCCCCGGTACCTCCCAGCCCCACTCCTGTCCTACCGCCTGCACCCCTCCTGAATCAGGACCCAAAGGCACCTCCTCCCATCTTTCCGTTTCTATGTTTGTAGTCAAGAAGCCTGAGGAAGCCAAGAATACCATGTTCCTGGAGATCTGCACCAGGTAAGGATCCTGATCCTTAGACTCCTTCTGTCTGCTTGCCAGTTTGTGAACACTGATGGAGCATCTGCTGGGAACCAAGGCCAGGGTTACAGAGTGGGGAGTGGCCGTGGTAGTCTCAGGCAAAAGCTTTGAGAGGACTCTCTTCCCAAGAGTGTCATAGTTCTTGTATGACAGACACTCCCAGACGATATTTGTTGAAACAATTTTTGTGCCTTCATGGCCTTGCGCACAGGGTCTTCTGTACATTTTGGAGTGTGGTGAGATCTAGAGGCAGATGTTTTCTATTGGCTTGGTCTGAAATGGTAGGGATGCCTCATCTGTATGTGGAGGGACTTCCAGGTGCTGGCCCTATGTGACTGATTGTCACGGTCTTCTCCATGGGGTGCTGTGATCATGTGACAAGGGCCTGGTCTGGAGTAGGTGACATGCCTACTGTCCCCAAGTCTGAGGGTCCAGGGTTTCTGAACCCATTCAACCTTACCAAGTTTTCTGGCATGGTCCCCTGCTCCAGTTGCTCTCTCATCCTTTAGAAAGCCTTCTACATCGCGGGTGGTGTTGGGCCTGAGCTCATCTCCACCTCCTTCATGAACAACACTTCTTCATTCATGCTGGCATCCCTCTCACCACACAGAACATCTCTCACAAAACCCCAGGGTTATGTGAGAGTCCCTCCATTTTCTCTCCTAAATCATCATTGATGTTATGGTCAAAAAAAAAAATTGCAAGAGGAATTTTCATTTTTCTTATGTGTTTCCTCTTTCCACGACCATGTGTGTGTGTGTGTGTGTGTGTGCATTTCTTCATGCCACAGCATACACGTGAAGGTCAGAGGACAACTGCAGAGGTTGGTTCTCTTTTCTGCCACGTGTGTTCTGGCAATTGAACTCAGGTTGTCAAGCATAGTGGTTAGAGCACCTGTACTCACTGAACCACCTCACTGGCCCTCCACCTTGTTCTTTTACAACTTGACCTGGAATTTGCCAAGTATAATAGACTAAGCTGGGCCATGAGCCCAGAGTTCCTCCTGACTCCATGTCGCCAGGGCTCGAACTATGAGCATGTACCAAAGAAATAGCTCAGTGGTTAATGATGCTAGCCCACCAGGGTTGACCTTTTGTTCTTTTTTTATCATGGAAAGTGGATGATCAACCTCAGGTCCTTAAGCTTACACAGGAAGCACTTTACTGATTAAGCTGTCAAGTCAGCCCACCATGCCAGCCATCTACACTCCACATGCCAGCCCTCCACGCTGCTGTGGTTTAGTTTAGTTTAGGTTAGGTTTAGGTTTTGGCTAGGTTTTATTTTATTTGAGACACTGTTTTGCTTTGTAGCCTAGGCTAGCCTGCGTCAGCTTACTAAGTGGCTCAGGCTAGTCTCAGCTCAGTCTTCCCTCCCAACTGCCGAGACAGCAGCATGAACTGCCATGCTTGCCCGGCTGACAGTATCAACTGCCATGCCTGGCTGCATCATCTACTTATATTGCTTCCAGACAAGGGTTTTCCAAACCAAACCCTTCTTCAGTGCTGGGTGGGAGGCAGGACCCTGGGGCCCTGATGAGACCCCCCCTCATCCGAGCACTGGCCCTGTGCCATGCCCATCCTGAAAGCTGACAACCTTTTCCTGCCATGTGCAGGTACTTGGGAGAGGTGGATGCCACTATGTCCATCCTGGACATCTCCATGATGACTGGCTTTGCTCCAGACAAGAATGACCTGGAAACGGTAAGGAGACTTGGGACTGGGGCCTAGGGAAGGAGTCTGAGGTCTGGGAGAGGCTTCGAGGAGAGAGGGAGGGATTTTATTTTATTTTATTTTTAACCAGCTCTGCTCTTCCCTAGCTGACCGCTGGAGTAGACAGGTACATCTCCAAGTATGAGATGAACAAAGCCTTCTCCAACAAGAACACCCTCATCATCTACCTAGAAAAGGTAAGTCCTGTCCCCAGGGAGGCTTCTGTGCCTCCTTTCCCCTTCCTGTCTGGCTTTCTCTCTCCATCTTCACATCCAGCTCATGTTAGCCCCAGGCTTGGGAACACAGGATCTGTGCTATGAGGAGATAGGAGAAAGTTTGTAAGATAAGGTGACCAATTCAAGATCATCCCCTTCCCCCTGGAGCCTAGTGCTCTGTGATCAGGAACCCACACTCCTTCCACCTCGTGGCTCTGGAATCTCCAGGACCTTGGAGTTTTCAGCCACGGCATAAGAAAAGTACGTGGGTTTGTCTGATTGTGGATGCCCGGGTCTCTCAGTGTAGCCTGAACTGGTCCCAAACTTACAATCCTCCTGCCTCATCCTCCCGAGTGCTGGAATTATAGAGATATACCTGGCTATATGTGATGCTCTCATGATCACGGTCATAGTGCCCTTCATTTTGTTCTAACAGACTACCTGAGGCAGCAGAGTTCACAAAGAGAGTTATTTAGCTCAAACTTTTTTTTTGGGGGGGGGGGGAAATGGCTCAAGACTGGTTGTTCTCACTGTCTATCCTCTAACGAAAACCTCCCAGCATGATGGCAGGAGGAGCCCAAGAGAAAGGCCACACCCAGCCAGGAAACCAGAGCCACCATCACAGCAACAAATCCACTCTGCTAAGACCTGGCCATCTCCTCCCAAAATGGTTGCTAAGCCCTTAAGACCTTAAAGGCACCATCTACTTAATACTTTCCAGGCTGTGGCCTAGATGCAGAGAAATCCCATCAAACAACAGCAGGCCGACACGGATCTGCTGGCGAGAGCTTGTTCACCTGAATGCCCCTAAATCAGGGTGACTCTGGAAACAGTCTTGCTCCAAGCACCGTAGAAAAGGAAGATAGATTTAACGACCGATCATTTGTTTTCCCACACCTTCTAGAACCTGCCTGGTCCCTCAGGAGTGTGTCCTGGCTCCAAATGCCAGGAGTGTGTCCTGGGCTCCCTCTGTGACACCTACTGACCAACCCAATCCTTCCCTCAGATCTCACACACCGAAGAAGACTGCCTGACCTTCAAAGTTCACCAGTACTTTAATGTGGGACTTATTCAGCCCGGGTCCGTCAAGGTCTACTCCTATTACAACCTCGGTGAGCAGCCAGGGCACAGCTTGGTAGCTGAGCCCTCCTGGCTTCCAAGGATCCAGGATCAGAGTATCATAGGATCCTGGGGCATCCATACGCTGAGCTTCTTAGAGTCCTAGGATTTGTTTCGTTTTGTTTTGTTTTTTTGTTTTTTCAAGACAGGGTTTCTCTGTATAGCCCTGGCTGTCCTGGAACTCACTTTGTAGACCAGGCTGGCCTCGAACTCAGAAATCCGCCTGCCTCTGCCTCCCAAGTGCTGGGATTAAAGGCGTTCACCACCACGCCCGGCTGAGTCCTAGGATTTGGAGAACGGTCCAACGACTCGCAAAGATCTAGAGGCAGGGAGGGCCTTAACATCTCAGGGACCTAGAATTTGACATCTGAGGGTTCCAGGACGCTAGGTGGAGGTTTCAAGAGACCATGGTCTGAAAGAACAAAAGATCAGAAAGCCTAAGGTTTGGGCATCGCTGGGTCTGAGGTTGGCGACTTTGCATCTCAGGGCTGAGGGGACTCACTGCGCATTTCCTAGCAGGAGTGGTCTTTCAGGTGGAGCCCCCGGCCCTCTGACCTTCTCCTACCTCTTCTCCCCACAGAGGAATCGTGCACCCGGTTCTATCATCCGGAGAAGGACGACGGCATGCTCAGCAAGCTGTGCCACAACGAAATGTGCCGATGTGCTGAAGGTGGGCGCTAGGAGGCTGCGAGGGGCGGGCCCAGGCAGGACACACCCACAGAGATGCTCCACCCCCATGGGGAAGGAGGACCTGGGAGTGGGCACTAACAGGGGCGGGCCCAGGCAGGACACACCCACAGAGATGCTCCACCCCTATGGGGATGGGCACTAAGAGGGGCGGGCCCAGGCAGGACACACCCACACAGCAGCTCTGTTGCTGTGAGGAAGGAAGGACTAGAAACTATATCCAGGGGACGTGGAGTAGGATAGGTGTTCCCTCTGGAACCAGCCCCGACACAGAAAGTGGATTTGGGGTGGTGGTTGGGGGCTACTCAAGAGCCTGTGTGCACCCCACCCTGCAGAGAACTGCTTCATGCAACAGTCACAGGAGAAGATCAACCTGAACGTCCGGCTAGATAAGGCTTGTGAGCCCGGAGTCGACTACGGTGAGAATGGCTGCTGGTAGCTGTCAGACCCTGTGGATGTGAGAGTCTGTAACCAGTGGGGAGCAGCAGTGGTGGTGCTTGTGTCCCTGTCAGGCTGTGGTTGCATGTGACTGTTGTGTAGAGAACATGTGTAGATATGTAGTGAAGGGGTGGTCTGTGTTGTGTGATGGTTTTTTTGTTTTTTTTTTTGTTTGTTTGTTTTGTTTTGGCAGAAACTCACACCAGTTAGGGCACTGATCACCCAGGTCCATCTTGCTGAACCAGCCAGTTACTGGGATCACCCCTAAGAGCTGGGGTGAGAGGTTCCTTGCAGAAGCACAAAGACTGTAGATGGGGACGATAGCTCTGTTCATATGGCTCTGGATACCCGGGCATGGGCTCCCGGATTTGATCCCCCAGCACCCACGTAAAGAACCCAGCATGGCAGCAAATGTCCTGAACCCAACCACAGGAGAGGCGGAGGCAGGCGTTCTCAGGCCAGCAAGCCTATCCACACAAAGTGAGGCCCAAGTTTTGATAAGACCCTGCCTCAGAAACCAAGAGTAAGAGATGTCTCCGTGCGTTAGAGCATTCCACCTCAGGCTCATGACAGCCTGTATCTTCAGCTCCAAGAGATCCAGCACCCTCTTCTGGCTTCTGTGGATCCACAGACACACACATCAAACAAAAAAGGACAAAGTTGTCCTCTAAGCTACACACACAGACACACACGCGCACACACACACACACACACACACACACATGAAAGGCTTTATTTCATCTTACAGCTCACAGTTTGCTATTAACTGTGAGCTGTAGGAACTGCAGGCAGAGACCGCAGAGCACTGCTGCCTTTTCTTCCACAGCCCAGACCCACCTGCCTAGGTATGGCACTGCCCACAGTGGACTAGCCCCTCCTTGTCAGTTAGCCATTGAAAGGCCTCCCAGACATGGCCACAGGCCAAGCTGATGGACAATTTCTCAGTGGCGGTTCCTTCCCTCGTCCTGGATTTGTCAAACTGACAGCTGATTCTATGACACGTGAACATGCTCGAGCGCGCGTGCACACACAGTAGCTATAGCTGTGCATGTGCCTGTGGCTTTGGGTGTAATTGCGTGCAGCTGAGGGTTAGACGTGTGTTGCAACTGTGCATGACTTTGCCTGGCTGTGTGTGAAACAATGTTCAAGCGTGACTTTGGACAGCAATCATGGCCATCAGGAAAATGACTGTCCTTACACATGGCGCTATCGGGTGTGGTTTTGCAGATTGCCACAGTTGCATGATGCTGTCATTGTGGCATTGTGGGTGATGGTGCGGTGAGCAGCTGCCTCTGTGTATACAAGTACACCTGTAACTCTACCTGTGTGCATGGAGTGTGTGACTGTGAATGTGTATGTGGGTCTGTAACCTCAGTTATATGACACTTTCCCATGGATGACTGTCTGTACGCATCTCTAACTACTCACAGAAACCTATGACTTAGCCCGTGAGTATGAACGTGGCAGTGGGATGGCCTTGTCATGTGTGTTCCTGGGAGGGGACAGACTGACAGCAGCTCTGACTTAGCATTATCTCTGCTTGTAGGCGTGGGAGGGGGTGTCACATAGTCAGGTGCATCTGCTGGTGAGGGCCCCGTGACCAACCCTACTCAAAACCCTCACTGCCCTTCCCCTCCACAGTGTACAAGACCAAGCTATCCAAGATAGAGCTGTGGAATGATTTTGATGAGTACACCATGACCATCGAGCAGGTCATCAAGTCAGGTACCCAGCCCTCTTGTCTTCCTGCCTCCCCAGCCCGACTGCCTTTGCTGGGGTTCAACCTCCCATTCCCTGCCCTGCAGGCTCAGATGAGGTGCAGGTAGAGCAGGAACGCAAGTTCATCAGCCACATCAAGTGCAGAAACGCCCTGAAGCTGCAGGAAGGGAAGAAATACCTCATGTGGGGCCTCTCCTCTGACCTCTGGGGAGAAAAGCCCAAGTAAGTGCCCACTCTGCATGTGGGTATGCCTGCCCCTCTGGCCCCACCCACTCACCCCAGGAACCTGCCCTTAACTGCGTGTTCTTCCTTCCTCAGCACCAGCTACATCATTGGGAAGGACACATGGGTGGAGCACTGGCCTGAGGCAGAGGAATGCCAGGATCAGAAGTACCAGAAACAGTGTGAAGACCTTGGGGCATTCACAGAAACTATGGTGGTTTTTGGTTGCCCCAACTGACTGCAACCTAGCTCTCTAATAAAGCTTGAGTTGTATTTCACCCACCTTTCAGTGTTTTTGTTTGTTTGTTTGTTTTTGTTTTGTTTTTCTGTTACACAGTTTCTCTGTGTAGCCCTGGCTGTCCTGGACCTTGCTCTGTAGACCAGGCTGGCCTTGCCTTTGCCTCCTGAGTACGGGGATTAAAGGCCTACATCATCACAGCAGACACTTTGTATTTTTTAATTTATTTTATCTTTAACCTAGGTACTGATGTAATGTATGTCTACATGAGTTCATATGTGCCATACGATTGTTGGTGATCTCAGAGACCAGGAGAGGAAGCTGGAGCTACAGATGGCTGTGAGCTGCCCAAAGGGGAGCTGGGAACCAAACCCAGGACCTCTACAAGTGTTCTTTACTGCTGAGCCACCACTCCATCCCCAGTAATTTACCAAAATTCTGTCTGTGTCTGTGTTCAGAAGAGGGCTTTAGATCTCCTGGAACTGGAGTTACAGGTGGTTGTGAGCCGCAAAATTATAGATGCTGGGAACCGACCCTGGGGCCTTTGCAAGAACAGCGTTAACCACCTTACCTTTCTGTAGGGGGAGGTGCTATTACTAAAATTTGGTTCCCTCATTGGTTCTTGATTTGGTCAATACAGAAGGCTGGAGGAAGGGTAAAGGTGGGACTTCCAGGTCCCAGGAAGAAGAAAGAGGACGCAAGAAAAGAGAAGGGCTTTTGCAGCCATGCACTGGAACAAGAAGAAAGCAGCAGTCATGTAAGATCTTGGGGAAATTCGAACCGCCACCGGTGGAGTCTGGCTAATGTAGGCTAGCTGATACAGGTTAGCTGTTTAGGGCAGCAATTGTGCTACCTGACAAGTTCTGAAATAATAAAACCGTCTAGTGTTTTTCATTCCTCAGAGCTAAGGTGGGCAGAGAAAGAGAGAAACAGAGAGGGGCCGGGGGAGTGCAGACAGCAGCTCCCAGCTTTCCCAGGTTAGGGGTTGGTTATGATTGATCCTGAGCACGGACCACAGTCCTGGGTAAGGCCAGGAGCTCGGGCTGCATGCAACCCGGGCAAGGCGGGTAGCGTGGCTTTTAAAATTACACACAGCACCTTTCTCCAGGTAGGTGAACCATGTTTGTGAGAGGATTTTACTCACTTTTACTGCAAAATCAGCAGTCAGCTAGGCTGTGCTGGGATTATGTGGGCTCTGAGGATCGACATCACACAGCAAGCTCTTAGCCAACAGTTATCTCTCAGCCCACTCTGGAGTTTCTAGAGGTACCTATGGTCTCCCTCCCCCACCAACACACACACACACATACACACACACACACACACACACACACACACACACACACATGCTCACTCACAGCTCAGCCCTGTCCTATCTGATTCCCCAGCCGTCTCTGTTCCATGCGCTACTGTGACTCACACGGTTTGTGCCGCTGTTTCCTCCAGGTGTAGATGGTCCTTTGTGGACTGCAGTTCATCACACTGGCAGGGTTCAGGAAAGTTACAACTCCTGGGTTCCTGCCCTGTGTGCATTCCTGTCCTGACTTTCGTTAATGATGAACTACAATGTGGAAATGTAAGCTAAATAAACCCTTTCCACCCCAAGAAGCTTTGGTCATGGTGTCTCATCACAGCAAGAGGAGCCCTGACTAGGACACGCTCTTTCCTTAGAGTTGTTCACTGCCTCTGGCTCTCATGCTCTTTCTGCCCCCTCTTCTAGAATGACCCCTGGACCATGGGAAGAGTAGGTGCAGGGCAAATGTTTCATTTAGAGGTGAAAAATCTTCAGTCTCTTAGTCTCTGCTGCTCTCTGTGTTAATCACCAACTAATTCAAATAGAAACTTCTCAGATGATGGTTGAAAGCTGCTCTGATCTTTGGTTGGGATGATGAGTCATTGTAAGTCAATAGGATGTCCCCTAGGTCCTGTGGCCCAGTCATGGTACCAGGTAGAGGATTCATCTTGTGAGAGGGACTTAAGTCCAATCAGAAGATGGCTGGTTACACATATGGTGTTGGGTTCACTATTGGTCAGTGGGCATCCCTTGCCGGGCCCATTGTTATTACAGCTTGCAGGGGTAGCAGCTCTGTGACACTGCTGGTGACTTTTTTTCCTTCCTGCACCGTGAAGGTCAGCCAAAGGGAACGAAGCCCCCAGGACATATCGCCTCAACTCTTTCATGTTCTATGACTCAAGTATGTGGTGTCTTCAGCAATGGGGTCTGACCATGAAGTCCTGGGCTTAACCAAGGGCCTTGGCACTAGTCTGTAAGGTTTGAAAGTGTCTATGGGACCTCATTAGCCAACAACCGTCCAAAAAGCAACCATTTCTGGTATTGGGCTTTTATCTGTTAGCCAGTGGTGTCTAAGGGGAGTGATATCACTCCATTCATTATAGATTAACACACACACAGTAAATGAAGTATGTGGAACACAGAGTTGCATATGTCTGTTTCAGCTACCTTCAGAGTTAGTAAGTCTAAGAGGAGTGACATCACTCCATTATAGATTAACACACACACACACACACACACACACACACACACACGTGTATGCACATATGTAAATGAAGTATGTGGTACATAGAGTTGCATATGTCTGTTTCCTGCATATGTCCTTCAGAGTAAGTAACTGTCCCATATTTCTTCCTCTACCATGACCTCACATCCACCACAATGTGGGGAGCCGCCCTCACATTCGCCATTACAAGATAGCGCTGATTGTCCTGTGCTCTAACAAACAAACAAGGCAGCTGCGCATGTGCTGGGTAGATTTCCATTCCCTTGTGCCCTGCCTTTCCC
>NC_034607.1:24326161-24326806 GCF_900095145.1 Mus pahari | reverse complement strand
GTCATTTCTTGCTGGCGAGAAGGTAGCGCGGGACACCACAACTAACCAATCCCCATCCCACTGAGCTCCCCAAAGCCTTGGTACCATATCTTCCCATCCCTTGGTCTCTGGACTGCCTCCCCAAACTGTCTGTGGCCGCTCACTAGTGTCCTGACATACATGAAGGTTTCAAAGGAAATATATGGATCTGAAGATTCAAAGCTAATATTTACCAAGGCAGAAAAGGTGTCTACTTTCTGTACTATACCAGAACAACAAGCAATAATTAAAACACTTACAGAAATGAATAAGTAGATGAGTGTAGGAACTAGTGACTCAGTATAGGTAGCATAGTATTTTGGTAAATTTGGTGAGAAAATGTATTAAAGTTCTTAACCAAGAACAGCATCAAGTGGAATCTGTCAAAAACAAAAAACAAAAAAAAACCAATGAGGGTGATGAAGAGATGTAAGGAGGATGGTGGGATGTAAGGAGGATGATGGAGGGATGTAAGGAGGATGGAGAGATGTAAGGAGGAGGGTGGGGGGATGTAAGGAGGAGGATGGAGGGATGAAAGGAGGATGGAGAGATGTAAGGAGGAGGGTGGGGGGATGTAAGGAGGAGGATGGAGGGATGAAAGGAGGAGGATGGAGGGATGCAGGGAGG